>NC_091143.1:18877623-19243328 GCF_041381155.1 Argopecten irradians | reverse complement strand
CATCCATCGTCTGGCATAACTAGAACTGCGTTATTTGCTGTCTTGTGATAGGTATCACCTGATAAGAAGGAGATTTGCATGACTGAAACTCATAATCATACAAACAAGTCGCACAGAATTAGTGAGAGATGATTTAACCCGTAAGGGAAGAGATTCGTGTGTCTGTGAAAAAATGCCAAAAATACAGAGAAATAGAGAATTACTGAGTTGAGGAATTCATAAAGAATTAGCATCATCAAATTCGATCATCATGTACGTATCGTATTTACCTTCGTATCTCTCCATGGTTCTTATTGTGTTTTGCTATTGAAATTACTTTTTGGAAATATCAGTCTTTCTTTACATATTATATGTATGGAGGACCTTTCGACATTTCGTGCAGCCATATAATATGAAATTTTAAGTGTCATTATTTGATATGCGTATTGGGTCTTTATGAATTACATATGGCGGCGCAGAATAAAATACATGTAGTAGAATAAGAAAAAGAAAGTGTCTTATAGAACCTTCGAATATTTTGAATGTGTTGAATGGAACAAGTCTGGTTTAACGTGTCCTTCTGTTTGGTGTTAAATTTCATGTGTGTAGATGATTGTGATCTAAACTTACATTAAGTTTTTTTTACATTTTTCAGTCGTTGGACGGGCTTTAAAGAAACTATTGTTGGCTGGTATTGTCAGAAAAGATCAAAGGCAAATAATGGGTGTTGAGTTGAGGATTCGGAGTGGGAATAGGGCTCGGGAGTATCTCACTCAGCCTGAAAAACCTAGGAAGGACCAAGGACTTCCAGCAAAACCACAGTGATAACGACTCTAGCCCCAGAAGTGAGGGCAATCAGTCAGGCTTTCTAGGAAGGAACAAAGATAAAGGCTTTTAAGGAAACTCAGGCAGCAGAGTGATAGCAGTGTAAGATGACACAGACCAGATCCACATTTCATAGACAAATCAAGATCAAGTACTCAAATGACCTGTTGATGCACGAAACTATAAGACGGAAATTGGATGCAAAATCGCAGCGTCAAGGTCGAGTCAAGAGATAAACGTATAGGCTCAACGAGTTCATAGTAAGACGCTAAAGACATAGAATCAAGGTTATAGATAAGGATCTCATAGGTCAAGGCAATGTGTGAATAGCTCACTCTGTGTATCATGTAGGTCAAGGAAATAGAGATAGGAAAAATTTCAAACAGACGATCAGTTAGGTCCAGGTCACGTGAAACAGACAGTTAGAGATGGAAAAGTTGATCTAAGTAAAGCGAATTTCACAGGACCAGTGTGAAGTGATGAAGACATTATGACTAAACACAGGTCAAAGTTGCATAGAGGCCGTCAGAAAATGAATAGAGAATTTGATACAGGGGTAACAAGTTCTTCAGAAGGGATAAAGGAAGTAATGTACACTACCATCTTGGAGGAAAAAAGAATTCATGAAACCGCAAAGCAAGCCTCGGAGTGAGCAGTTCTCATCAAATACGTCCAGTGGTAGGTCCATCTCATAAGAAAAAAGATCTCCATCAGGTATGAATATATTATATTTGATTTATCTTTTGTGACATGAAGGTGCTAGTGTTGTAACCTTATCAAGCTCATTTGGATGGTAGCTAGTGCCATAAGTTACGCTTTCGTATTGTAAGTCCAGCTCCTAGGTAAGGTATCCTTATGATATAATCGGCGTACCAAGAAGTAGACCAATGTCACAGTTAATTGTCTGTGGTATCTTGTTGTAGTGTCAAGCAACCTCCTCGATAGTAGTCTTACCTCCATCAGCAGTCAGCTCTGACGAACCTGTGTAAAGTAGGAGGAAAAAACGCACAGTTACAAACTGTCATCAAACAAGATAATTAAGAATCTATCAGAACAGGTGAATGAACCAGCTGGGGGCCATGTAAACTAGTGAAAAGCAAGAGCCTGATGTGACGAAGGCGAGGCTTATGTAAAAGGATACAGCATGTGTTGAGAGAATTTGTTTGGCCTTGTAGTGTATTGTTGTCTTTTAGATTTCTAGGTTTCAGGTAAACAACTCATTGTTACGTGAAACTATATAGCTACTTTTTAGTTGTCCAGGGATTAAATGTTGTTATAAGGACCTCAGTTTCACGAACAATGGAAATTTGCCACACGAAAACCAATTTTTATTAAAACTAAATGATTACATGTAGCAACATTAATGCAAAGACTCTTGAAATAGTGGTATTAAAAATTCGCAAAAGCGTCCCAGGGAGCCTGTTCGCTGTGGCCAAACTTAATGCTCTGCCCAATAGAGAGTGTATGACAGGGGTTCCCTTTTTGCATCCAAAAAAGGTATTCAAAATAATGTTTGCCACGTATGTCATAAATCTGAAATTATTTTCTGAAGAGCTAGGTAAATAATTACATATTAATGATCACAAATATGTAGCGCAAAATGTGACCAAATTAAAATTTTGGGGCTACATTTAAGGATGTATTCTTCTGTTGGTTTCAGTCCCATAGAAGTCTCGTTTCGACATAGATCCAGAAACATCGTCCCCGTGTTCACGTCTTAGACCGTCCACCGTCCGTTAACACAATTCTGTTACCGCTATTCCTCAGAAAGTGCTGAAAGGATCTTTCTCAAATTTTCATATGTAGGTTCACCTAGGACCCTAGTTGTGCATATTGCATTTTCGGTCAACAAGATGGCCGACAGTCGGCCATCTTGGATTTTGATAGTTAAAGTCTGTTACCGCTATTTCTCAAAATGTTTAAAAGGGATCTTTCTCAAATTTCATATATAGGTTCCCCTAGGGTCCTTGTTTTGCATATTGCATTTTGGGATTGATCGGTCAACAAGATGGCCGACAGTCGGCCATCTTGGATTTTGATAGTTAAAGTTTGTTACCGCTATTTCTCAAAATGTTTAGAAGGGATCTTTCTCAAATTTCATATGTAGGTTCCCCTAGGGTCCTTGTTTTGCATATTGCCATTTTGGGATTGATCGGTCATGTCACAAGATGGCCGACAGTCGGCCATCTTGGATTTTGTTAGTTTGAATTAGTTTGAAGTGTGTTGGCTTACCGCTTATTTCTCAAAAAAGTGCAGAAGGGATCTATTTCTCAAATTTCATATATATCAGGTTTCTCCCTAGGGACCCTATGATGTGCATATTGCATTTTGGGACCAATTCGGTGTGAACAAGATGGCCGATCAGGCGGCCACTTTGGAATTTTGATACTTGAAGTTTGTTTACCGCTATTTATCAAAAAGTGCTACCTTGAAGGGATCTTTCTCAAATTTTCATATATACAGGTTCACTCCCTAGGACCCTAGCTAGTTGTGCAATATTGCATTTTGGGACAAACGGTCAACAAGATGGCCGACAGATCCCTCTGGACGCATCTTGCTATTTGAGATCACACTTTTGATAGATAGTCAAGTTTTTGATACGTGTATTTCTTCAAAAAGTGCTGAAGGATGTGTTCTCAAATTTCATATGTAGGTTCCCCTAAGGACGATAGTAGTTGTGTGTAAGTAATTGCCGACAGGCCGGGGATCTTGGATTTTGGACTTAATGTTTGTTATCCGCTAACGTGGGAACAAGATGGCATGACAGATAGGATGGCAATCTTTTGGCAGGGAATAATAAAATGTTTTGGCTTTCCATTACTTAATGTTTGTTTAGTGGCGTCCATCGCTATGTATTTGGACTAGTCCATTCACTTTAATGGAAGAATTATACATTTGTCAAACCTGGTTAAGTTACAAAACATATTTGGTTCCATTTCAATGTATTTAGCAAATAAGTTACAGTTAGATGTAATGATAACTGTACACGAAATTTTCTGTTTTAGTGGATATTAACCATTTTATGCGTTGGCAGCAAAGATAAAAGCGCAATTCAAACAGCTTCGAAAAACTAAGGCACATTTCACAATACCCAAATAATCAAACTGGCCGGGGAGGAGGAGGAGGGAGTATAAAATTATTTTAAATGTACTATTTAACGAAGGGCTCTCTTATGGATGGGTTGTACGATTGACTCCCTGGGATAGTGGAGCAACCTTTCCCAAGATTGAGCATTTTTCAAACAGAAGCAGAAGGAAATAATGTTTAAAGTCTAGGTCAATGTTCAAAAATGATCTTGATTTTAATAGATTTATACAGTATAATACAATGGACCTCTTTACATAATTAAGGTTGACTTTTATTCATAAATGGTATGTGAACTGTTCGTTATAGGTGGACACTCAGGCAAAGACATTGACACAGCGATACTTGGGGGATGATGATTTTGACTTTAACTGGTAAGTTTTAAAAACAACAGATAATTGAGTTTTGATTCAGTAACTTTGGACAATCTAGGATAGCAGTATAAGGATAGGCTTTCAAATTTTAAAACCATGTTTTAAGATTATCATTTCGCTGGCGACTTTGTTAAACAAAAAGGTCCAGTCTCATACTGTATGTATGTTAAATGAAACTGGCCAAATACGTCTACAGGGAGATTCCAATCTTAGAAATGACTTTTGTGATTCCAAGGGAAATCATTCATGCAATCTTATGGTCTGTTGCTTCAATGCAGAGTATATTTTTGATGCTGTGTTAACAGCAATTCTTAGGTACGCTCGGCAAATTGTGCACATCCAAACAATAAAACCACTCCGCGATTAAAAATAAAAGTTGTATTTGTTCATTTTACATACAATTTGATTGGTATTAATAAATCGAACCTGTCAGTATTAAAAAAAACATAACATTTTATTTGTTACATACATTGATTGTTCAGGTTGTGACTATATGATTTTGGTCTCGCTAACACGTCATTTAACTCCCAAAAATCACGAATAACACCTTCTTCGATGTCTCTCCTCCGCGGCAGACTTTCGGTTGAAAGGATTGTGTATGTTTTTTTCCATTTTAATGTAATTCATGCTGCTGATCGATTAATGTAATTTTGCTAGGAAGGTAATTGCAAACAGAAAGTTCCTACCTATAACGTTTATAAAGCTTTTGTGTTTTGGTTTCATTGACAAACTATATCTGATGATATTATTGCGCAGTATAAGTTAATAGTTTAGAGTACGGGTTTCCTTCCTTGTTCTATCACTGGGAGTTGCGTCTTTTGTTTATCGACAGCAGTGTTATATTGAAAGGGGAAAAAATCAAAATTTATCAACAAAAACTTACAAAATATACTGATAATATAGCTCTATATATGTACGAGCCACTTAAAGTAACAAATGAACTTATATTGCCTTGTAATCTACGGTAGCCTTACGAAGACTTGCTAAAGTCCGATGCATTGCATGAATTTTCTTGATGTTAGCGTTCTTATGAATTCAAAGGAAGTGGAGCGTTATAAGTAACAAAATAATGTACCTTTAATTTGGCAAAAGTATCTGGCCATGATTTATCATTTGTCAAAAGACGACAAAGCAAAAGTCATGATAATATGTTCTTCACGATAATATGTCCACTAACTGTTCGGCTTATGAAGACTTGCTAAAGTCCGATGCATTACATGAAGTACTCTGGTAAGTTTTAACGTTCAACAATTTAAGCGTTTTGTGTCACTACTTAACGGAAATCTAGGACCTTTTATTTTGCAGAGGTATAAGGATAGGCTTTCAAATTTTATCCAAAGATATTTTAGATTAAGTCATATTAAGATACGGATATGTTAACTTATTGTTATTTTTTTGTCTTTTAAGGTCCATTGATAAAAATGTAATGTTTAGTAATTTAAAAAAATCATAAAAAATGATAGGCCTACTCAAATACCGGATTCTACAGGTGTTGAGATTCCAGAAATCTTTAAATGTAAAATTTACTTTGGTTATTTTAGGGAAATCATTCATGCAATTATTGTTCTTGAACCCAGTCTTTAAGCTTCAATGCAGAGTAAATTTTTTATATGCTGTAAATATAACAGCATTCTTAGTTTACGCTCGGCAACACTGTGCACATCCAAACAATATTCCACTCCGCGATGAAAATTAAAAGTTGTTTTTGTTCATTTTACATTCACAACTTTATGATGGTATTAATAAATCGAACCTTAGTATTCAAAAAAATAGCATTTATTTGTACATACAACAAGCCAACCATAGATAATGTATTGAGTGTTCAGTTGTGAAATGATTTTGGTCTCACTACACACGTCAGAAGATTGACTCCCAAAAATCACGAATAACACCTTCTTCGATTCTGCCTCCACGGCAGACTTTCGGTAATTTTGGATTGTGTATGTTTTTTATACCAATTTTATGTAATTCATGCTGTTGCTGATCAATGATAATGTAATCAAATGCTAGGAAGGTGAATTGCAAAAGGGAACCGCAGTTCCTCCTATAACGTTTATAAAAGCTTTTGTGTTTTGTCGTTCATCCGTGACAAACTATATCTGATGATATTATTGCGCAGTATGGTCAGATTTCAATTAATAGTTTAGAGTACGGTTTCCTTCCTTGTTCTGTCACTGGGAGTTGCGTCAAATTTGTTTATCGACAGCAGTGTTTATTGGGCGGGGCCATTGAAAGGGGAAAAAATCAAAATTTATCAACAAAAACTACAAAATATACTGATAATATAGAAGCTATGGGTACGACCCACTTAATGGTAACAAATGAACTTATATTGCCTTGTAATCTACGATGGGCCTTACGAAGGGGCTTGCTAAAGTCCGATGGGTCATTTGGCATTTTCTTGATATTAAACGACTTCTTATGAAAATAAGCAAAAAGAAGCACTCATAATGAATGCGTTATAAGTAACCAAATAATGTACCTTTAATTTGGCAAAAGTATCTGGCCATGATTTTTTATTTGTCAAAAGACGACAAAGCAAAAGTCATGATAATATGTTCTTCACGATAATATGTCCACTAACTGTTAGGCTTATGAAGACTTGCTAAAGTCCGATGCATTACATGAAGTTTTCTCGATGTTAATGGGGTCTAACGTTCTTGTCAATTTAACAGAAAACGACTCTGTCTCTGTTATACTAATGGTAATGTACCTTTTATTTTGCAGAGGTATCTGGCTATGATGTGGGGATAAATTTTTTGCAAATGATATTCTTAGATATTAAGTGGATATTAAGATACGGATATGTTAACTTATTATTTTTTTGTCTTTTAAGAGATATTGATAAAAATGATAATTTTAGTAATTAATAAAAAAAATCATAAAAAATGATAGGTTCTACTCAGATTCTGACCGGATTTATTGGTGTTGAAATCGTTATTTCAGAAATAATTTAAATGTAAAATTTATTTCAGTTATTTTAGGAAAATGAGTTATTCAAGTTATTGTTCTTGAAACAACTTTAAGTATCATAAAATAAATACGGTATACCTTATATATATAATATATATATGTTTAACTCCAAAATTCAACACTGCACACTTAGTATACTAAATTCAATATTTAAATGAAAAACAAATTTCTTTATTCCTTTGTTTGAGTCCTTCATTCACAGCATTTATGAGTGGCCTTGTAATATATTTAAGATTTTGTACATGTAATATGAATAGCTTTAGCTGTTGGTAGGACGATACAACAAGCCAACCATGATAATTTTAAATGTTATTCTGATTACAGGTGAGACGAGAGAAGATGGGTACGGCAGAGGATCAGAACTCGATGTTTGCTAGACTGGCTGGAAGGGTAAATATTTTCATCGTTTGTGTACAATAAGAATGTGCAAAATGAAGTTGCTTATCAATGCCCTCTGGGCCTCATGTAGTCATTAGAATGATGTTTTTAAATGTTTAAAAAATGTTTCGCTACTTTTGCTAATAATCTGATATTGTGCATACCACCCAAACTGAGATTTTTTTTTAACCATTTCTGAAGCCTGTTTGATCTACCGTTTTACAAACCAGAAGAATTGATTAATCATTCTCTCTAAATTTGTTGTTGATTTGTCATCTTTTATTTCGTTCCTTGTAGTAGGTTGAGAAGACAGACCGAATGAAATACCCAGTTAGATTGAATATAGTTCATGTCAACGGAGCATCCTCATAAAACAGTCTGACGCACGTTACCGAAGAAAGGTTGCAGGAATCAATTGCTATCGGAGGTTATATTTTTCTAATTTGGTATTATTGTTAGAATCTATGCACTTTTGGGCACATTGGACATTTGATTTCTTTCTGTTTTTGCTAAAAATTAAATAAGTTATAGTTTTGTATTTAAAGAACTTTTTTTCCCTTGCTCATATGTTTCATTATAGACCCTATTTTGTTTTATGGAATGAAATTGGGGTCATTGGATTTTATGTGTTTTTGGTACTTGCAGGAGTGTACTTGTTAAGGTGGTAATTGTTAGGAGGTCATTCCCTATCTAATTACTAACTTGATATAATGATACATTGACCCTTATAATGTGTTTCATAACAACTTTTAATTAATAAAAAGTACGTAATTCTATATTTTATCTCTGAATTCACTTATAAGGGACATGGTTCTGAATTATCAGCACTTTTATCTTAAGTTACATTGATTTGATATGACAGGAAGAAGATAGATAACAACCTAATATTTCACTGGGTGAAGGTAGGGTTATTTTCCATAATTGAGTTATGGGTAACAAATTTTAATGAATATGAATTTGAAGTTTTTCCAATGTAAAACCATTCATGAATGTTGTACATACTTTACCATAACGTTCAATGGAGTCACCAACGTTCTGTATTCCTCCTCTTACCTCCTCACCAAAGATGCCCCTTGTTGGATTTCATAACAGTTTTTTTAGATAGGGGCCGGTCCACCTCTAATGTACCCTTGTGGAGTACATAGAGGTGAGGTACGGTTAGGGAAGTCGGTGATATTCTTATAAGCTTATGTTTTGATGGGGCTTCAAAAGATGGGTGTAGGTAACTTATTTGACCATTAAGGTGTAGCACCCAAAGAAATGCAGCACAGGGCTCTACACCACAGTAACCCACACCTTGCATTTTGAATGTGATATCAAACTTTTGACCTGCCTCTAGAACAAAATTACAGTTTCAGCTCAAACTTCACTAACTGTGCTTGATACCTTAAGTAATATTTTAAGCATAACGGCCATGTATTTTTTGCGCACCTTAGCCCGAGGGGCCGGTTGAGCTTAATGTCATGGCGCGGCGCTCCCGGCAGTCCCCGTCAGAAAGTCCGGCTTAAGGGCTGTCCTGTCAACATTACTTTAAATTTCAGCTAATAGGTCATAGAGTTTTTTTTTCTAAGCCTGGTATGGTCAACCCAAAATATGGCCAGAAACATCCTTGAAAAGAGGGGCGAACTGAACATTGTATCAAATATTTGGCATCTGACCCCCCTGGGGCAGAGGGGGGGTGGGGCCCCAATAAGGGGACATAGATGAAAAAATCCATTAAACTCGCATACTCGAGTCATAGAAGTACTACATTGAAATTGGATATACCAAATATAGGCCACCAACAGTCCTTCGGCAGAAGGTGGAACAGAACCTTGTTATAACATTTTGGCTCAGGTCCCCCACACGGGCAGGAAGCGGGCGGGGCAATAGGGGAGGAAATAGTCGAGAGGGGTTAATCCCTTTAATCAGCTACTTGAGTCATAGAGTTCTGCAAGGATTGTAACGAAAAATAGCCACAAAATACATCCTATGGGGAGAAAGGGGAACCAGAACTTGTAAAAAATTTTGGCATCTGTGATCCCCCAGGTGGCCTGGACGGAGGGCGTGGCCCCACAAGGGAAAAAAGAGGCTATAAATCCCTGTTATTTAGCTACTAGTCGCAAGAGTTTCAGAATGACAATGTAAACTCAAATAAAGCCACAAACATCCTTGGGGGAAAGCGTAACCAGCCATGTGTATACAAATTCTTGGCACGTGGGCCGCCCCATGGGAAGTATGATGGCGGGGCCCCCCCAATAGAGGTGAAAATAGAGGTGTAATACCATTTAAATGCGGCTTCGTAGTCATAAGTGTTCAGATATGGCAAGGTCTGTAACCAAAATATTTGGCCACCAAATCAACATCCTTGGAGGGAAGGGGAAAAGAACTTCGGATAAACTTTTGGCTCAGGTCCCTCGATGGCAGGAGGGGACGTGGGCCCAAATAGTGGAAAAAGAGGTTAAATCCCTTTAAATCGTACTATGTCATTATGAGATTCTTACATTATCTATGTTTACAACAATCTTGGTCACACACAAACATCCTTGGAGAAAAGGGGAACTCAGATCACTTATAAGTAAATTATTTGGTTATCTGACGCACAAGGCGGGCGGGAGAGGGGCGGTGGGCCCACAAATACGGGATATTTAGAGCGTAAAATCACTGTAAATCGCTGATCTACAGTCAATAGAGTTCTAGCATGGATTGTAATCCACATATGGCCACAAACTTCCTTGGCGGGCAGGAGGAACTGTACATCTGTGATTAAATTTTTGGCTACTGGTCACCCCGACAGGGCACGGATGGGGCGAGGCGCCAACTGGGGAAACATGAAGGTCAAATCTTTAATTCGCTACGTGTCCATAAGAGATTCTGCATGGATTGGTGAACCACAAATAAGGCCACTAAAACACATCCTCTTGGGGGGAAGGGGACCATGTAACTTGTATTAATATTTGGCATTGATACCCCAGGGGCTAGGAGGCGGTGGGGCCTATAGGGGCTTTTAGAGGTTTATATTATTAAACTTACCCTTCTGGAATGATAAAACAAATGAAACCTGCAATCAGAACATTTACTTTGAGATTATACAAACCGGAGGTGCAGCGATACAGGGCTCTTGCACTTGTTTATATAATTTTAATATGTTTTACCCAGAAACCCAGACGAATATGGCGTCTGATTATGGGAGAAAATGGCAGTTTTCTAGTTTTAGCAGTAGTTCGTGTACATTAAACACCTGATCTCAATGGCATTGGAACAAAGGTATATGTAAACGACATATGTCTTGTTAGTCTACTCTTCCTGTATCTGCTTGTTAACTTTTTGCAGTGGGATATAATATTTTAGCGGGAATATTGCGCTACAATCTCAAAAATGTTATATCATACATTAGAAATGTCATATAGACCTTGAAAGCCTGGTGTATGTAGGAAATAAAAAACAAGTTTATAAATCACAAAAAAATTTGAACGTCGTATATAACCAGCTATTGCAAAAAAAAATATTACAAATAAAATAAAAAAAAAAAAAAAAATGTGTATTCACTATAAAATAATTTCTACAGAATAATATTTTTAAAAAAGGCTGTTGAAGTTAGATTTAAATGTAATACCAGGGTACATGTAGATGACATTATCAGAAGTGTTTAAAGATAATTTTGTTGAAACAAATACAAATGTGTCAAATATGTTACCGTCAAACCTGCAAAGATTACCCAAAGAAAAAAGGAAATATTTATAGTCAAGTTGGCTTTATACACAGACCAAAATAGTGTTGAAATTGACCAATTTGGTCACCAATAAATTTGTCTCGATAACCACATTACCATAATATGGAGGTGATCACTAACACAGGTTTAACTAGTTATATTAAAGATATACCTACATTTCCGAACAAATGATCGCTGATAAATGTGTTATTTAAGACGTACCTGCGTTATTTTAATTTTAAGTATACCTATGTAGTATGTGATATTTTATATTTAACCGTAGGTATAACTGTGTAAATTGTTTATTCATGTTATTCCTATTTTAGGTTATACCTGTGTTTGCCTAATCATCGATCACCTCCCCCCCTGACTGGAAGGGTCACTGTTTGGTTGTTCACATGCAACATGTGGACATCAAGTACAGTGATGGATGTAAAGATGTGTGGAATGAAGTACAGGTAATAATGTACACATGCTTGTTTTATCCTGGATCATGTATCCTGGATGTACTTCTTATATATTTACAGTTTGCTCTGACATGGACTCAATAACCATGCTTTCTAGTATTATCATTATCAGTGTATAATGATAGTACAACACGTTTGGAGATTCTATTGTTACGGGAATAGTCGCTGGCGTAGCAACGTGGGGTCATGACCCCATTCTTGATGGGAACATATGAATGACCCGATTACAATCAGCTGTTCAATCGAATTCATTGACGATAGCGGGAGAGGAAAAAATTTGACTTATTTTGATAAAAAGTATGAACATTTTCTGAGAATGTATATCTAATTAATTTGCCTCAAAAAACTGTAAGAATACTATAAGGGAATGTATTTTTTATTTTGTTGATGATTACGAGGATATAATGATAATGGAGGACCGTGTAGTAAATAACCATCAACCAAAATATAAATAGTATATTCCTTAAATCAATACCATGATTTTTAAAATCTTTACACATGTTGTATTATGCAATTAAACTTAAGATACCTGCTTTATATTCATGTGTCAGAAACCCCATGAGTTTCATCACTCTATTCATGGACACAATCAAGCAGTGACTCGTATTGGTTTCCGGACGATGTTGTTACTCATAATGGTAAACCAATTTTTATTTTATACATTTATACATGAAATTGCCTTATCATATACGGTACAGAGAACACAGTCTTTTCATTTACAGTGGAACTTGCTTGGATACAAACTCGGATAATTTGACAATACCCGGCTTAATACGAAGTACTTTGCCGGTACCAGCTCGACGGAATTCCTTCTTTATCTTTGTTTAACAAATTCGGAAAACTCGGATGATATGAAGTCAATTTTTGGTCCGAATGACAAAAATCTTACATGAAATGTTCGTATAACTCGAATTGAGATTTTTTGGACACCAGGATCGCCGAAAATGCTGATTTCTTTTTCATGAATATGCCGTAAAACGGCATTTCAAAAGTTGCTTAAACTACAAAAACATGGAAAAACTGTTTAATGTTTAGCAATGAACCTAAGTTATATTGTATCGACAATTATCAGCTATATTCACGTGTAAAGCCGCAGTACATGTTCGTTACTTACATAAAAACATTTCCCCGACTGAAATGGCGACATGATAAAAAAAACAGGTGCTCTCGTGATCGGCCGCCTGTCACATCAGAAACAAAAAAAAAAAAATATATATATAGAGATTGGCAACTTCGCCATTTTTACGATGGGCAGATGTACCTCTGTATGTCCCTAGGGGCTTTTAGATAAACTCTTAAATAGTTAAATACAGCAGAATAACTTTGATATGTTATAAAAGTTAAGTAATTTTCAGATGGTTTGAGTACGATTTTGGAAAGAAAAAATAATGTTTTAAATGCACTTCCGGTTTTGAATGCCTGATTTTCGAAAAACCAGGTAAAATTGCTCATTTTCATACTTTTGAAAATCATATTATTTAACATCAATAGGGAAAACTGATCACATCAAAGCATGATATAATGTTTAAACTTTGAATTGATGCAAAAATATCACGTTTAAAAGAATACACTTAAAATTAGTTAGCCAAGGGAAAATGCCTATAAACTGGAGGTCCCTCTGCCTGTCAACAAAGACAAAGAAGGAGTTTCCAATCTCTATGTATATATGTTTCTGGTCAAATATATGGTGTGATCACTCGAGCGGAACTAATCTCTAGTCACCTGGCACTGTGTTCCAAATACAATCACGACTTGTAACTGTACACTATCTCTGTTTTTATAGAGCGTTGCTACAATTATTTTGGTGAGAATAATGCTAGTGCTTTGAACTTTTTACTCAGCAAAATAGACTTAATTTATATTGTTCACTTGCCACTATATCGTTTGATCATGAGTTGACATGCGCAGAATTACTTTCTACATAACTTCCTATGAACACATGTGTCTCAGTTACGTAAGTTTTGTCTGTTATTTTTATGTGCGTGAACAAATTGTTGTGACTGCAGTTGATGAATCAATATTTTGGATTTATTTCGGTTTTATTGTTAAAATTTTGCAACCACTATCGACGATTTTGATATCTTTCTTTCTCACATCGTTTTACGACACCAAGCAAGTAGATCAATTACCATGTAAAGAGATCGTCAGTAAACTTAATTGAGAACTCGCTTAATTCGAACACTCGGATAATCGAAGTTTTATCTCGGTCCCTTCGAGTTCGTATTAACCGAGTTCCACTGTTATTATTGGCCATATAACCTTAGTGTCAAAAGAAAATAACTTGTCAATCAGATCTAGGAAATTTGCCATATTTGATCACTGGCCACATAACATTAAAGAAAAAGTCCTGTACCCCGGTATATATAATTGATCCTTTTTATCAGTCATTATGTGTTCGATCTAGATAAGCTGATCACCAGTCTGTGCTTTTGTGGTTTTCAAAATATAGCTCTAGATGTTTATTTTGTTATAGCTGTTTAGAAAGACCTTGACAAAGATGTTTGAGAGTATGGACCTGGATGTGATGTTTATGGAGACGAGTATGGGCTTGAAACATTTCCCTCACATGCACCTGGAATGTGTCCCCATGCCTAGAGAGACGGGGGGACTTAGACTCCTATCTACTTCAAGGTATTGCGAATAGTTAGTCAGAAAGGCTAGGAACTTTGATTGCTATCAATGGGTAGGCTGGAACTTATAGATGGTTATGCTTTGTATTTTGACCGACTATTAGATGATATGTATCTAGCCATGCCTTGTGTTTGCACATGTCTGTGTATCCATTTAATGAGGCCAGACCAAATGTTAGCATACAAAATACATAATGTTTATTACTCATGTAACATCTTCTTATTGTGTTATCTGAGTGTTTAATAAAGTTCTGTTTCTATTGGAAAGTCACCTGTTGTAATCTGGCTGTTTTATTGACGGGCTAGCCAAACATCAATTTACATCATTGGTAAATATAACTGTGTACTATTAGAACAATTATCACAAACCGATGTGTGAAACTTGATTTTGTTGTTTTCCTATACAAAAGAACATTCTGTGTTAAACAGTATAGAAATATAGGTATAAATGATAAAGAATGAATAGTATCAATGGTTCACTTGAAATACTATTGTCTTTTACAGCAAATCATTGGTACACTTCAATCCAGGTCGTTCATATAATTTGATCTTACACAATGCTTGTTGAGTCCGTTTTGATCAGCTGAAAGATTAAATTAAATACATTTCTTGTGCTCATTACAGAAAGCTATCCAGGAATCGGACACTGAATGGTCCCAGAATAAGAAGGTGGTCGACCTGAGTAAGAAGACTATCAGGCACGCTGTAAGTCAAACATTTATACTGTTCAGTTATATTTCAATGGCTTATTCAATTTCTTAGAACTATTTACATTCACTATGAGGGTGCAAATTAACTTTCTTTACTCTGTTACTCTACTTTTAGAACATGTTTTGGATCACTCTTTTTAGACTATGCATGCTAATTGACATTTGCTTAGATGTATGAAAATTTCAAATGCAACAAAACTTGAGAATGTAAAAATAGATTGCATATACAGTATTACAATTACATGTACTTGCAGTGGCATCGCTAGCAGCAAATTAATGTGCACGCAAAGTGGAGTCCGAACGCCGAAGGCGCGAGAAAATCGTTGTTTGGGGGGGTCCGGATAGTCCCCCTCCCCCTCCTTGAAAAAAATAAGATTTAGAATGGCAGAGATGAGTTTTACGATGTATTTTTATGATGTCAAAGCGTTCTGTTCTTAACGTAGTAATTTTGCGAAGAAAAAATAACATTGAAACATATTGATTTATATTGCAGATTGAAAATTACCTATAGTTAGAAATTCTAAATGTATATGTTTCCCAAAGGCCAAGAGGCGCGAGAATTTTTGTGTGACAGCTTCTAGGGGGTCCCAAGTCGAACAATTTTTTTTTTGAGAATTGATTGATGTGCACGCAGTTGCGTTTTTGCGTCAATGGTAGCTACGCCAATTGACTTGTCTATTGATTTGAATGATTACATGTCTATAATCTTTTTAACTTTTATCTTTTGTTCAAATTTTAGGTACCAAAGGGATTTCCCATTTTTTTCAGTGTGGACTTTGGATTGCAGGGCGGGGTTTGCCCATGTTATTGAAGACGAGCACAAGTTTTTCCTCGGTACTTTGGGAAGGTAGGTTTAAGGATAACATGTTTGGTCATCTTTTATATGCTGCATCAATTATCTTTTTGAGTCAGGTACATATACATATATACATGTTTCCTTTTGGAAAGCCAAGGTATTCTTTTTCTCACCTAACTGTGATGTTATCTACCAAATTTGGTCAGAAATATTCATGAGGAAGGAGGCAGAATTTTATGTAAACCGGGCCAAAAAGGGATATTGGAGAAATTAGATTAGAAATTAGATTTAATTTGCTACTAATCATAAAACTTTAAAAGATGATTGTAACCCAAATACTCAAAAACACATTTTAGAGGACAGTGGAACAAGTTTTGTAGGTATGGTGAGTTTGACCCTCGTTGAAGGCAGTAGAAGTAGAGATAGTAGGTTAGGAGAAGAAACCTCACTAAAATCGTCATCCTTGCAAGAATTAAAGGGGAAAGAGGAAACTATGAACTATCGTTTTATCAAAGGTTAAGTCTAGAAAGTGGATCTGGCTCACACTAACACAAAGAATGGCATCCTTATAAGGAAATAAAGTAAATTGTTTTTAAAATCCTTCTAAATTCTCTGTAGAAATTGTCTTTTTATATATGTCCATTTTAAATGAAATATTTAGGCGAGTGATACAACGCTTTCCTTGTTTTGTTTAGAAAATGAGTTTACATCTAGGCGCTATAGTTAATCTAAACAGATAACATCTGGGCCCTAATGGTTAATGTAAACAGATAAATAAAACAATTTTATACAGTCGTCAGATGTCAGATATGTGTGATAGTTATAATCATTTCTTTATGTTTCAGGAGATAATAGGTGGTATGCTGGATGTGGAACCTAGAATATGGAGGAAAGATCAGAAGGAAAACACTTTGGTATGACCAGAGGAAGAAAGTTCTACAGTTCTCCGAGTGGGTGGAAACCGCATGACTGGACACAGGATCTGCATCAGGATTAATAAAATAGGAAAAGATAAAGGATTATGATTCCATACTGTCATTATGAATAAAATGAAAGTATGCTGCCATTCTGTTTCTGTTCATAGGGATAAGAATGCATGTCACATTTTCAGGTCATCTGACCCGAAGGGTCAGCATGACCTATTGTCATCATGCACCGTCCGTTGTGCGCCGTCTGCCAATCACCGCCCTGTAAACTTTTCATTCCAATGTCTTCTTCTCAATAACCAGGATTGCCCAGGGGTAACTCATATTTAGCACTGTAGGTTGCTGGGATGTAGGGCTACCAAATTTGTTCAAATAAATGACCTTGACCTTCATTAAAGGTCACGGGGGTCAAATAGGCTAAAATCTTTAAAACAACTTCTTCTCAAGAACCAGAAGGCCCAGGGTAGTGATTTTGGGCCTGTGACAAGCTAACTGGGGATGAAGGGCTACCAAGTTTGTTCAAATGAATGACCTTAACCTTCATTCAAGGTCACAGGGGTCAAAAAGGCTAAAATCTTTAAAACAACTTCTTTTCAAGAACCAGACGGTCAAGAGTACTGATATTGGGCCTGTAAGATGCTTCGATGAAAAGGCTACCAAGTTTGTTCAAATAAATGACCTTGACCTTCATTCAAGGTCACAGGGGTCAAAAAGGCTATAATCATTTAAACAACATCTTATGAATAATGCAGAGGTTTAGAGACCTGATATTAGGCCTGTGGCATGCTGGGATGAAGGGCTACCAAGTTTGTTCAAATTAATGACCTTGACCTTCATTCAAGGTCACAGGGGTCAAATAGGCTAAAATCTTTAAATGACTTCTTCTCAAGAACTAAGTGGCCCAGGATACTCATATTGGGCCTGCAGCATGCTGGGATGAAGGGCTACCAAGTTTGTTCAAATGAAGGAACTTTACCTTCATTCAAGGTCACAGGGGTCAAATAGGCTAAAATCTTTAAATGACTTCTTCTCAAGAACTAAATGGTCCAGGATACTCATATTGGGCCTGCAGCATGCCTTGGATGAAGGGCTACCAATATTGTTTCAAATGAATGTACCTTTGAACCTAATACTAAGGGTGAACAGGGTGTCAAATAGGCAAAAATCCTTTACTTTGATATGCTTGGGATGAAGGGCTATCATGTTTTATTCAAATGATTGACCTTGATCTTCCATTTAAGGTCTCGTGGTGCAAATCATAGGCATCAAATTTATCAATGTCTCTCAAGAACCCCAGAAGTCCAGGGTACTGATATTGGGCAGTCGTAGCAAAGCTGGAGGATCTAGGGCATACCAAGTCTTTGTTCAAATGAATTAATTTCAGGTCACTGATGGGACAATTAGAAATGACCTATGATCAAGGGAGAGAAAGAGAGAGGGGATGGGTGCGTTCAAACTTGTCTCAGTAACATTTTCAGTCATAAAAAACAGGCTTAAAAAATGCTATTTCCCATTGACTGAGTGACAATATGTTGCTATTGCTACACAGTTGACGTGTACTTTAATGAATGAAATCAAACTCAAAAGAACAAAATTATTTGTATATTTACATATCACATAATTATACATTTCATAAAAATAACATAATAGTCTAACACACATAATTATACATTTCATAAAAATAACATAATGGTCTAACACATTGTAAGCACACCATACATTCTCATCTTCATCATACAAGAGATATTCAAGTTAATCTCAACTAGATTCCATTAACATGTGAAAGAGCTCAAACGTAAACGATAGTATATAAATATATATAGGTTATGTTTTACTTTGATAACACTTGTATAATCCCAGTGTTATCATCTTAACACAATAGTCGTAATTTACACAAGTGTTAAAGCTCTGTGCTAATTACTACACATATCAGTAAAGGTGCAGAAGGTATCTGCCATTTGAGTTGGTCAAAAATCAAGATTTATGTTATACAATTTAATGAACAAATAGAGACCATTCCAGTTAATTAGTACAATGCTAATTACACTATACTGTTTACCTACATATTTTAGTGGGCATTTAACTTCACTTGCTTGTTTCAGTTTCGATTAAATATTGTGTCATGATAGAATATGACCTGTATGTTTTATTATAAGTATAGTTAAAAAGTAGTTAGGAATGGAAATGTCTATATCAAAAACAATTGTTTTCTACATCTGGTATTTCATTTGTAAGACCAGTTTGTATCTAGTACGAATATCCTGTCCTTAGTGTATATATATATATATAAATAAAAAAGAACAATGTCCATGTGATGGTTTCCATATACATAAAAAACACAACTATAAAACAGTTTTTTCTCCCTAGCGCTTTCTCGGCTCATGCCGGTCTTCAGGGGTTTGAATTCTTTTATTTGTAAAAACATGACGTCATAGTACAATGACGTAATAAGTAAGATTACGTTCATGACATGGTACATAAAGATATTGTGAATGGTTCTGGATGAAAAAATAACAAAAAACATTGAGGACGAAACTAAAAACTAATATGAAGTTCACTTTGTTCCCGTTCTGAATTTAGCACAGGTTTCAATAAGTTGAATGAAATACTTTTCTTTATTTTCTCTTTTTAAAAGATCTGAAACGTGGACATTTCGATATATTGGTAAAATAAAAAAAATTATCATTTATGACAATGTTCAGTTTTATGGTAAATATCTGACATGGGTCTGTTTTGGTTTGTTGATCGGCTGTTGTAACTCACTTTCTCAATTCAAATACGTAAAAAAGGTGAAATCACTACTTGACTGTGTTCTTGTAAACAGACGGTTTCGCATAAACTCGTCTTTGATTTTTATTCAAATCATGCAAGGCATGTAAAGCTAAATATTCCCATTTAATTTAGCGTCCACCGTCTTAATCACAATTCGTAAGTGGGATAAAACTATATTTAGTGCCTGAACGCTTAGAGTACTTAGTTTTTATATCTGCGCAAAATCAGCATTTTCCTTGCAAGAAGTTTATAGATTATGGAGCTTGACAAGAAGCAAATAAAAGAAGGACCTATTTCATTTTAAGAAAATCGAATAAAGTGGGAATCCAAAAGCAATCATATAATAAGTCCAGTACTCTTTAATCCAATCAACGACATGTATACTTTTCCAATTGTACAACGGTTGTTGATGATTACATGAAAGATAGCGACAGGAATGAAATTGATTTTTTAATCTATTCAAGAAAATAATATATTGCAAGCGTTACAAACCTGTATTATTATGGTGCGTCAAATTCTTGATTCGAAAATGCAAAAATTCATGTCACTAAACATGCAAAAGCGTTGCCAAAACATAAATAACTTAATATGAAAAAATGTTAATACATTTCATAAATGTTTTTAATTTCCACATTTAAAACTAATATGAATTGTACATGAATGTGCGCGAGCACGCCGCAGACGTGTTGTGAGCAAAATAGCTCAGAAGTTTTTATATTTGAATCAGACAGGATAGGATTTGAGAACGAGAGTTTACATTACACCGCCAGTCACGACAAACAACCAAAAAACAGGACCAATCTCAGATATTTAACGAAGAATCTGAATATGTGAACATTGTTTTTATATAATTGGATCTTTTAAAAATAAAAGGAAAATTTTTTTTTTACCAAAATTAATCATTAAAAAGAGATTGTGTAAGAAGTGCCCTACACATTCATGACAAAGGCATATCCGCTCAACGGGATTAGGGAATGCATATTAATTTCGTCCTCATGTTTTTGTTATTTTCTTCCAGAACCATTCACAATATCTTTATGTACCATGTCATGACGTAATCTTACTATGACGTCATTGTACTATGACGTCATGTTTTACAAATAAAAGAATTCAAACCCCTGAAGACCGGCATGAGCCGAGAAAGCGCTAGGGAGAAAAAACTGTTTTATAGTTGTGTTTTTTTTATGTATATGGAAACCATCACATGGACATTGTTCTTTTTTATTTATATATATATATATATATATACATAATCTCTAGCTTTCAGAAATTAATGATGTGTTACAACAAGAGGCCCATGGGCCTTAACGGTCATCTGACTATTAGTACAATACAACATAGTCGTTTAAAGATTTTAGCCTATTTGACCCCTGTGATCTTGATTAAAGGTCAAGGTAATTCATTTAAACAAACTTGGTAGCCCTTCATCCCAGCATGCCACATGCCCAATATCAGTACCCTGGGCCTTCTGGTTCTTGTGAAGAAGTCATTTAGAGATTTTTGCCTATTTGCCGCCCGTAACCTTGAATGAAGGTCCAGGTCATTTATTTGAACAAACTTGGTAGCCTTTCATCCCAGCATCCTACGGGTCCAATTTCAGTACCCTGGGCCATCTGGTTCTTGAGAAGAAGTCGTTTAAAGATATTTGGCTTTTTGACCCCTGTGACCTTGAATGAAGGTTAAGGTAATTTATTTGAACAAACTTGGTAGCCTTTCATCCCAGCATCCTACAGACCCAATATCAGTACCCTGGGCCGTCTGGTTCTTGAGTAGAAGTCGTTTAAAGATTTTAGCCTTTTTGACCCTTGTGACCTTGAATGAAGGTTAAGGTCATACATTTTAACAAACTTTGTAGCCTTTCATCCAAGCATGTCACAGGCCCAATATCGATACCATGGGCCTTCTTGATATTGAGAAGAAGTTGTTTAAAGATTTTAGCCTATTTGACCCACGTGACCTTGAATGAAGGTCAAGGTCATTTATTTGAACAAACTTGGTAGCCCTTCATCCCAGCATGCCACAGGCCTAATATCAGGTCTCTAGGCCTCTTAGTTATTCACAAGAAATTGTTTAAAGGATTTTAGCTTATTTGACCCCTGTGACCTTGAATGAAGGTCAAGGTCATTTATTTGAAGAAAAAAACTTGCTAGCCCTTCATCCCAGCATCCTACAGGCCAAATATCAGTACCCTGGGCCATCTGGTTCTTGAGAAGAAGTCGTTTAAAGATTCTAGCCTATTTTACCCCCGTGACCTTGAATGAAGGTCAAGGTCATTTATTTGAAGAAACTTGGTAGCCCTTCATCCCAGCATGCCACAGACCTAATATCAGGTCTCTAGGCCTCTTAGTTATTCACAAGAAATTGTTTAAAGGATTTTAGCTTATTTGACCCCTGTGACCTTGAATGAAGGTCAAGGTCATTTATTTGAAAAAAACTTGCTAGCCCTTCATCCCAGCATCCTACAGGCCAAATATCAGTACCCTGGGCCGTCTGGTTCTTGAGAAGAAGTCGTTTAAAGATTTTAGCCTATTTGACCCCCGTGACCTTGAATGAAGGTCAGGGTCATTCATTTGAACAAACTTGGTAGCCCTTCATCCCAGCATGTCACAGGCCCAATATCAGTACCCTGGGCCATCTGGTTCTAGAGAAGAAGTCGTTTAAAGATTCTAGCCTATTTTACCCCCGTGACCTTGAATGAAGGTCAAGGTAATTTATTTGAACAAACTTGGTAGCCCTTCATCCCAGCATGCCACAGGCCTAATATCAGGTCTCTAGGCCTCTTAGTTATTCACAAGAAGTTGTTTAAAGGATTTTAGCCTTTTTGACCCCTGTGACCTTGAATGAAGGTCAAGTTCATTCATTTGAACAAACTTGGTAGCCCTCTATCCCAGCAACCTACAGGCCAAATATGAGTACCCTGGGCCTTCCGGTTATTGAGAAGAAGTCGTTTGAATGAAAAGTTTACGGACGGCGCACAGCGCACGACGACAGACGGTGGATGATGACAATAGGTCATCGGTCATCGGGTCAGCTGACCTAAAAATGTACAGTGCCAAAATGATTTTTTTCAGGATTTCTGCGTTAAATATGTAAAACAATGCAGCTTAAGTCAGTATTATAAAAGAAACAAAACCTTGCAAAGCTACATAAACATAGAACATACAGTACTAAATATCATGAAGGCTATCCTCATTTGATAATGAGTTTTAATCATTGGCAAAGATATTTCGTTGCAATTTATAGCATTGTTCCGATACCAATTCAGCAATAGATTAAAACTACCTATATGTACTTAACAGAGAAAGCAAGTCCATCAAGTACTTAACGAGGATTGTATGCAGCGAGTAAAATACATCATGTTGTGTCATGTTGATATTACACAGAAGTTGATACTGATACAAAAATACACACCTATTTTGAAGTGAAATAACATTAAATATATATTGCTATTATGAGATTGTATAGAACAGTTATCATCATTCTATACTTTGTGTACACATGCATGATTTACATGGCTTTGAATTTTTGTCCTCCCACAACTCAAATTCTTGTAAAGTCTGTGGTAGTTCCTTTCCCTTGGTCTCTGGTAGGAGGAGTAAAGAACACATGGAGAAAATAAAGGTAGCACTTAAAGTCGCTCCTGGTACCCACTCAGCCAGGGAAGCCTGTAAATAAAGTATAAATGGAGAGAATAAACGTGACAATTAAAGTCGCTCCTGGTACCCACTCAGCCAGGGAAGCCTGTAAATAAAGTATAAATGGAGAGAATAAACGTGACAATTAAAGTCGCTCCTGGTACCCACTCAGCCAGGGAAGCCTGTAAATAAAGTATAAATGGAGAGAATAAACGTGACAATTAAAGTCGCTCCTGGTACCACATTCAGCCAGGAAGCCTGTAAATAAATCAGTGTTCCCACTCATTTTTGTAACAAGGGGTTTTTATACCCCCAGCATCCCAAAAGTGAGGGTATGAAGTTAAAAAGTTGAGGGTAAATTGAAGTTAAAAAGTTGGGGTATGAAGTTTGAAAGTTGCAATTGCACAATTATTTAGTCCAAAAATATTATGTGTGTAGACATGTGTAGATACTTTATATTTCAAATGCCTCAGTTTAAGAAAACAAAATACAAAACATACACAAAACAATAATCTTTGTTGCTTTTTATTCAGCCAATGAACCATACCATCACAGTGTTGACAGTCAGTATTGTGTTTGGGAGTCATTTTTAATTAGAAAACTTCACACATGCCCTCTGCACAAGCTCTTCTGAGTCAAAGTCTGTTTTGGTTGAATAGTACCCAATTACCATTCTATTTTCAACCGTTGATGAATTTCTCCTGTTTTGTTGCGGGTGCGTGGTGGCGGTTCTGCAGAGAGAAGCCTCTCTCACAGGGAACTGATGTTAATGGTACAGTCAGAAATATTCCAGCCAACACACAATAGTCAGGAAACTCTTCAGCATAGTCATTACTGACCATGAGACACAAGGCTGTTACTTCCAAATGCCTGTTCCCATTTAAGAAAAATTTGAATTGTAAATAACCATCTCTGGTTCGGCAAGGATCTATCAGGTTGTCTTGTTGAGCTGCAGCACTCCCGTATTTCTCAATAATTCTCTGAAGAGATTCCATCCCATGATTAAGAATGCCTGCTTGTTGCTGTGGTAGTAGTTTTGGA
The DNA here is from genome assembly GCF_041381155.1 of Argopecten irradians. Classification (NCBI taxonomy): domain Eukaryota; kingdom Metazoa; phylum Mollusca; class Bivalvia; order Pectinida; family Pectinidae; genus Argopecten; species Argopecten irradians. The sequence goes on along the minus strand of NC_091143.1, from coordinate 19,219,047 downwards.
TTTAGGATTACATTCAGGTCTTGCATGTCACTCATACCATCCTCTGGAAAACGTTCATTGAATTCTAAAATCAGATTCCTGACAAAAGACCTCTTGATATTTCTGAATATTAAGCGATCTCTGATTGAACAACTGAGAGAAATACCTCTGAATTCTTCAGACTCATCAATCTGGTCCAGCAAATCTTCAACCGTTGGGGGGTTAATGGTATGAAAAGATGCTATGGTATCTCTAGCTGATCTTACCATGGAGTTGACCTGTTGAATGTCAATTATGTCCTTTTGGAAAGTTCTTGATAATTTACACAATATATCCAAAACATCTCTCAACAAACACAGTGTTGCGATGAATTTGAAAGTTTTGATATCTTTCCCGATACCCTTTGCTTTGGCCCCACCCTCAGTTCTTGGTGCATTAGCAACTTCATGTTCCAAACCTAGGATGAGTACAGACCAGCTATCGTAGACTGCAATTACAGCATCTTGTAGTGAAAGCCATCTCACCTGTGTAGGTTTTTTAAATTTTTTCACTTTTTCCCTCATGATTTTTTTTAATTCTTTTATTTTATTGTAACGTGGGGCTGAAAACTCATAAAAGAAATATATTGCTACCAACATTTCTTGTACTCTTCCAAGGTATGGAACCTTTTTTGCTGCCCAATGTGACACCTGCAATGCCAGTCTGTGTGCAGCACACCATATATGGATAATTCGTGGATTTTGTTCTCGTAATTTTACCCCTACACCTGACAGTCTACCAGTCATTACTGATGCTCCGTCACTACCAAAGCCTGAAATGTTTTTGAATGTAATGCCTACAGAATTCATCCAGTTCACAATAGAATTGTATATTGTATCTGCCTTGCCATCTGGTACTGTGACATTCGCACAAAATTCTATTTTTATTTGACCTCCATATACAATTTTGCAAAACATGATAAGTTTTTTATCTGTGGCTATGTCCATCGATTCATCTACCATGATGCCGACAAAAGGGCTTTCTTTCACTCGGACAATAGTCATTTCTCTCAGCACATCTGCTAGTGCTTTCTGCATATCAGCTGGGCTTGATGATTTGTGTATATTCCACGGGATGACATTGAAGTAGTAGCTGAAGATTGTCCTGCTGAGGAAGCTTTCTGAAATACGGTAGACCCATTTGAAATCTGAAAAAGAATTCAAATAAATTTGATTGTAGTCAAATAAAATAATAATGTGGTACAAAATTTCATTAAATTGTGTTTTCCTTTGACCTAATCAAATTTGTTTTGAAGAATACTGTATAACAATTATTTAGTTTTAAGTAAAACTCAAATAAAGTGAAAACGACGGGACCAGCTAAAAAATTCTACTTTGATCCAGACACACAGTACAAGGTCAAATAAGTTTTTTTTGTGGAATGGATTGCTCATTACAAATATCTGATTTTTATAAATTAATTAATTAAGTATTACTGTTAATTATTTAATCTTAAATATCTCTATCCTATTTATAACTGATTATTTATAGATATAATTTGCATTTTTATAAAAACCTGTTAAGTTTCTGTCTGTCCTATCATTCAGGTATTATGGATTGACAATGATTATTGAAACTAATAATTTAATTAATTTATGATTTAAATGTATATAATATGGTGTATAAGATCATACATTTACATATTTTTATTATCAACACAGTACCAAAATGAATTAATTGAATAAACTCACCTGTAAATCAATTAAGCTTAGGAATTTCCTATTAGCAATATTTTCTTTTGCTAAAAAAAGGGCAGTTTTAAGTTGCGCCTCAAGTATAGGTAAGTATTTCTTTTTCACACACGTTTTCGCGGCGTCCATGTAAATTTTGTTGTCGTTTTGCCTGCATGGAAATAATGTGATCCTTTGACATTTGATGTCTGACTAAAGCAGACCGTTGAAAATTTTTACTGCCGACGCTAAATGGCGATGTTTTGCAGTGTGCCATTCCGGTGCAGACCTCGCAGAACATACCACGGCTATCGTCTTTTTTTAGCCATTCAAACTCGAGTAACCATTTTTGCTGAAAGCATTTTGGATATTGTGTCGTAGTTCGTCTTTTTTTAGTTCTTTGTTCTGAGTTGTCTTTATCACTTTCTGTTTCGGTTTCGTCATGATCGCGGGGCCGTTTTGATGTTTTTTTTTCCAGAGCGACTGGAGTGTGACCTGTGCCATGACTCATTACACGTGGTTATAGTGAATTTGAATGATAAATGCAGATGTATTCCGAGGGTTATTCCGACTACAGTTTGACCCGCTCAGCAAGACGCTTAACATGTTATGTAATCTAAGGCCGTTTTCGATTATGCGGTTTGACTGGTTGGACCTAATTGTTCGTTTATAAATTAAAGAAGGGCCTGGTGATTTTATATTGTTTTCTGACGAGCCTTGACAAAGCCCTTACAGGCCTGTATCATAAACTACAGGTCCGTCAGGATTTATACTTGAAATAATGACTTTTACAAACGGTCGAACCGGTTGTTCCGAATAAACGAAAACGGCCCTATAATTGACAAGAGTATTTATGACCTTGACTAAGCTAGTTTCGTTTCCGAGAATTCGTCGGTAGATTGCACTTTCACTTTTTAATTTGACGTAAGTTAAATTTTATAATAACTGATCGAGCTACAAGAAACCTTTTCAGAAATGTTGTGCGTGAATTGTACGTCTACCTTGGTAATTCTGTGCGTGAGAATAAATATTTAAACGTGAATCACGTACAAATGTACGTAAGTGGGAACACTGATAAAGTATAAATGGAGAGAATAAACGTGACAATTAAAGTCGCTCCTGGTACCCACTCAGCCAGGGAAGCCTGTAAATAAAGTATAAATGGAGAAAAATAAACGTGACAATTAAAGTCGCTCCTGGTACCCACTCAGCCAGGGAAGCCTGTAAATAAAGTATAAATGGAGAGAATAAACGTGACAATTAAAGTCGCTCCTGGTACCTACTTAGCCATGGAAAAAACAAAGGAAAGGAATAAAGATGGCACTTAAAGGCCTACTACCTTTCCGAAACGGTTTTAAATTTTTTAAATGGGAATGTAAAACAATATCGATAATTTTGTAGAGTCGCAAAAATTATTAACTTACCGTTAATACTACATTTATCATCACCTTCCGAACGATTTGATTAAAATAAATAAAATGTTTTATTTTCATAACGCGGGTCGTATTATGTTTCCCGCCGTCGTCCTAAATACCGGGCGGTAGTTGACTATCACTGCGCCAGACGGCAAAACAGCGAATTGACTCTCCACTGTTTTCATATATTACGCAGGAAATCTTGCATATGCTTGGTGTCGTAACCTTATTTTAGGTCATCGGTACGCATTTTCTGATGTTATTAATGATTTTAAGAAACCTTTATATTTTGCTCCGGAAAGGTAATGGGCCTTTAAGGTCAAAGAACAATGTACTAGGACTATATAGAATTCAACAATATCGTCAAGACCAATACACTAACATAATTAGAATAATAGATTCAAGGTGAATATAACGTGACAACATCTCAAGGACAATAGAATCTGACATCCTCTAGCATCCCGAAAGTAGCCAACAGATCTAGAGAAATCGAAAACACCACTTCCTTGATAGAAATGACACAATTATGAGGATATAAGAACCAAGAACTCTACGACTTGAGGTTTTGCAGGTGACAATACGTAGACGAACTACAATATGATAAACGTGGGATAAGTCTAAGTATTTTCCCTTTTAGTCTTAATATATTTGTGTCATGGAAAATGAAATATTTTGGAATCTTCGATTATTTCACGGTCTCTTCACATTACCATAATACAAAAAATAGTTTGTTACATATTATCTTATATTGATATTAGGCATTGTAAAGAGAGACTACATTGTACAACACCAGTGTGTATGTTAATTACTTACCGATACTTTGAGAAAAGGAGCCGCCATAGCTCCGAGTCTGCCTGCACATCCCGTTATACCATAACCAATATTCCTGTAATTACATAAAGACATGTAGGCATAGATACAAAAAGATAAAAGAAAATGTATAATTAGGAAAGTTTTGACGTTATAATTAACGATTACAGCTTTTAACTACAGGGCGACGTAAAACAATATGGTTACTAATGAGTAGAAAAGTGCCACTATTTTTAGCATCTGATCTTAGCTATTAGCTTAACGAAGATGTGTGTTACTGTATCAGACGTTTTCTTATGTCAATGATTTGTGGGAACATTTTCTTGTAACGTCTTCAGAGAACACAAGGAATTAGTCTACAAGGCCAACAAACAGCAGGTCGTAACAAGAGTGAGAAAACTGTCGGGATCCATTAAAACGAGCTAATTTCACCAGCGTCGAAATCGCCATCTATACGCATTTGATTTTTAGGATATCAGTATGTTCTCTGTTTTGGAATGAGCGTTTGTCGCTAGAAGTATCAATGACCCTGATTCTTCAATATTATAAGACTACCCTGCTCTCTTCATTTTTGTAAGTGTAACGTACCGAGGCTCAAGGGAGTCATCTAAGAGAAGGTCACGTCCAGGTTGTTACGACACACAGCCACGAAAGCTAGCTAGACTACTGGAATATGCAGCTGAAATGGTCGTGTCTATAAATTGTTACATAAGCCCCTCCATGCCAACTAGCTTTGTTCCGAAACGTTCATATATTGGTACAACTGATCCTCGGTGCACACATCTGTGTTGATGCTGTAGCGATGTTGCCTCTAGACCGACATTGTGCTTCTCATGTTCTCTATAGGTACCATTTAGGTACAAATATCGTAAATGGAAGAGTTCGGGTACACATCGAGTCACCACCCACCTTCAACGTACACAGAAGTAGCTATTAGGCAGCTGAAATATTATGTCCATCGAGTCCCACTCAACCACTCAATACTAACTAACATGTCCCGCAAACCACGTACACACAATTTACGTACACAAAAATACTAGCTATTAGACTATGCAGCTGAAATATTATGTCCATGAATCGTCTCCGTGATCCTCACTTTCACCAGGAAACTCAATACTAACTAACCGATGTCCCGCAAACCACTCGCCACACTTCCACACATTTACAACGGTTGATGCCGATACTAACATAAGCTGTTGGTAGAATGCTACACAAAATAATACAGATACTTTTGAGCTTTACCACCAATCGTACCCGTGAAATCTAGGTAGCTTGGATGATTCTATTTTATGCATTTGTCTGGGAAGGAAACATAAACTTTCTACCGATACAAAAACATCTGAATAAGGACTTGAATAATTTTGCCTACAATGGAAAACTTAAGACCTAACGCATGCAATATCTTAGACTTAAACATTTTCAGCTTTTAGAAGAAGTTGATTTGATGAATTCATTATCTTTTCTTAGGAAGTGACAAAATGTGCAACGGATGGTACTAACCACTCGGATCAACTTAATTTTGACGAAGGCAATGCAAAAGGTGACTAAATTGTGCATTGGACGACATGGAGATGTCATGAAGGCAGATTGTTTTCTCTACACGTCACGAACTTGGGTGTATTCATGGATACGAGGTTGTATTCTTTAACTTCCCTCTGAATCTCATTATACATTTTGTAAAATTGAATGATTTACGTTATCCATACAACAGACGACACTCGCTACGTCTTCACCTTTCACTTATGGAAGGCTGAATGCTGAAGTTGGTCCATAGATTCCAATGACATTGAATTCCGTAAAGAATTGTTCTCCTTTGAGTTATTAAGTGATGGATTAAACACAAGTGCCAAAGAGGAAGCGATAGATAAAATTATTTCCACAATCTCGACAATATAGCGATAACAAACCTTAAAAGTCAATTTCAAAGATGATATATACACAAAGTGGACCAAGGCGTAGACAAAATTTGCACGTATTAGTGAAGTACCGTAACTTAATTACAGTGAAATGTATATAGTTAATAGTGCTTAAAATTAGTAACACAAAACAATCGGAATCGGTGTCACTCTGGTACAACAAAAACCAGTTACGTTTACAAATGAAATATTTTTGACAAGCATATCGAAAGCATTCACCACTATGTAGATGCTCCTCCGCTGGTATTTTTCTCTATCAAAAACAGGAGCAGTTTGAGCTTCTAATTTCACTCTCCAAGATGAAAATATTTAAAACAACTCATTGCATGCCCCCCCCCCCCCAAAAAAAAAAAAACAAAAACAAAAACAAAACAAAACCCCCCCCCCGCATGCACCAAAATTAACAAGGGTCAAAAAAAAGTTTGTTGGTGGAAAAGCCGGAGTACCCGGAGAAAAACCACCGACCAGCGGTCAGTACCTGGCAACTGCATGCACCAAAAGCAAAAATAAAAAATAAAAAAAGAGAGAAGATTTTATGTTATCTTTGTGTCAATTAGATATATATATATACACGATTAAAAACCAATTATTGTTACAATGATGAGTATCGTTTATGCTCTGTCGGCGGTGGAGCATCTTTAAAGAGACGCATATAACTTCCCTATATAACTCACCCGATAACTTGGGTTATTATAAGTGGTACGCCAAACCTCTCACCAACGTGTAACTAATTAACTTATCATTATGTACCATCTAAATTTTGAATCCAGTTCAGTACACAGAAACACATATCAGTTTGTGGTTTTTTTTTGTCACGTCAACATCATATACAATGTGAATATTTCGCTTGAATGTACACTCGATTGGGTGTATACTTTGTACACCTAAGTGGTGAATGATATATAGCTAAAATAAACATGTTGTAGATTTGCGTAAATTATAGTCAAAAACTGTTTAGACATCAGACATTTGTTGCGTACAGTTCTGGTGTAAAGATTTATAATGTGGCCAATGCAAAAAGATTCGTGAGTTATACATAGTTTTTACCTGACATTAGTTGGGTACAGTTCCAGTGCATAAATATATAACATGGCTAATGGCAGATATATTCGTGAGTAATATACAGTTTTACCTGACGTTGGTTGGGTATAGTTCTGGTGTATAGATATACAGCATAGCCATGACTCCGGAGATGGAGAACTTCCCTATATAAATCGTCACAGCTCCTATGACATTAGTCGTCTCGTCACTTCCTAGAAGAAAAAATACCATAAACCAGTTTAATATCAATAGGTACAGGAGAAAAATATATTCCTTTTAACATCTGTTTTATTCTTTTGACAAGGACATTACATTCTACAGTACAATCTAATAATGACATAATACAATTATAAAATCGTATAAACTACCAATAATAATTGGTACCATTGAATATAAAAGCATCTTTATATCAATTGAGGAATTCATTTTAGGACAGCTTATTTTTCCGTGTATAGTATACAATACAAAGTACTTGTAAAGACACAGGGTGATAAGCTTGAGTTGTTTTACGGTAGACAGGCAACAATTACGGGTTACTCTGTTCCCATTACGATACGCAGTCAGGCGTGCTTCATTAGGTTGTCTCCTTGTGATGTTGCTATATCATATTCTAATGTAAAATTGTTGATGACTAGCAGTTGATAGACACAGTTTCATGAACATTCCTTAACTATAGGGAATTTCTTAAACTTGAAATTCCCGATAGGAAAGCATAACTCAAAAGATATGGAAAATCTTAAGTTAAGGAGCCTTTTTTTAAATTTGCAATGCTTCCAATGTAGAACTTTAAGCTAAGGAATTCCCTAAATTTAAGGAATATTTGTGAAATTGGAACACCCGGACCCGGCACCATAAAACTTTCTCATTCAGATTTTTTACTCAAGTCGATGTAAAATCATACACTAGAGTAAAATAATCTGTCTGAGAATCGTTTTATGGTGCCGGGCCCCAGTTCTTTTCTCTGTGTAATATTCAATAGTGTTCTAATTAATATTGACATTGGACACGATTTTGTTGTCTTTTACCCGATATAATTGACAAATGCAAGTTATCCTGACTAATGTGGACAGCGTTGTGTTAAGTATGATATACTGATCATTTACGCGAGTCAAAGTTTTCGCGATTTTCAAATCAATTCTCAGCGGGATTAAATTTTCACGATTTGGTCTTCAGTGTATATATGTTTAACCCTTTCTCAAAATTTTGTGGATCATAGTAATCTCCGCGAAAATGTCATTTCTCAAAAAATACCATCCGAGAAAATAACCGGCTATTACGTCTAAAGCTAATGTATGAACGTACTGGAAGTTAGCAGTAAAATGCTGACCGCTGATACAATGGCAACACCGGCTAGTCCGAAGTAGGACATCGTCAACCACCTCCGGCCCACTCTGGAAATATCCAACTGAAGAGGTTATGTACATAAACATATATATATATATCAATTATTACTAATTTGAATTTCATTAACTGACACCAATATCACGTCTACAATTAAACTTCATTTCCTTTTGAACAGGCAATAACACATGCGATCCAATTACACCGACCGTATAATGTGCGTCTTCATTGCCGATATATTATACCATAATTGATCACCTGTTGTTGAATGAAACAAATCAATACATGTTTGACCAAAGATACGTCACCGCTGACAAATGTTTTTTTTTTCTATCAAAACAGGAGCAGCGAGTATTTTTCTTAAGATACAAAAGTTATTAACCATTGATAAATTTGAGCTTCTAATCATATTTCAAGATAAAAAAAAATAATTGCGTTCATGGCACTAAGTCCTATATCAAACGAATTACTGATTGTCATGCAGCAAAGCAAAATAAATAATTTTTTTTTTTTCGTTAATCAGACATATATACACGATTAAACACCGATTATTGTTCAAATGATGAGTATCGTTTATGCTGTCAATCAATGATACATACAACTACCTGGTGATTTATTTTACAGATACCTACCTGTTAATTAATATCAACATAATAAATAAGCCCGGGAACTCGACAATGGAGTTGATGAAATAGTTGATATAGATGTTGGTGGTAAAGGAGGACGGTACCAGAAATAAACCCATGTAGCCAAAACACGTGGAAAACCTGCAACATCAGACAGTTTGTTTGTCTGTTTGTTTGATTAATTAACGTCCTATTAACAGCTATGGTCATGTAAGGACGGCCTCCCATGTATGTGGTGTGTTGCGTGTATGTTGTGCGAGGTGCATGTTTTGGGAGACTGCGGTATATTCATGTTGTGTCTTGTATAGTGGAACTGTTGCCCTTTTTATAGTGCTATATCACTGAAGTATGCCGCCAAAGACACCAAGCAACACACCCCACCCGGTCACATTATACTGACAACGGGCGATCCAGTCTTCCCACTCCCGGTATGCTGAGCGCTAAGCAGGAGCAGAAACTACCACTTTTATAGACTTTGGTGTGTCTCGGCCAGGGGACAGAACCCAGAGCCTTCCTCACAGGGGCGAACGCTCAACTCAAGGCCAAAAGTGAGGCGGTGCCAAGGGAGGCATTAGGGAAGATAAAGTCAGTTAGGAAGAAGAGAAAATATAAAATCCTAAATTAGTCGCCTTTTACGATCATGCAATAGGGGCAGCAGGTACAATTCTAACGCCCTACCTGCAGGGCTTACATCAGACAGTCAACTCAATTACTGAAGCAACTCAGTGGAGATTTGGGTGTCATTCGTCTCCACAATAAAACGAAATAGGTGTATACAATATCATATAAAACTCATTTTGTGATCCCGAGACTAGAGTTTTCCTATCCTTCATATCAACACATGAAAGAGATTTTTTCTCTCATACCTCGAAGATTGTTTTTGCAATTTTACGACTTTGATATCCTGCCATTTTAAAATAGTTCTAAAAAGATGTGTGTGGAAGTCAATTATCCATACACGAACATTGCGTGATATATTTAATACAATTCCTAATGTTTTCATCTTTTATAATAGTTTCTAAAAATATCTTACAGAGAAAATTTTATTACAATGTTTTAGGTAGCTATAGTATTTGTCGATGAAAGTAGTAGCAGTATTTGCTACTGAACATAGATTTATGAGGAGTTGCCACTCCAGCATGCGAAAGATATCGAAAAAATGCTAATGGAGAAAATCAAGAAATGCTATTAATTTTCGATTTGAAAATTTGGTTTTAATTCAAATACGATACTAAAATATAACAAATTGTATTGATACATACCAACATAAACTGAGGACTGAAGTATTTCGGAGGAGTTTTCTATTTCTGAACATATCTAAGTATGTTATATGCTCGGTTTTAGATTCCTGTTGGTTCTTCTGCTCATTCGTTGTGAGTAAATCTTCTCTTTCCGCAGTACTTTGTTTTTGAATATATAGATTTCCTGTACCTTCGATGTTTCCATTTTTCTGTTTTGAATTAAATTGTCCATTCCTGGTGTCGTTTGCTAGCAAATCGACATTTTGGTCTTCGTGATCTGTTTTCGTTGCGATGACTGTCATTTCTTTGTCCTCTGTTGACTCTATAGTGATTGTAAAACCTTCTAGTACCTTCTCCAACAGGTACACAGCCTTACTCTCTGATACTCTGTTCCATCTAGCCACTTTTCGAACCAAGGTCATGGCTTCACGCCTCCTGTTGTTGGCCACAAGCCATCTTAACGACTCGTCCAAGGTCCTGTACAAAGAAGAATCACTCCTACTCAGAACAGTGTACAGAGTATTAACTGATAAAAAAATGTAGAGCGTTTTTATTGTAATAAGACAGTGAAATACGAACAAAGCTATTTCACTTGTATGAAGTACAACGCTATTGTGGTTCTCAGATTATCCAAATTATCATTCATGGTATTCGACATTCAGGTCCAAACACGTTTTGCCGTTCTGAACCGGGCTGCCATATAGGCACTACTAGATTGTTTTCAACAAGAACAAAAGTGAACTTTATCGTCTGTTAAAAGACGGGGCTGGTAACACAGAGCCCGAATCTCATATATCATAAAGTGTTTGACATACCAGAAGGAGAAAAGGCCCATTACACAAGACAAAGCGGAAACCAATTGTATGTATCGCCAAGATAGGTTTCTCAGAAAATAGCCGAATATGGTAAGAGATAAAACTCCGGTGGACCACATAGTGTTGGTGATAATGCCTGCAGATCCCCTGTACTCGGTCGGGAACAACTCTAGACACATCACGGGAGCTGTGGTATTCAAGCACTGTAAAGTAGAAACATGTAACAAAGATTAGGATGAGATAAACAGAAATATGTTTGTGTAACTCCTTAAAACGGGGCAAAACAGAAATATGTTTGTGTAACTCCTTAAAACGGGGCAAAACAGAAATATGTTTGTGTAACTCCTTAAAACGGGGCAAAACAGAAAGCAAAAGAAAACGAGCAACATTCTCAAGTATATAAAAGCACAAAAATGCTAATGAAAAATATCAAAGCTATGGTGATCATTTTTAAATTTGGAAATTCGGTTCAATTTCATATAATAGAATAGTGAAAAGGCATTAGTATATACAAAACTGAAGCAAAGTGAAGAACAATGAAGGGTTTGTTGGTTTGTTTGATAGATTTGTTATAATTACCTGTATAACAACACCGACAAGGAAACGTAGAACACAAAAGACGGCATAAGTAGGACTGAATGAAGCAGACACACACAGGGCGAAGGCCAGGACCTGTCCAGCTACCAACACTGGCTTACGGCCGTATCTGTCCGGGAGTGGCGATAAGAACACCGCTCCTACTATCTGTCCTACCATTACTAGTGTCTGACTCAGTTCACCAAGGCCGTGACGATCGCACACCATATCCCACTAAAACAGCATAATTCATAGATGCAAAGAACTGAACTGAACTGCAAAGATGAAAAAGATATATCAAACTGCAAAGATGAAATGAAAAAAATATTGCAAATAGGAACAGATATATTGACAAGTGTGTAGTTTAGCATAAATATATTTCAGAACGAAGAGTTAAAGGCAAGTGGGATGATATACGAATTGTTAAGGTTTGCCAGATCTACCTCTTACGTATAAAAGTTGCAATTGTATGATTAGGACATCAGTTGGAAAAATAATAATAAATAGAAGAGTTATAAGGTTACTTTCATGGATGGCATTTTGCTCATTAGGATTACTATAGTTTGTTTCGGTTTTGTTCCCAATGGTGTTTGATGGCTAACTGAATGATTAGGTTTAATGCAACCAAACATTGTGTGGAAGTTTCAAATCTGCTTGTGATAGAAGAACACATTTAACAGTGTATATGACTGAAGGAGTCGAAGTAGCAGAGACTCGGATCAAACGCCTTTCGATCGGTTTATTTATTTGTCACCTGCGTTGATGGTAATTGTTCTATCTACTGACCTCAGTTATAATTGTTGAGCGGCTCTGTTCTGTGCTGTAATGGTACCCGTCAGGACACGAGTACTCCGTCTTCTGTCCGTGTGTGTCGTTCCCTCTAATCTCTATGTGACACTGGCCATACTTGACGCTGTATGAACTGTTTGGTAGTTTAATTCCATACTCTGTCAACGGCCTTGATACATTACGACAATGAAACTCTGGGGTATAACCTGCAACATTCAATGATCATACGCATAATCAAATTTTAGCGCAAAAAAAAATCTCAATTGAAGAGGTTACCTGAACGAGAAATTAAATCACTGTAAATATAATTAGCACAATCTGATTTCAGCAAAGTTTTTTTAACGCTAAGATTTACAGTAAGCAGATCTCCGATGGTCCGGAAAACTCGCAGTCCGGACGTAAATGTCAGGGAACAGATTACTGTAATATTACATATTGACGAAGGCCACATAATCCGGCAGTCAAGGGAATTTCAGATTTGGAATGAAGATGTCCAAATTGTCGAGGGTTCACTGTATATTTGGGTCTGTCAATAATATGCCCGGCTACGCTGGGTGTCTTGCTGGTTGTCTGAGTCTGCTTACTCCGGTATAGCACCATTACTATGGAGATAAAGTGCATAGACAAGTGATAGTGATCAGAGGAACAATACAACAGTGTCCGATAATACATTCTAACACTGCTCGTGTTAATGCAAATGGGTCAAAGATGTAATGTTTAAGGTAACACGAACTTCTTTATTTCATCTTCTATTGTTAATTCTTCATTTATTTTATGTAACCATGATTGTTCAGCGTGTGTCTGATAAAGGAAAAGATTGCCATGGGAATTCAACAATTTTTTGGCCCTGCAGGTAGGGCCTTAGAATTGTATCTGCTGCCCCTATTGCATGATCGAAAAAGACGACTTAATTTAGGTTCTCATCTTTTCTCTTCTTCCTAACTGACTTTATCTTTCCTTACGCCTCCCTTGGTACCGCCTCACTTTTGGTCTTGAATTGAACGTTCGCCCCTGTGAGAAAGACTCTGGTTTCTGTCCCCTGGCCGAGACACGCCAAAATCTATAAAAGTGGTAGTTTCTGCTTAGCGCTCAGCATACAGGGAGTGGGACGACTGGTTCGCCCGTTGTCAGTATAATGTGACCGGGTGGGGTATGTTGCTTGGTGTCTTCGGCGGCATGCTTTAGTGATATAGCACCATATAAAAAGGGTAACAGTTTCGATCGTTCTCACGATAGCCCATATCTTCGGTCAGATTCATTGAGGAATGCTTGGAGCAGCATTCGCAAGGGTAAGCTCAAATGTGCATTATAATTCAATTTTATGTCTGGAGAGTCAAAAGAAGTGTATATCATCCTGAGTAGTTCACTATACAAGAAGACACAATATGAATATACCGCAGTCTCCCAAAACACGCACCTCGCACTTCATACAAACTGCATACATGGGAGGCCGTCCTTACATAAATAGGACGTTAAAATAATAAAACAAATATTACGCAGTTTAAATATTTTCCTTGTCGCATATATATGTGAATGTTATACAAAACAAACTTAAATCAATATTACCATACGGGTGTTACATGCCTAATTGATACCATTTAGTGTATGATAGCTTGTTTATTTTGCGACATGATGATGAACAGAATAGATTATAGCTGTATACAACATGTGAACAAGAGGCCCAGAGGGCCTGTAATGCTCACCTGTTATTGTAATGCAAAGTAAAATAGAAGCGTTTTAAAGGTTTTACCTCATTTCACTGCTCTGTTCCTCTTGCTCCGGAGGTCAGAGCCAAAATTGATACAAAATCTGTTCCTCTTCCCAAAAGGAAATTTCTTGCCAAATTTAGTTACATTTCATGCAGAACTCTATTCACTCAAGGATGCTTCTGGCCAAATTTGGTTACATGCCATGCATACCTCTAAGACTAGTAGCTTAAAGGCTTTACTTCTATTTTCCCCTATTGGGCACCGCGCGTGCCCTACTGCCACCGGATGGTTCAGAGCCAAAATTTATGCAAACTGTTCTTCTGCCAACAAGAATGTTCCTAACCAAATTTGGTTACATTCCATGGAGAACTCTTTGAGAAGTGATTTAAAGGATTTACCTTTATTTTCACTATTGTGCCCCGTCCCACCTGCCTCGGGTGGGCCAAAGCCAAAATTTATAAACTCCTTTCCCCTTCCCTAAAGGAAGTTACTGACCATTTGGTTACATTTCATGGAGACCTCTACGACTAGTAGCTATTTAAAGGATTTACCTCTATTTCCCCTATTGGGCCCCGCACTCCTCCCCCCCCCGGGGGGGGGGGGGGGGTTCAGAGCCAAGGATGTTTCAGGTCAAATTTGGTTACTTGGTTACATTCCATGCAGAACGCAGAACTCTATGATTAGTAGCGGGGGTTCAGATTCAAAATTCATACAAACTATGTTCCCCTTTCCCTAAGGATGTTTCTGGTGAAATTTGGTTATATTCCATGCAGACCTATATGACTAGAAGTGATTTTAAGGATTTACCTCTATTTCTCCTATTCGGCCCGCCCCTCCGTCCCCCGGAGTTTAGATATATAAACTCTGTTCCCCTTCCCCAAAAGAAGTTTCTGGATACCCTGGTTCGCTTCCCGGAAGGATATTTCTGGGCAAATTTGGTTACATTCCATGCAGAACTCTATGACAAGTAGAGATTTAAAGGATTTACCTCTATTTCTCATATTGGGCCTAGCCCCTCCTGCCCCCGGTGAGTCAGATCCAAAATTTATACAAACCATGTTCCTCTTCCCCTAGTAGCCATTTAAAGGAAATGTTGACGGACGGACAGACGGACGAGGGACGCTGTTCCCTGACATAAATTCAGTGGCCCTTCGGACCAGGTTAGCTAAAAATTGAGACAGCGACAAGACAGATATTTCGCATTGAATTTGGATTTCAACTTAAACTTAAACAATATTTGTTTAGGATTGAACACCATGCAATGTCTATATAAGTTATCTCATAGCACTTGCATTTCGTTCGACTACATCGTTTTGGATGTATTCATGTGCCTCAATAATCTGCAGATATTCAGATGTGTGGGTTAAATCATACAGGTCATTTACGCGTAATGTTAATATTTTTGATCTTATTTCCTATAAAAAAAAACCAGAGTAATCTAACATCTAGCATACATAATGTTATAGTAGTTTAATGCCGTGCCAGGTAGAGAGAGCGGAGTGAACATCCGAAGAATAACTAACTGCTTCATGTATGTTGTGTATACAGGTAGAGAGAGCGGAGTGAACATCCGAAGAATAACTAACTGCATCATGTATGTTGTGTATACATTAACACTCTGCAGATAACTAAATAACAGGTTTTTAGTTTGTTTGATTAATTAGCGTCCTATTAACAGCCAGGGTTATGTATGCCACCAAAGACACCAAGCAACACAAACCATCCGGTCACCTATCGACAACGGGCAAACCAGACGTCCTACTACCTGTATGCTGAGCGCTAAACAGGCCTACCACTTTTAAAGGACACTTTTTGTATTTAAGAAGGAAAAAGATAATATCCTAAATTAAGCCGCCTTTTACGATCATGAAGTAGGGGCAGCAGGTAGAATTCTTACGCTGCAGGGTAAAATCTCACGTGTTTATAATTGTCCAAATTTTATTCTTTTATTGCAAATGCCAAAGTCCCGGTGGTGTAAATAATACCTAACCGTGGAAAGTTCATACTAAAAAATGTCTGTTGTAAATTAACGACATTGGACAGGATTAGTACATGTAGATACGCTTTATTTCAGCCAATTGCAACGTGCCACTACACGATCCTTATTGCATCCTCATCGCATAATCCTTGAGTTATTTACATATGCATATATATATATATTGAAAATGAAAATAGCATATGGTGTAAATTTTCACCAGACACGTTCTGGAGTAGGAACAGTTCGTCTCTTATAACGGAGAGCGGGTCATTCACAGTCACGACATTGTCAATGCATTATAAGAAGCATGTACACAAACTTACATCCAGGTAGCTTAACAGCGAATTCAAAAGCTTTAAAAATATTAAGACATAAATATTGTGTATCAATATTGAATCAAGGCTTTATAATTCATACAGTTCAATTTGCATAAAAGTTCTGTACTGTTAGAAGGAGGAGAATCTTATGTAAACATATTAGGTGTCTGAAAAAACATTAAAAAGGCACAAGTTCCGGTAAATATATGCCACGCCTAAAACACCCTGTAACATGTCCCTAATAGATGAACATACCGGTCGTGTAGTTTAACCCTTTTAGATGGAACTAATTTGTCGGTAGATGACAGACCAGACGTGTAATTTGTCCCTTATAGACAGGCTATAATGCATTATGTGGCTTCTCCATTCTGGACAGGCTCAAAAACGTAAAACTTCCTGCTATAAATAGGCGTTGTCAAAATGGACAGAGTAATGCATAGTGTAATTTGACCCTAATTGACAGACCAAACCATAGTGTAATTTGTCCCTATTCTAATGCACAGATCAAAACATGGTGTAATTTGTCTCTAATGGACAGACCAAACCATAGTGCAATTTGTCTGTAATGGACAGACGACCAAACAATAGTGTGATTTGTCTGTAATGGACAAACCAAAGCATAGTGTAATTTGTCTGTAATGGACCGACCAAAGCATGATGTAATTGGTCTGTAATGGACGGACGACCAAAGCATGGTGTAATTGGTCTGTAATGGACGGACGACCAAAGCATGGTGTAATTGGTCTGTAATGGACAGACGACCAAACACACGAAAACATCGTGTGATTTGCCTCCATTAACAGACCAATGCATAGTGCAATTTGGACAGCAGGGATGGGTTAAATTACATAGCAATGTTATTAATTAAATTACACATTACATTTTAAAATGGCATTACCATTACCATTACATGTTTTTTGTAATGTAATTAAAGGGACAATTCAGTCTAAGAGAACATTAAAATTTGTACATATTTCGGAAAAAAACAGTTCTAATGGAAATTAGATTATTCGGTTTTACTGTGATATGCCTGAAAAGCCCATGGTTGTGACATGTATGTAGATGTTCAAACTCGCTCGCTGTCCGCCATTACACATTGTGGTCGAACTTCTTGTATGCCGAACCCTGTCCCTTGCTCGTAGAGTAATGCAACTTTTGTCGAGAACTGCTCAAATCGCTCTGACAGTAGTGTGTTTACCTTATTAGGTGAATTGTCTTGCCTTAAAACCATTTCATCACCTTCTCAGTGGTTATGTAGTTTATTTGCTTAACGTGCGTGACTTTGGCTCATGCATGGGTACAGCGGCCATATTGTACCTACTTAATCGTATTGATCAACGATTTGATATTTCAACGCTATTAATTGAAATACTAAACAATGACGTGGAATTTGTCAATATTTTATGTTATATGTTTCATAAGAAATGTAGAGCAATACATTTATGCCATATTTTGCTTCTTGGTTATGTAAAAGAATTAGCCTGAGCGAATTGTCCCTTTAATTAAATTACCATTACTTTATCAATGTAATGAATTAAATTACACATTACTTTCACTTTTTACTAAAAGAAAAAACTTAAGATTCATGTACAATCATGTTAAGATACATTTAAACTTTGAGATAATATGGATAATTATCAGACTTTCAAAATTGGTGTGACCAGAAATTTACATAGTACGGATACTGAGACGGCCTACATTGGTAGAAGTAACAGAAATAAAAAAAATTATTAGGTAATAATTGTGATATATTATAACTTTGCCACCTTTGAAATTCTATAGATGTGACGGTCAATGTAATGCATTTTACCCCATATTTTTGTCTATATGATTAATGCATATTCTTTATATGATTAATGCATATTCTTTTTCTAATTTGTGCTGTAAACTAAACCTTTTATTAAGCCATATACCTAGTGTCACTTTGAATGTCACATTGGGTGCGATTCTAACATCGTACCTAGCTACTTGCGCAGAAATAGTGAAAGTAACGATCAATTGTTCTCACTTATGCTGTTTGCCCCTAAGGTATGCAAGATTATAATTACAAGTAGCTGGTCTTGACCCTCTGTTCTTCAAATCAAACTTTATTTTTACCAAGTTTAATACAATTAGGGGCATAGGTGGGAAAGACAGTTCTCACTACTCATCATGAATGCTAAATAAAGAACTGTTATCATGCTATATGATAAACAGTAACTATAAATCATAAGTATATTAAAGCTAAAATGAAAAGACAAAAAACTTCAGTGAGAACAGAAATATGGAAAATGTAATCTGACAAATCTATCTATATTCATATCTTTGAAAAAACATCACATGTAATTGAAAAGTGATTGAGCATTACGTGCATTTTTGAAATATATAATTAATTAAATTACCATTACATGTAATTAAAATTTGCTTCAATTACACATTACATTCAATTACTTGAAAATTTTAATGCACTACGATTAATTACCGTTACATTTTTAATTACCCCATGCCTGATGGACAGACGACCAAACCATGGTGTAATTTGTATGTAATGGACAGACCAAAACAGTGCAATTTGACTGTAAAGAACAGACCAAACCATGACGTAAATTGTCTCTAATGAATAGACCAATGTATAATGTAATATGTTCCTTATGATAAGCCTAGTGTATCGTGTAATTTGTCTGTAATTGACAGACCAAAACAAAGTGCAATTTATCTGTAATGAACAGACCAAAGCATAGTGTATTTGTATCTAATGAACAGACTTAAACATAGTGTAATTTGTCCCTTATGGACAGACCAAAACATCGTGTAATTTGTCTCTATTAGACAGACCAAAGCATAGTGTATTTGTATAAAACGAGCAGATCAAAACATAGTGTAATTTGTCCCTAAAGGACGGACCAAAATATAGTGTAATTTGTCCCTAAAGGACAGACCGAAATATAATGTAATTTGTCCCTAAAGGACGGACCAAAATATAGTGTAATTTGGAAAGACCATCAATAAATCTCATGTAACGTGTTCCTTATAAATAGGTCTTGTCCCTTCTTGACAAACGCATAATGTAACTCGTATATTATGGACAGACTCAACATCGTCAATTTTGTCCGTAATGAATAGGCCTTGTCATAACGGACAGACCTTTACATCTTTAACTTTCCACTAATGCACATACCTCAACATCGTGTAACTTGCACCAAATGAAAAGGGCATAGTGCAACTCATGCTATTTCTTTTGTATTGTACATGCATATATGATGACAAGTCTAATCATTTGCTTTTCTTGTTCCATATGGATACACATACAGTAGTATTTTTATCAGCATTTCATTGTATATAATCTACAGTCTGAAATATGGGTCAAGCCTTTTTATGACTCCTTTTTTTTTAACTCGCCTTGACATCTACAAACATGTATATGTACTGTGTGCAGAACTACATAATAAAAGGGCTTAGACTTACCAATGAAAACGTGAATGAGGACGGTTTGTGCCATCTGTAAGAAGCCAATGAATACACAGAAGATTATAAACATTTGGTAGCATCCTACTGGTTTTAGCGCTATTAATACACTATCTATGGTAGTTGTTTCACTCTGTTGGTTCCCAACTGACCCCTCCATGTTTCTCTCATCCTTTGTTACTATCTATCTACACAGTGAATGTTGATGGTATCACGTGGACTCGGTACGTTTATATACCCGAGTGATGGTATTCCATATTTAGCGAGCGTTATATACCAAACATCGCCTGACTGTAAGTGGGCGGTGTGGGCGGTTACCGCCTTGTGTTTGCCATGTCTATCCAATAATCATAAAGCATGTAGGTAAACCATCTGATTTACTGGATGGAAAGGATTGCTTTCAAGCGTAAAATAGGACACTATCGGGAACTGTGTTCATCATCATCATTTCTTTTATTCCTCAAAACTGAGATGCAAAGATTAAATACAAGGTAAATATGTATATACATTTTGAGTTATAGTAACTTATACATGTACAAATGTATAAGTTATCAGGTTTAGTCAAGATATTATAATTTACTAGTTATAACATATATACGTTCTTGAGTATGATATCAAGTTGACTACTATAGCATAGAGACTCAATCATGATTAAAATTCATAACACACAAGAATGTTTTAAATAATCAACAATAGAAAGACAGTACAAGATATCGAATATGACATTAGTTAAAGTATCGGCTCTAAATAGCTCGAATCTTCAAGAGTCAGGAAAAGGTCTGTGAAATCAAACTGAATAGGTTCTATATAATCAAAGAGTAATATAAACTTAAATAGGCATATAGCGGTGATATTAAGCATCAAAGTTAGTTTTCAATCGGATACAATGGCATAGAAAGCGCGTTCCTAACACTTGGAGTTCATGTAGTCGTTACTCCGGAATACCCAGATGTTCATAAATCTTTTTGTTTGATTATTTGAACGTCCTATTAACAGCCAGAGTCGTGAAAAGACGGCCCTCCATGTATGCAGTGTGTAGCATGTATTCAGTGCGAGGTACGTGTTTTCGGAGACTGTGGTATGTTTGTGTTGTGTCTTGTATATAAATAGAGGATTCCTACCTACTAATTTGTGTATCATCTAGTCGTCACTTAAATTTGAGAAGTATGTAGCGAGTTCGTGACAAGTCTCTTGTAAAATACTAAAGTAGGTATCTCTGAATATTTGAGTGGCTGAACATTGCATTACTAGATATACTTGGTGTATGTTATCAGGTGCAATTATTATGTGAAATAAATAAATCATTAATGCAGTATTGTGTTTGCTTCTTTCATGTTGGATATATAGACATGAACTGTACAAATACATGACAAGACAAGAGTTCCAATCTTGGATCACAAATTTACAGATAAACTACTGTACCTAATACTGACCCAGACCCAGACCCATTACACATGTATAGGGATAGTCTAGATTAAATTTCTTAATCCTGTCAATGAAGGCAATTTCTGGAGCAAAATCAGATTTTATATAAATATATATATTTTATATCAAAAAAATAACAACAACAAATTCTTGCTAGCACTTTTGTTGTGTCCTGATTGATTGCTCTTTATATATACCTGGTATATACTTGTTAGCTGTACGGCGGAGTAAATTAAACATGCGTTGATGAATTATTTATGTATACTAATGAACTGGATACTGAAGTTTGAAGCAGATGTGAAATGGAATTCTAATGAGTTATAAAACTTTTTACAACTTATATTTACTATTCACATCATATTTATGGCATTACACAACTCATTCTTCTTGTGAAAACAATAAAATGGTAAATACAGGGTGTCCCAAACGTAACAGTAGCCGTTTCGCCTGCCGTCTCATAGAAAAAAGGTCCAATGACCCCATGTCTGCTTAAAGCTGCCCATACAGTTACCTTGTCACTATGCAGAGGTTTTTCTTCATGAAAGTCTGGTTTGGATGTCCCCCAAAACCTCATGTTCTGCTTGTTAACTTGGGCACTCAATGTGAAGTGAGCCTCATCTGAAAACCACACACTCTCAAAAATGTCGTCGTGTTCCAGCACGTAGTTCGTGAATCTTAATCTCGATGCAATATCGCTTTCTTCCAGGTGTTGCATTACAGATATTTTATATGGTGTCAATTTGAGATCGAATTTCAGAATCCTTTGCACTGATTATTTACTTGGATGTTGGTTCATGTCAGATAGTACCTTTCTGATGGACCTTTGTGGTGTTTCCTCTATAATGGTCTGTACTTGACTGATGTTCTCGTCGCACCTAGCACTCCTTCGTCTACTACTACTTCCTTTCCTGCGATCGGTAACACATCCATGAACTTCAAGTTTTGATACAGTTCTGTAAATCCGCTTCCTGGAGATGGCCTGCATACATGTATACATGTACCTGGGGGACGTTTTCTTAACATTTCATTTACTAAAGTTGGGGATTTTCCGGTCGCATAATAAAGTTCAATTATTTCAGCCTGAATCGTCAAATTGCTGAAAAGTCACTGAATTGTGACATCATCGATGACATCATCATTTCAATCATGACGTCATCACGTAATGATGATGTAATGAGTATATGTGTACCCAATCAAGTTAAATTAGGATACACCTGGTTTCCAAGGTATTTTGAATTTTCAAATAAAGTTTAATATTGGAAAAGTTATTACCTGTCAAAGTCAGGACATGTTTTTTAGGACACCCTGTACATATAGGTGAAATTAAAAAAAATATATTAAAAGACATTTTTTATTAAATTAATTTATTCAACATTCTTACATAATTGTAAGTATGTAAAATAAATGTGAATATTATAACTAAGACCTGTACTTTGTGGTTCTGTTAGTCATGTTAAAAGTGGCAAAATTTATTATTATATATGATTCTCAATGTCCTCTATTTGTATCTGAAAAACAATATATATTTTGAAAAAAAAACTATATACTATTACTATTTGGAAGAATAAAAATATGTTTGCATTGATTTGGATGCACCCAAATGAATACAGTGTATTTAGTAAATCGCCAGGGAGATAACTCTGTTTTTTTTGTTTTTTTTTTGTTTTTTTATTTCTATTTAATTAATTATTGTTCATAATTGAATTTTTTACATGGAAAAAATTTAGATGAAAAAAGTTTAAAATAAGTAGGCATTGACCGATCGCCAGGTGTAATATAGCCACGCCTCGTGCTCACAAACGCACGTGTTTTTATTCAATGTCGGAGCAAACATCGTAGCACACACAATAAAAAATACAAAGTCACGTGCGGTTTGATTTACAGCTGGCGATCCGTCAAATTTTCAAGAAGCTATAGAGAAAAAACAAGTACACCAACATATATATTTTTTATTACATTTTTTGTTTGTCAATAACCCCTCTTTCAACAACAGTTATAAGAAAAAAATGTATTTACAAGAAATGTTTGACCCCTCAGCAGAATACATCCTTAAATCGCCTATTTCTTTAACAATATCACTCGCCAGTTACATTTGTTTCTGTCGTCCGAAAAAGCCATAGTAAATTGAAAGGTTTGTTTGGTTTTCAAATCGTTTAACCTCCTTTCGAAAACTGAAGTCTTTATACACGCAATCTAAATTGCACGCAATGTATGTTGTTGGTGATTAAATATTGGCTGAAACAAGACTTGAAACAGATACTCCTTACCCGATTGCAATGCACATTATATGGGCAACAGGACAGCAGAAGCAGATATGGTTATTTCTTACTATGTCATTAAATTTCTAAGACCGGCTATAGTAATGACGTTTCAAACATAGTTGTGATGTCATCTATTGTAATTTCAGGATTATGGAACCATTACCTGTAACTGTCCTATTTGTTACATTTTTCTGTCTTGTATGTGACTCTAATATAAGACAGTAAAAGGTAACTTATGGGAGAGTTACACAACACACAACCTGCCGGAATATTCCATAATTCTTAAATCCAAATTACGAATAAAATCCCACACAATGAATATGAAGATAATTTAATCCTCTATTGATGCAGAATTAAACACATCCACAGAATTTCTGGTTATATCCCATATCGAGTTTTCCTCATTATGAATTCACCATTTAACACTTATCTACAGCATTAACTCCAATTTCCGCTTTCTGAAAACCTTGTTTTTGTACTTTTGATTTTAAATTTCCAAATCATATACACTGTAGTTTTACAGAATTTCACCTAAATCCCATTGGCTTGTTGAATGAAATTGCACATGGTATAAATAAAGCCAAGATTGTCCCTAGAGAGGTCGAAATTTTCTGGGGGCACGGACTGTTTTGAACTAGCCTGGAAAATTACTATTATATGCGATTATTTTAGCAAGACGCTTTCAAACAAACGCCTAAATTGCAAGTCTAGTTTCATTTGTCATTTCTTGACCATATCAGGCATTGGACAGAAATGTCCTTTCAGCAATAAAAGCCACTAAAGCTACCTTATTATATCGCTTAAATTAATATAAGAAAGTTATCTTATAGACAAAGGCAAAAACCTGGATTATATTAGAAATAAAAGTGTAGTTTATTAACACAAAGACTTGCTATGTTTTAAGTTAGAGATAAGCCTCAAACTGTACAATATGTTGGAGAAAGAACAGATCTCGACCCTGACGGGCCTCGAAACAGTTCTTTCTCCAACACATTGTACAGTTTTCGGCTTATCTCCATAACATATCTATGAATGTAATGTGTTATTATCATGTCTCGCCTAAATTCTGTCACACGATAAAATGCAGCTTTTAGACAAAAAATGACACATTGTACAAAAACAAAGTCTTGCAAATATCAACCTTTTGACATTCACTAAAGTAGCACGACATTATGAATACGCTAATATTAATTATGTTAATATGCAACATCCGGTATGACTGCGACGCATAAATAATATTAATCAACAATACATCTAAGATATTTCTCAAATAAATATGAAATGCATGCAATTACAAAATTAGCATAGTTACAAACGCTACCTCATGGGAGACACAGCCGAATGTGTCTTCTAACTGCCGGCAAACGTGTTCAACTAGCCGATTGGTAGCAAATGCACAACTTTGATGTGGACACATCGCGACACATATATTGCCGAAAGCTTACTCATTATTAATAGATATAACAAGTGTCAGGATCATCAGGAAGATCATAAAAATCATAAAATGCTTTTTATAAAATAACATCTAACCAAAAAGTTACCCGGGCACTTTATTGGTAGGAATTACATTGTAACCATCTAACCATTTAAATGTTATAATTGATTCGTTTGCTCTTTTTATCAATAACACAACCCTGAATAGAAATCCAAATTAATAATTAACAATTGTTTAAATTCGCATACATTTAAATTGCATACTTTTTGTTTTGTCTCCTTGACACCACTCACTTTTTGCCTTCTGTTGAGCGCTTATACCCCTGTGAGGACGGCTTTGGGTTATGTCCCCTTGCCTATATGACACACCTTAGCCTATAAAAGTGGTAGTTTCTGCTTCTGCTTAGCGCTCGGCATTAAGGGAACGGGACGACTGGTTCGCTCGTTTTCAGTATAATGTGACCGGTTGGGGTGTTTCGGTTGTTGTCTTCGGCGGCGTAGCACTAGAATTCCACTTTACAAGCCACCATTCCTTGCAAAAACTACCACTTTTATAGACTTTGGTCTGTCTCGGCCAGGAGACAGACCCAAGAGTCTTCCTCACAGGGGCGAACGTTCATCTCAAGGCCAAAAGTGAGGCGGTACCAACAATCTGATTAAAACACAGATCCTTATAACCACTCCGTTCAAAAGAGGATCTGACAATATCCCATAAGGGTTCACGTCCAGAGATGACCTTTATACCAAGTGTACTTCAGAGCAAATGCAGTTTCTACACCTTACAACATTAATTGTAATCGTCTTTTCGCCCCAGTAAACATATGCGATTAGCTTTGTTGTGCACCTTGGGCGAGATGACTACATACACGAAAATAATTTGGACAGCTTTTTCAAACTCTTTCGTCGCCAGTCAAGAATCTGGCAGTGCAAATTTGATTGGCTATTTCAAAAGGTCATCTTGACGTGACCCCTAATGGGATGTTCTCAGATCCTCTTATCCAACGTAGTGATAATAAGGATCTGTATTTTAAGCAGATTGCGGTACCAAGGGAGGCATTAGGAAAGGGTACCAAGGGAGGCATTAGGAAAGATAAAGTCAGTTAGGAAGAATAGAAAAGATAAGATCCTAAATTTAGCCGCCTTTTACGATCATGCAATAGGGGCAGCAGGTACAATTCTAACGCCCCACCTGCACGGCAGGTGTAAACCCTTTGGTAAGAAAAGAGAAATTTCATTGACCTGAAATTGGCCAGAGTAAAGGAGGAAATACAGATTATGAATAGCGAACTTACACGCTAATTTTATTTATTGTATGGACTGCTTAACCTCCCTGTTGCATATATGACAAGGTATGTAGGAACCAATAATTTAATTGCATATGTTATAAATTTAATTTCGTTAAAAAATAAAATCTTATAATACAACATTTTTCTTTGTGTGTCAATGATTCTATATTGTATTTGGATAGTACTCGGTTGACAAAATAATTTGGTTGAGCTATTTTGCAGTAGCCTCCCCTGACATGATATTAAATTTAGATTACCACCTCCAGTTTCACGTGCTAAAATCATTTATTGTTTGCGTGTTAATGTCATTTATTGTTTGCGATATGCCGAGTGCATTTTTGCGGCATGTTCGCGAGCTTTTATTCAGATGACTACCGCACTGAAGAATACTGCTAATTCGTATCATTCAAAATAAAAAAAATCGCCGAAAAATATTCACTTAAAGTTAATACTACACTTATCATCACCTTCTGAGCAATTGATTTAAAATAAATTTAATAGGAAATTTTCATAACGCGGGTCGTATTTAGGTACCCGCCGTCGTCCTAATTACCGCGTGTTAATTGTCTATCATTGCACCAGATGGCATATCAGTGAAATGAGTCTTCAATGTTAACATATGTTACGATCATTTGCATTTGTTTGGTGTTGTAACTACATCTTAGGCCATCGAAATTTCCTTATGTAATTTTTTAAAGATTTTTTTTATTGTTTTGTCATTTCTAAATCGTTTGTCATATTCATGCGTCGTCAAGCATTGGTTTCAATTTATATATAGGCGACTAACTTAAAGATCTTTCTCATCTTATCTTCCTAACTGACTTTCTTTCTTTTGTCCAACGCTTCTATTGATACAGCCTCAGTTTGGACAAACAAGCCATAGTCTTTAATTAAAACTGATTGTTTCCCTTTCTGCTTATATGGATGATTTTAACGTAATTAGTTTTCTTACTTGTATCTCCGTGTAATAACGAAACTTTTGTCCTTTTCATACAAATGCTATTTCACTGAAGCATGTCGTCACGCACACCCGGCATTTCAATGGGTATATCTAATGGTCCTTTTAAACGTTTTGTATACAAAACATAAAATTGATAATGTACAGTTGATATTATCATTATAATTCAATGACTTGAACTAGTTTTTCCATCTTTACATGGTAAGGTAGGGACATCTTGCATTTTAATTTTACGTCAAGCAGGGTTTTGTGTTCCATACATAGGTTCTTTCTCGGATAAAATGGGGCCCCTTTATATAATTGGAAAGGGCTTGCAGGAAAAATGGGGCCCTTTCCATTTTCTATACTTAACATTAACAAGCGAATTCGTGGAATTTCCATCCCCCGCTTTCAGGACATATTGTAGGTAAACATTATTGAGGTTAGGTTAATCTTGGTTGAAACATGAAAAAATAAACTGAAGTCTTATTCGGAAGTAAGACATTTAACTTTGTTAGAAGTTTGAAGAAAATCGGTTAGTTATTGTACGGAAGTGGCAGAATATGACTTTTTTAAAAATCAAAGGGCCATTACTCACACAGAAACTGCAGAAAATGACATTTGTAGTAAATTAACAGGCCATAACTCGGATAAATAACATCCACTGAAATAGTTGATCGAACCTGGCCAGACACTTAAGGCATTCAACCTTGTTACCAAGTTTGAAGAAAATCGGTTATAATTATTACAGTTATTGTACGGAAGTGGCAGAAACTGACTTTTTATCTAAGCAAAGGGCCATAACTCCGCTAAATAAGGTCCATCAACAGTCGCGATCGAACTTGGCCTAGTCCTAAAGGCATTTAACCTTATCACCAAGTTTGAAGAAAATTGTTTGTTTGTTTGAGTTTTACGGCCCATCGACAACTAAGGTTATTTAGGGCCAAACTACAAGGCATGCTAAACAAAACTGATTCTTAAAAGGTCAGGATAAGAAACAAGAGGCCCATGGGCCTTAACGGTCATCTGACTATTAGCACAACACAATGTAATCGTTTAAAGATTTTAGCATATTTGACCTCTGTAACCTTGAATGAAGATCAAGGTCATTCATTTGAACAAACTTGGTAGCCCTTCATCCCAGCATGTCATAAGCCAAATATCAGGTCTCTAGGCCTCCTAGTTATTCTCAAGAAGTTGATTAAAGATTTTAACCTTTTTGATCCCTGTGACCTTGAATGAAGGTCAAGGTCATTCATTTGAACAAACTTGGTAGCCCTTCATCCCAGCATACTACATGCCCAATATCAGTACCCTGGGGCTACTGGTTCTTGAGAAGAAGTTGTTTGATAGCCCATCCAAGCATGTTACGGGCCCAATATCAGGCCGTACTTAAATTACTATGACTTGATGGAACGTAAATAATGAAACAAATAAAAACCAATTTGAAATGGGAAAATAGCACCTACTGCCTACTACAACAATGATTTTCGTAAAAGGCGACTAAATTTCGGATCGTGTTTTTTGGATTTTCTCCCTTGACGCCGTTTTTGTTGGATTTTGGTAATGTCCTCCTGGCCGAGATAAACAATTGTTCATAACATACAAATTGCACCATGGCGGAAACGCACTGCCTTCCTTTCGATTGTTTTTCTGATCGCCACGTTCCTTTGAAGTAACCGTGAACAAAGTACAAGTATCGGTTTGTTCGTGGTTTTAGTTGAAAGCCCTCCCCGTGCTTTCTGATTGGTCGTTTACCTGGAGTCGGTGAAGGTGTCCGACAGCAGCAGACCCACGTATCTACTCTTTATTTTAATACTACATTGAATTTTCTGCTCATAAGCATGTTTACTTCTGTATTTTATACATTGAAAAAACTTGTAAAATGTTAAGTCAAATAACATCCATACGAATATGGCAAGGGTTTTTACCTAAAGAAATAAAGATATCTGTATTCAAAATAAAGATATCTGTATAATTAAATTAAATATATCATATTAGATGATATTATGTCAGATGTTTGGTCTGTAACTATATATAACAGGCATGCTTCAGGAAGGGTAATTTTAGAAAATATGTAATACAACATTGTCATTGATATGTGATATAGAGTATTAAAAATCAAAAGAAAAGTAATCACCGTGATGAGAAAATGATAATAAAACACAGTATCAGCTATGCAAATTATATCAATATGTAATATGCATTTGTATGTATGTATGTATGTATGTATGTATGTATGTATGTGAGGGTGTATGTACGGACTACGTATGTATGTATGTATGTATGTATGTATGTATGTATGTATATATGTATATGTGTGTGTGTGTGTGTGTGTGTGTGCGGCATGTATGTATGTATGTGTGTATGTATGTATGTGTGTATGTATGTATGTATGTATGTTATGTATGTATGTATGCATGTATGTATGTATGTATGAATGAATTATGTATGTATGTATATACAGTATATAAGTGTACTGTATGCATTAGTTAAAAATGTATAATTGTGTAGGTGTATGTGTTGAAGTAGAATAGATGTATGTATGTATGCATGTATGTATGTATGTATGAATGAATTATGTATGTATGTATATACAGTATATAAGTGTGTACTGTATGCATTAGTTAAAAATGTATAATTGTGTAGGTGTATGTGTTGAAGTAGAATAGATAAAATTCAGTTTTAAAAAAAAGAAAATTTGCTGTTAGCTGGTGGTTAGTTGATTCTCTGCTGCTCTGAGTGAAAAAAAAGATATCTGTATTTCTACATCAATTAGAGATATTTGTATTTAAATTACAGATATCTCTATTTAAAATAGAGATATCTCTAATTAAACACGAAATAGATATATCTCTATTTCAATTAGAGATATATGCATTTTATTGTAAATGAAAATATCTGCATTTAAAATAAAAAATATCTTTAATTCAAATTCAGATATCTCTTATTCAAATACAGATATCTCTTATTCAAATACAGATATCTCTAATTCAATTAAAGATATCTCTGTTCAAATGCAGGTATCTCTATTTATTGTAGAAATAGATATCTTTATTAAACAAACAGATATCTCTATTTGAATTAAAGATTTCTTTATTTGACATGAAATAGAGATATCTGTACATGTATTTAACAATAAAAATAGGGAAAACGACTGCTCCCTTGACTCTCTGTTTTGCGCTTTCAATATTATTCAATTATAGCTGCAACAGTTCGCTCTGTTTTCCGGAGAGCAGTTTCCATATCCTGTTCTTATGAAATCCCCTCCGAATAGCAAGTTTATCAGTTTAATAGACCTACAGTTATACATGCTTGTTTGTTTGTTTGTTTGATTTATTAACGTCCTTTTAACAGCTATGGTCATGTAAGGACGGCCTGCCATGTATGCGTAGTGTTGCGTGTATGTTGTGCGAGGTGCGTGTTTTGGGAGACTGCGGTATATTCGTGTTGTGTCTTCTTGTATAGTGGAGCTATTTCCCTTTTTATAGTGCTATATCACTGAAGCATGCTGCCGAAGACACCAAGCAACACACCCCACCCGGTCACATTATACTGACAACGGGCGAACCAGTCGTCCCACTCCCTGTATGCTGAGCGCTAAGCAGGAGCAGAAACTACCACTTTTATAGACTTTGGTGTGTCTCGGCCAGGGGACAGAACCCAGAGCCTTCCTCACAGGGGCGAACGCTCAACTCAAGGCGAAAAGTTATACATGCATATGGATACCTGAAATCCAATTTAATAAAATACAATCCAAAACAAGCGTTTCATTAACATTGATCAGGATTAGGGAGTAACCATTACTTTCTTTGTGTTTCAAAAATTAACCTTCGTACTGAGCAAACACGTGTAAATACAGATATCTTTAATTCAAATAGAAATATCTCTATTTTAAATAGAGATATCTGTATTGCAAAGTAAATGCAAATATCTCAAATTCAATTAAAGACATCTCTATTTGAAATAGAGATATCTGTATTAGAAATAGAGATATCTGTATTTGTAATGAAGACATCTCTATATAATCAAAATTAAAGATATTTTAATTATAAATTGGGATATCTTTAATTCAAATAGAGATATCTCAATTATAATTAAAGATATTTGTAATTCAAATGGCGATATTTTAATTTGAAATAGAGATATCTGTAATTTAAAAGAAGATATTTCTATTTTCAGTAGAAATAGAGATATCTGTATTTAAATATGACACACCTTTATTCAAATAGAAATATATATTTAAATTACAGATATCTTTAATTAAATAAAGATATCTTCATTTTAAATAGAGATATCTTCATTCCAATTAGTAAAAACCCAAACGGCTTGGCTTGCCATATACGAACACTGACCACATGCTAACCAGACATTCCGGTACATGAACAGTAGTTACATGTATATAGACTTCGAAAATCGATATTCCAGGAATGTTCCCTTCAAAAACGGGGAACCAAAACGCTAGGACATATTATGCCCCTTTTGTATTGATTGTGCTGGATACGAGCCTCACTATTTTTTATAAAAATGAGTCAATACTAGCTTTGCGACAAATTTCATTCCGAAATATTATTATATAAATCCAATTTTTTATTTTTAACAAAAAAAGATAGGGATGTACTCTCTATGTAATTCTTAATTACCTCCGTAAAATATTGTTTTGGTTTACTTATTCAAATACTCAGTTAAATGTACATTGTAACATGCATGCCATGCCATATATATGTACATATATGTACATGTAACTACATGTATGTACTTGTAAATTAATTGATAAATGAATACCATCATATGTATTTGGATAATGTCATCATGCAGCATTATATATCTCTGTCAAGAATTTATTTCTTTTTCTTTTTTCACTTGTTTTTAACATTATGACTTTCTGTAACACATTGTAACAAACAAATTATGAATCTTGGAGTATCGAGGATGTAGGCGCCCATACTCCCATGCATTCTTGCATCCCATTCAGCTTCATTCCCAACGAAGCCTCTCTGTTTCCGCCGTGGTGCAATTCATTGTAAGAGGAGGCTATGATATATGGATCAGCAAGGGACGGAACTCCTAACATTCTTATAGCTCAATGGAGTTGTGCAAGCGTGAAACTTGTTTACTTACGATTGGAATTCTTTCCCTGTGTAAGGTCCGACAGAGCTATAACTATCCACTCCAACCGTCGTTTTAAACATGCTAATATCAGACCAACAAAGCAGTGGAAATTGCAAACAGTACATAGTAGACCAATCTTAACATCACACTACTTTGTCAGTCTTTCTGTCTTATACGTTAATCTCAAAACTAAACTCTTAACAAGATGAACCATTAAGAACAACGCCAATTAAAAGGGTATCAAATTAAAATTTAGGTAAGCACGTGTTTCCGTTAATATCATAACAGTTTCCGAAACGTTTCATGCCTTTTAAAATAAGCACATCCATTGATTTCCTGTGTGTAACGTAAGGAAATGTTATATGGTTACTACAGTGTCCCATATTTCTTTCACTGGTTCTCAATGGTAACCATTATCATGTCATCGATGTCGAAAAGCTGATAGCTGATGCATTATCGGTTTACCACCGTGGTTCTAAATTGCCAACCGTCAATCTGCTCAAAATACAAATCCTTATTACCACTACGCTTGATAAGAGATCCTTTATTGAATGGAATGGTTATAAGGATATGTATTTTAATCAGATTGAAACACCGGATTCAGGAATTTGAAAGCTCTTCCTGTTTCCGACCTAATGATTAACATATATCGTATATGATGTTCCAGACTTTCCTGGCATGATGGAAAAGTTCTCCTTAATTCGTATGAAGCACAATGCATCATTCTTGTGAATCTTCAGTGACCATAGATGACACAGGTGGATTCTTTGACGACATAAATGAGGTCTGCAGTGAAGTTCCACTCTTTGCCAAATTTTGGAGCACTGTAGAACTTTTTTCTGGAGTCTTCAATGGTGTCTCCATGCATACACCAGATGTGAAAAACCAGCACCTTCAAGGGAGTGGGAAAAGTCAGTCCAGTAAAGACTCTACAGAAAATACAATAGTATGCTGCAAGTGCTTTCTATGCTTGGCGAAGAGTAAAACACTTTACATTTAAGACCTCGAGGATATCACCTGTGTCACCTATGGTCGCACGAGGGTTCATAAGTTTGATGAATATTCATGTTGTGTCTTCTTGTATAGTGGAACTGTTGGCCTTTTTATAGTGCTATATCACTGCCGCCGAAGACACCAAGCAACACACCCCACCCGATCACATTATACTGACAACGGGCGAAAGCAGTCGTCCCACTACTTGTACGCTGAGCGCTAAGCAGGAGCAGAAACTACCACTTTCATAGACTTTGGTGTGTCTCGGCCAGGGGACAAACCCAGAGCCTTCCGCACAGGGGCGAACGCTCAACTCAAGGCCAAAAGTGAGAGAAAAAATAATATCCATAATTTAGTCGCCTTTTACGATCATACAATAGGGGCAGCAGGTTCATTTGTTTGTTTTATTAACGTGCTATTAACAGCTATGGTCATGTAAGGACGGCCTCCCATGTATGCGGTGTGTTGCGTGTATGTTGTGCGAGGTGAGTGTACTGGGAGACTGCGGTATGTTCGTGTTGTGTCTTCTTGTATAGTGGAACTATTGCCCTTTTTATAGTGCTATATCACTGAAGCATGCCGCCGAAGACACCAAGCAACACACCCCACCCGGTCACATTATACTGACAACGGGCAAACCAGTCGTCCCACTCCCTGTATGCTGAACGCTAAGCAGGAGCAGAAACTACCACTTTTATAGACTTTGGTGTGTCTCGGCCAGGGGACAGAACCCAGAGCCTTCCTCACAGGGGCGAACGCTCAACTCAAGGCCAAAAGTGAGGCGGTGCCAAGGGAGGCATTAGGAAAGATAAAGTCAGTTAGGAAGAAGAGAAAAGAAAAGATCCTAAATTTAGTCGCCTTTTACGATCATGCAATAGGGGCAGCAGGTACAATTCTAACGCCCTACCTGCAGGGCCACAGCAGGTTCAATTCTAACGCCTTATCTGCAGGGCCAATTTCCTGTCGGAGAAGCTCCCACGTCCCTGAACCCGTTGTTCCTAATTCGAACCCTGGCCATGGATGGGTCATGAAAGATGACAGGCTAGAGCAACACTGGTAATTTACTGTCACATCAGCTCATCGACATCTAAGACGACGCTCTCCCTTTCGACGAATTGGATACTGATATCTCGATTACTCTGATCCGGACTGCATGTACCAGTTACCAGACATGCCAAGTCACTTCAGTGGATAGAGCAGTGAGCGGAGAAAGCACACACGATAATAATTATTATCATTGAGAACTTGGGAAAGAAATGTGTGACACTGTAGCAACAACCTGACATTTTGCTTATGCTATTTATAGGAAATAAACAATGGATATGCTTATTTCCAAAGAACCCAAAATTTTGGAAACTGTTAATGATACTAACGGAAACAGACATAAATTTACATTTGTTACGCTATCAGTTGATGTTGTGCTGTAATGATTATTTTTGAGACGCTGCTAGTCAAACATGAAAATGGATTATGTTAGAAAATTTTGGAAACTGTGACTTGTACCACCTTCTGTCAAATTTACATATATTTTTTCTACTAATAAATTGTCAATAGCCAATGTTCTATTTAAGGAAATTATAATACACCAGGAAACTGCAGTGTCAGCGGTTTGGAGTTTTAAAATTAACAAGCATATGGCCATTATACGCGCCCGGTGATGTTTTGTAAACCTCATGATGGTGTAATAGTGATTCTCTTTTGCATCTCTATATATTTTGTTTTATTGATTGATAGATGCCGGCCAAATAACTTAATTTCTTTTTTTTTATTTTCTGTGTACAATTCACTACTTATATTAATCCTGATATGTATTTGTGGTTATAATAAAATATCATTTGACTATTTCGGTTGAAAAATGTCAATTCTAGCGAAATTCGAGATGGTACCAATCTTAATGACGTCATAATGACGTCCATCCCAACTTATGCAATGTTAACATTTTCATTTAAGATCAGTGGGTCATAAGGGTTCAGAAAATATTGGTTCGGAGGTTCTTTTTTTTAAGTGGGGGTGATGCATGCGAGACCTTCCTAGCCCACTTCCTAAGGTAGGAAGAAGAGAAAGATAATATCCTAAATTTAGTCGCCTTGTACGATGATGCAATATGCAGAAGGAACAATTCTAACGCCCTACCTGCGTCTATCTTGATACCGTTTTTGCCTTGAGTTAAACGATAGCAATATATAAATGGGAAAAGTGCTGATAAAGCCTCCCAAAACATTCAGACCTTACACATGCAATACATTGCATATAAAGGAGTTCGTTCTAAAAACAACAAATCAACTAACTTTAAAGATCGAAACATGACCAAGCCTGTGAATGTGGCTAGTAAAGTGAAGTACACATTCACGTGAGAAAAATTATCAGCATAATACAAAGACACACTTGTTGAAATATGGATTATTTGACGTCTCAATCAAACCTTAGCTAAACCTTATCCCATTGTGTCCAGTGTTTAAGAATTATAAAGAGATTTGCGTAATAATTAAACGTATATAACTAGAAAGTAATTATATGCCATGTGCATGTAATATGCTGTGTGTTGTAGTTCTATCTTTGATGCCGAGATTCAAAAGTTTGTTAACTTGTTGTGCCATAACTTGCCTGTTATCTCAGAATATTTATGTACACGCTTCATGCTCCAGACTTGAAAGCGACATGGTATATTTGTATAATTTCCTATATAAATGAAATCAACCAACAACATATCTTTTAGTCTATAGAAGTTCAAGGGTTCAAAACATTTGATTTCCTCTTCATACTAACTCAGATCCTCCACGGGGTTCTGTTCTAGGGGCAGTACTATACGTGATACGTCTATAGAGAACAGCACAGAACATATTTTACCATAACGATGTAAGCTGATTAAGATGTGAAAAGGATAACAGAAAGGGCAAGGTCATCAAGAAATATATGTAATTATAGGTATAATCCTAGTCCATCATAACATGAGAAGAGATTGTTTGTAACCGTATCATCATAGTTATATATGTACGGACATCAAGTTACATGTTTTCCCCATATAATATTTCACTTTATATATGATTAAATAGTATGGAACACAACGGTATGTTCCGGGTAACACGATATCCGCATAAACGTATGTCTGTAGGATATTGATTATTTCAAAAAGTAAATATGAGGAAAAGACGTCATCCTAACCAAAGTGGCTAGTACTACATTTAACCCATATACAGGGTTGTTCAGTGTTATTGTTCAGTGTTTTATCAATATGATAATATTAGATATGCTCCGATTTTCCACTATGCTCATTGGGTAATACATGACCTGGTGTGATTCGACTTATAGCATATTATGGTTTCGATAGTTACACTAAATTTATTACACACACTAAGTTAAGATTCCTTTTGAGAACTTGCCCCCATGTTGAGTTTATCAGGGTGACGTCCTATGGCCGTCATTTTTCTTGTAATTTACATGCTAATCAGACTGACAATACTTTTGAAATATAGAAATTAATGACCTTTGATTAGATCCATATACACCTAAACAAAGGTCCGTACTGGATAAAATATTGGTGAAGATAATAAGGTATACGATTTTAATAATGATTGTACCCGGTAGTTTTACTTTAAACTTAAAAAATATATTGATTCTCATTCGTAAATGGTTAAACATTGCTTGGAATGTCTATGTCATGGCTATGATCAGAGTTTACTAATACAGCTATTATTAATCATATTCTTCGAAAAAGTCTGAAAGTATTTTTTAAAACCTTAAGCAGTCGAACAACACATCGTTGGTAATGAATAATGCTACAATGTTCTTCTCATCAGGCGTGTCATGTGTATTGCACGTGCTGGACAACAACGTGTTCCCTGGTGCACTTGTACTACTGTATTACACGAAGGCTTCTATAATTATACTAGTACTACTGTACTATGAGAAGTGACGAAGCATGCCAGATGTCCATAACTGATAATCAATAGTCAATAGCCTGTGATACATATCTATAGTCTATCTATATTATGTTTCAGTCGGAATCTTATTGAAACTCATCATAAGTCTCATTTTAAGTTTGCTTTCCAATCATGAGGAGGTCAGTGTGAGTAAATAACAAATACTGAATACATCGGTAGATAAAATCAATATCTCAATATCTCAATACCATATTAAACCATATTATGTAAAAAAAAAACAAACAAACAAACAATGCCTCGATGAGAATTTGATTTTATATGCGGTTCAGATTTATTGCTT
The DNA here is from genome assembly GCF_041381155.1 of Argopecten irradians. Lineage (NCBI taxonomy): Eukaryota > Metazoa > Mollusca > Bivalvia > Pectinida > Pectinidae > Argopecten > Argopecten irradians. Next base: position 19,181,673 of record NC_091143.1, on the reverse strand, counting down.
AGTAGGTCAGCTATATAAAACAAGTACTATAGAATGCATACAAACGTTTTATAATGATTTGCATAATCATTACTTTGCTCAATTTGAAGTAATAGGCACCAATTGTAGCTCTAAAGACGACACCATTTTCTGTCTAAAAGTCTATTGAGCTACAATATTGCTGCTACAATAGTACATGAATCAGTATTTATACATACAACATATTATAAAACGTACTCAAGTTATTTTATATTAATAAATCGATTTTACAAATCAACAATGCGTTACACAAGGTTACGACTGCATTTGATGGTCACGCATGAATTGATCACAAATTTTATTATTTTCTGGTTCGTTAAATTTTTTAACTATCTAAGAATAAAGACTTTAAATTTACCGACAAGCTTACTTTTAAATAGTACCTAGCCTGTCCTTTGCTCTACACACAAATGTGTTAGGTCAAACAACGCGATTCGATCGTTTTTGTTTCCCACGATCGCAAAGCAAAACACTACACAGACTACAGTTAAACAATATGTCTTACCTATTGTCTTACACTGCATTCACTGTATATATATTTATTGGCAAAGATAAAATTTGTATATTTATTAATAGTATCTCATGAAGAAAGCTGTCTATGGTAATCTATTTACTATACATACCTATAAATACGTGTATCAACATGCCGTACGCGGTCGGGAAGAAAGCCAGCAGGATGATAGGTACTTGGATCAGCTGATAACGACCCCATGGTCGGAGTACCCGCCATACGTCATCAACAATAACACAAGAGGACGATTTAGGGTAGTCTTCCGGTGATTGATCGGTGCTCTCCATTTGTATACACTTCTACATCCTACCAACACCAGGAATACTATGCGTTTATGTGTTGTTACAAACAGTTGGTGTAAACCGGCGTAGGCCGCTTCATATTTTGCTGCGCACGATAGACAGAGCGAAACCGATACGGATCGCCAAGCGTGTATTTTTCATACATAGTAATGAATGATAATGCTGACCATGCAGGTATAGCAAGTAGTTATTTACACACGGAGCATTATCATCCCGGTAGATACCAAAGTTATTTAGGGTATCTGATGAATTATATAAGACAGCGTGTATGTTTAATATACTAGCTAATTATGTCTTATAACAAAAAAACAGGTTTATAAGATATATTCTTTATCATAATTAATAAACACAGTTTTATTAAAAGCATCATCGGCCCTGCAGTAAGGGCGTAATGTACTGTCCCTATTACCGTAAAACGACTAAATTTAGAATCTTGTCTTCTTTCCTAATAACTTCATTCCTAATACGTCTCCCTTGACATCTCCTCATTTTTGGCCTTCGGATGCTCCTGTGAGATAAGCTCTGTATTCTGTCCCATGCCCGAGACACACCTTAGTTTACAAAAGTGGTAGTTTCTGCTCCTGCTTAGAGCTTATCATAAAAGGTATGGTATTTATTGTATGGTTGTGAAGTTTGGGGTTTTACTGATCTCAAAGTAATTGAACGTATACATTTGAAATTTTGCAAATTATTACATGGATCAAAAGCCGGTACTTCTAATTGTATGGTATACGGGGAGTACTTGGTATAACACTAGAATAATTTCATACTGGTCACAGTTGACCCATTCTAAAAGTACAGAAGTAAATTTAATGTCATTTTATACAGACTTCTTTGTTACATTCACCACCTTGAAGATTAGCCTGTTACATATGTATGTTTTGTAAAATTTATGCTCAATAAGTGCGGGATGAGCTACTTGTGAAATAATCAATTTAACTCTGGTTATAATCCATTATGGTTATAACGTATCATCAAATTGAGATTACATGGCCATTGCTTACAGAACTGGGAGAGTGATGTGAATAACTCCTCTAAATCTATATGTCATAGAATTTTTAATAATACACATAATTTTGAAAATTATTTAGATATCTTAGATGATAGAGACAGAATAACATTATGCAAATTTTGTACAACCAACCATAAATTTATTGTTGATGCAGGCCGATGACAACATATTGTATACGATGACAAAAAACGTCAACATTGTAACAGTCAGTAAATTGGCGATGAATTCCATTATTTATTAGAATGTAGTACCTTATCCGCCCTAACAACTATTTTTATTGAGCGATATTTTTTGCTACGACCAAATGCTATAAAGTTTGATGAACTTATGAACTCTACCAACATAAAAACACTGAAGAAATTGTGTACTTTTACTAGGATAATTAACAATATTATTTGTTATCTTTAGCTATGTTATTCATGTAAACAACTTCTGTATACCGTTTTCGAATACTAAAGATTGTATATGATATTGTAAATATGTTTCCTCTCTGTATTTATAATGAAAAAAAATGAGAATTTAATGAGTGGTTCGCTCGTTACTAGTATAATGAGACCGATTGGGGCGGCATGCTTCAGTGTTTAAAAAGTGCAAGATTTCAATTATACAAGAAGACAACACGATTAAACCTTAGTCTCCCAGGACATGCATCTGGCACTTCACACACGCAAGACATCATATGCACGTTGGATCGTCTACGATGTCTCCGACATGTACACTTTGTTACTTGTCGTGAGACATAATCGTATTTTCAATTATCTCAAAGAAATCGGCATTGTAGACATAATATGAACATCTTATCATCTTTAGTTCTTACTTGCCTTTTTCGTATCGTGATCTTTAAGATGCAATTATTGTTTATATCCTGATATTAATGCATGACTTCAATTTGCATTAAGCTGTTTACAAAACACAGTATATAGAGAAACATTTACGACATTCAATAAATGCGACATAGATTTTTTTCTCATATTTTTAATCAATCATATACAATATCAATAATATTACAACATTGATATATCAATACATGTCCAAATCCAAATACTATGTATTCAGCTATTTGCATATATGATTACTACAGTACTGTATTTATGAACTTACAGATTCATACAATCACGTGGAAGTCTTAATTCATGCGGAAAAATATATTGTGCTTAATTTCCTAATATATTCGATCCATAATAAAATCCCATATTTCTAATTGGTTCTTTAGCAATCTTTCCTACATAGGCAGGGTCACAGTAGTTGAAGTCTTAAGCATTGCCAATTTGGATACAAACTTTTACTGTACTTCAAGATCCACCAGGAAATATTTTAAAGAGAAGCTTAAGTGGAGAGGCAAAATTGATACTCGTAGAGTTAATAATAGACTTTATTTAAACTTGATTACATATTGAGCTTAGCAGCTCATGTTAGATATGGTTAAAGTTATATGTACCGTAACTGGGCATTAATTTTGACATGCTATTTTTTCATCATTTATTTATTAAAAACCATAAGGTTTGATGAATAAAGCTGTAAAAACCATTCAAATGGCTTCAGATGACTTATAAACATTAGTTATAACACAGAAATTTTGTACTGAAAAATTGTTGTTTTTATGCCTTAAATATGTTTAAATGAAAACATACCTGCAGAAGTCACTTTATGATTAATAAAAACATTGTAAAAATGTGTAATGAAATTGTAGACCACAATTTGGCTTTATGGTCTCACCGTATGTACTCATTTCACTTCAATATTGATGTAAATAAATGATTTTTGGCAGTACTGCCAAAAATCATTTTCAGCTCTTGTTTGTACATGTAAAATTAAAACCTATGCATTGAAAGCACTGTAATTTTCAAAACGTTGGTAATTTATGGTGATGAATAACATATTAAAAGCTCATCTTGATTTGTGAGTATGAAAAATAGGGCACATATAACTTTAAGAAGTGTTTATTAGTAGCTGAGCGTATTAAAATTGAACAATATTTGACATCTTTTAATTGTACTTATTTATATAATAATCCTGGCTGTTGATACAGTAAGACGTAAATATAGTACTATAAACTAAATCAAAGCTGTGCGAAACCGCTATATTCGATAGGAGGATTTCTTTACTCATACTCATATCTGATTACATCAATATTACATATCCATTATAATTTTCAGTGTGAGGTATCCTTATATGCATATGTTTCATAAAGTATATATTATATATATTATATCAACGTTTACACAAGATATCTTATAAAGTATAATTTGGACGTATTTTGGATAAGCATTGCTTCATGAACAAATAATTAATTTTCATTTGTTTCTCATACTAAATCCGACATTTTGACTGGCAGATTCCTTTTCTTCATATACAATGAAGAAAAAATCCGGGAATGGCGCGAATAGCCGACGTTATCATGAGATCACAATAGAGACGTCGACTTTGTGTATTGATGTAGAAAAAACATGATCGATGGAATCGTACGTTTAAGCGTATTTTATTTTATCAAGTAGTCTAAAATTAATTATAAGCATTTATGTCACCATTTTTTAACTTCATCGGGGTATGAAATAAATTTCGTTTGCAAATTTTTGTGAGAATCCGCTGCGGATTTACTCAGTTTGCAAACAAAATTTATTTCATACCCCGATGAAGCTAAAACATTTCAAGGTTCAATGGTTTTCATTACCTTTGATTTATTAACGTCCTAATTACAGCATGGGTCATATAAGGACGGCCTGCCATGTATGCGGTGTGTATGAAGTGTGTGGTGCGTGTTTTGGAAGACTGCGGTATGTTCGTGTTGTGTCTTCTTGTATATTGAAATTATAGTGCTATATCACTGAAACATGCAACCGAAGACACCAAGCAACACACCCCATCCTGTCACATCATACTGAAAACGGACGAACCAGTCATCCTACTCCCTGAATATTGAGTACTAATTCGCAAGAGCAGAAACTACCACTTTTACAGATTTTGGTGTGTCTCGGCCAGGGGACAGAAACCTTCCTTACAAGGGCGAGAGCTCAACCAAGGGCCAAAAAAGAGGCGGTGTCAAGAGAGACGTTAGGGAGAAGAGGAAAGATAATATCCTAAATATGGTCGCCTTTTGCGATCATGCAATAGGAGAAGAAAGTACAATTCATTTCAGGTGTTAAAAATTACAACACGTCAAGGTATTTGCCATTACATGCTATGGATGACCGGAGGTAGCATGGTTCATTTGAGTAATGGATAGCTCAGGTAAACATTACGTTATACCAGACAAGGGTTCCACTGATTCAAAGCAACTGTGAAATGACTAGGCGACAATATTTAAATAGATGTGTATCCATGGTTACAATAATCAGTTGCTGTTATCTACTCATAAAGTGTTACCATGGATACTAATTATACATAGCGCTTACTTATTTATAGCTGGTGTTAGTAAACAAAGGCTGTTATACATACGTCTAACTGGTCTTTTCATATTAGAATGTGTAAGGATATTTGTTACACAGCCACAATGGATATTTAAGAGCTTTGATGACTAACTGTTAGAACGATGTGTAAACTGTAACGTTCCTCAAACAAATTAACAGACAGCAAAGTACACACAAGTGTTCATTCAAAATGCAAGTCGATGATCCTTAGGTATTAAGTGGTATTTGCTGCTCAGCATAACGGGAGTTTGACTAATGGGTTGCCCGTTGTCAGAACAATGTAATCGAGTGGAGTATGTTGCATGCTGTCTTTGACGGCATGCCTCAGTGATATAGCAATATAAAAGGGCAAGAACTCCACTATACACAACACGAATATACCACAGTCTCCCAAAATCACGCACCTCGCACTTTACACACGCAAGACACTACTTACACGAAAGGCCGTCCTTACATGACCTTGACTGTTAATAGGACGTTATTTTTTCTTTCTGGCCATTTTTCGATGACTGTGCTAGTCATTACTATGTCACACGCACTTGTTGGATAACAATGTCCTTACATAAAAAGGTTGTACTTGTTGGAACCCTGCGCAACAAGAGATTCCCTTTGGTGAGACAATCAACGTATCTCTATAGGGAAATTCATTGAAAATCGTTACTTGTAATCTGGAATACATTTTGATAGACTGTGCTTTAATGTGGATCTATTATCAAAGCACATCTTTACAGATCGTAAATGACAATTTATCTATGCATTCTAAGAATTCAATATATTTATTTTTTGGTCTTAAGGTCTTAAATAATATTAGGCCAAAAATATGTCTGTTTAGGGTTACATTGGCAAAAAATAGGGTCGGTCGGCGGGAGGACTTTTTTTGTCTTTCACTCTAAAATGATTGCCGGAACCGAAGATTGAGATCGAAATCCGGACTTTTTAAAAAAAAATCGTTGAAAAGTGGAAAAGAAATTAGGGTCGAGGGTAAAAAATTAGGGTCGGTCGGGTAACCCTAGACAGACATATTCTTTTTTTTTCCTTATAACAAAAATATTGTCCTGTGTTCAGATTTCTGCATTGACAATGGTGACAATCCAAACCCTCCTATGTGGAATTTTTTAGGGTACTAAATATTTAGAGTTATTACTTCCAATAAGATAAGCATAAATAGTTATTTGAAACGAAGATATTGTGACCGTATATACTGTTTCGGATACCGTGTCCGAAACGCTTTGTTGAATCACCAAGCCTCGCTGATTCCATTGCTATTGAAAACAAATAGAACTGATGACGAAACTTTGATAATGTATATCCTGCCTAAATGTTTACATATTTGGTAAAAGGAGTAACCTTTATGCACATTAAATCTTGTATTGGTAGTTTTGCTGACCTTTTCCTGCATACATCCGGTAACCGGAAGTACTGTGTAGTTTGTGGAATTTCCTCGACATATGTTGCACATCTTGACCCCTCTATCGATATCAGGTTTACAATGCCGGCTGTCAAAGGATAGTCGCCTGACGTATTGGTAAATCCTATAGCTTCCGTGACGACTTTGGTGGCTGTTTAACCCAGTCGTTATAATCCTCTATTGTCTGTGGAAGCTCCTTACCATTCGTTTCTGGTAACAACAATGCGAGGAGGGCGACAACGATACAACAGATCCCAAACACAACACCTGGACCCCAAATCACATAGGACGCCTAAAACACAACAGTAAATGTTACAAGAATACATCTGGTCCCCAAATAGTGTAGGACGCCTGAAACACAACAGTAAATGTTACAACAGAAGAAATAAAATATCCGGTCCCTACATCGCGTAGAACGCTTGAAACACAACGGCACATGTAACAACAAAAAACACATCTGGTCCCCAAATAGCGTAGGATGCCCGAAACACAACAGTAATTTGTTTCTAGGCCGGACTTCTTTTCACTTGCCTCGTAGAGCCCCCGGTGTACAAGGTTTAGGAACTTCGGTGTTCACGTTTAGAGACCCACACAAAAGAATCACTGATGTTTTACTTACGAATATGTTGGAATAAGGTGCTACCATCCCGCCTATACGAGCTGCTGCCGAACATAATCCCAAACCAACATTCCTGTCAATATCAAAAGAGCATTATAGACTGAAATATTCATGATTTTATATGTTTCTGTTTAAATACTCATAACCATCCTTTAGACATTATTTTCTCTTACCCCGGACAAGGATATCCAGTTTTAACAGTGTTAGATTGTTCTTTCTCCCATACTTCACAGGAATATCCCGTGGTTGCTAGGGAAAAGATATCTCTCTCTTACACAGGGGCGTGTAAGACAGCTTACACGCGCTAGACAATAACGTGACGTCATCAATACATGCGGTGTACCTGCGGCGCGCATTGTAGATGACGTCATCAATTTTGACGCATAACGACGTTCCTGCGATCATGGCGCGATGAAAAAGCTGGAAACCAATTTGAATTTCATCATTTTTTCTACTAAGTATGGGAGAAAAAGAATCAAACATGGGTCTATGAATTGGACAGGGATATTTCAACCCTCGTGAAGGATTTTGGCCGTCAACCCTCGGCAAGCCTCGGGTTGACCGGCCAAAATCTTTAACTCGGGTTGAGATATCCCTGTCCACTTCACAGACCCATGTAAGATTCTAATATGACTGAAGGCAAGGCCTTAAGGGATCAACCAACTAAATAAAAAAACCTTCGAAATGGCCCCTGTGTATACAAGATTGAGCCCAGGATAGAATTTTAACCCGGCCGCTGATTGGCTGGCTAATTATGGATTTCAAAAGTAAAAATGTTTTCTGACAGGTAATTATTCCTAGATAACCATAATATCAATTTGGAAATTCGTATTGAGATTTAGGTTCAAAATATCAATTTTGATAATGAATAGGTAAAAACATTAGAATTTCCGGATATTTTAGTGCAAAATGCGCCTGATTTCAATAAAGTTACCCTGGTTGGAGCAGAAGGACCCAAACTTTTTTTTCTATCTAGTGTTATATGAGAACCTAGACTTTAATTATAGAACACAATACCTAACTAATATTTCTTTGTTTTAATAATACAGTACAAAACTTTAACAAAGTTTAACACTGTGGTCTATGTAAAATCATTTAGTTGGTTGCTCTCTATAAGGGCGCCGCCAGATGTTTCAGTAAGCATAGTAAATTATGCAATGTTAAAAACTTCAATTTATGGAAATTAAGGAGCCGAATTTTTGGTTTATTTTTATCCATATATTCACACTCTATCTTTGTCCCAAAACCCCCATTTGAGAAGGAAACCCACATAAGAGAAGAAAGACACTTTTATTTCCATAACAGATATGCCGTTTTTGGTCAGGTGATTATATTGGACGGTAGTTTATCACTTGAACGCTTGCAAATAAAGAGCAACAGTACTGGGCCGTTTTCGCTTATTCGGAACAACCGGTTCGACCGTTTGTAAAAGTCATTATTTCAAGTATAAATCCTGACGGACCTGCAGTTTATGATACAGGCCTGTAGGGCTTTGTCAAGGCTCGTCTGAAAGCAATATAAAATCATCATAAACGAACAACTAGGTTCAACCAGTCAAATCGCATAATCGAAAACGGCCCTGGGCTTCTGCCGGATGAAGATTACGTTCGTCAGATCTTAAAAGCGTTTGAATCGCTTGATTATATAATGATTTGTGGTTTGTTTGTTTGATTAATTTACGTCCTATTAACAGCTATGGTCATGTAAGGACGGCCTCCCATGTATGCGGTGTGTTGCGTGTATGTTGTACGTTCGCCCCTGTGAGGAAGGCTCTGGGTTCTGTTCCCTGGCCGAGACACACCAAAGTCTTTAAAAGTGGTAGTTTCTGCTCCTGCTTAGCATACAGGGAGTGGGACGACTGATTTGCCCGTTGTCAGTATAATGTGACCGGGTGGGGTATGTTGCTTTGTGTCTTCGTCGGCATGCTTCAGTGATATAGCACTATAAAATGGGCAACAGTTCCACTATACAAGAAGACACAACATGAATACACCGCAGTCTCCCACAACACGCATCTCGCACAACATACACGCAACACACCGCATACATTGGAGGCCGTCCTTACATGACCATAGCTGTTAATAGGACGTTAATTAATCAAACAAACAAATTATTTTCATGTATGCGTTACCTTAGAATCTATCTCATCCTAGGGTAAAGACAAGCTACACGAGATTTTACTTTGATTACAACGCTAGCATTTAGATTCGATCTATGAACTTACCATGTTTGGAGGCATCACTAAGACTATAAAGTGTGAATTTTGTCTAGCTCGTCAAACATTTGTATACAGTAATTAATTGGATACTAGTAGTATCCATTATCTGGTTTGGCTTCTGAATAGTCGTATAATAAGATAACATTGTACCGGCTTTGTATCCATATTTGTTAAATGTCAACTTCCATAGCAGGTTAAGTCTCAATATTTATCTTAAGTCAGCAAGCTAGTCCCAAAAATTAAATAACATTTCACTCTGGTAAACTATAGTTTCTGTGATGTTCGCAATTCTTTTGTAAAAGAACATAATGTAATGTAGCCCTTTTTAGCTCGCCTATTCGAAGAATAGGGGGAGCTAATGTTGTCACCCCGGCGTCGGCGTCAGCGTTGGCGTCCCATTTCACGTTAAAGTTTCTGTTTCGTCAATTGTTTAAGCTTAAGTCATCATAAATGTTTATGATTTTATTTTCCTAATGTGTGTGGATGCTGAACGTGATATTACAACCAATTTGGGGTCCTTAAGGTTTTTTTTTTTAAGTCTGTTAATTTGTCATATTTCCATGCTAAAGTTTTTGATCAAGTTTCTATTTTGTCAATTGTTTAGCATACGTCATCATAAATGCTTATGATTTTATTTTCCTAATGTGTATGGATGCTGAACATGATAATACAACCAATTTGGGGCCCTTTAGGGAGTTTTTGAGTCTGTTTTTGTCATATTTCCATGTTTAAATAGTAAATATACTTGAACATCAACTTCTTCTGAATAGGCGAGCTTTGCTGTTCTCCAACAGCTCTTGTTTATCTGTACGAAAATACTTTTACGCGTGGTTATTGCTTCTAGCTTCTGATGCCAACATTATCATATGATGTACCTCACATTTGTAGGGTAGAGTTCCGGTGAGTACAGAAAGATCAGGGCGAAAGACGCGGCGATCCCAAGTTTGCCTACGTAATTCAGCATGGTGGAAAGAATGGACAGTGGACTATTGACGTCATCACCTGCAAAGACCTAGAAATACTAAATGGGCATTTATTTTTTTAAACAAGTACTAATTATAATGTGTGATCATTGCAAAAATCCTACAGACTCCGCAGCAGCGGCACTGATTTCGGCATCCTCAAAACTTCCATTAACCTGTTCTTTTGGAAATGAGCAATACACAGGAAAATGTATACGAGTTCAGACGAATCAGAAGCTTCTGTTTGTCATAATGACAAAAGCTTTTGAAACATGTACCCTTGTGATCATCTTCAAGTACAACTCGCGTGGATCTATTCAACATACTTCTTATTATTTGTTTTATAACTTCTAAATTTTAACCATTCATTAAGCTTTCTTTGTGAATACCCTGCAAAAGGTATTCAAAACTGGTAAAATGTTTGGCATATTTTGAAACCATAACTTAACATTTGTTTTCTAAGTCATAAAATTATATACTTAAATATTGGCCAATAAAAATCAGCAAATGGCCTCCACGTTGTTTACCAGAATGCACAAAATGATCGGGTAGGTTGTGAAAGAACCAGTAATAGTGTTAAAAACGTTAGTGGATGGTTGGTGACCTGACTGCTGTTTTACCTGCCATCTCCAGGAAGACAACAGACAAGATCAATGCCACTCCCGTCACGGAATGGAACAGGATACTACTTCGTTTCCTACCTAATCTGTACAATAGAAAGAAATGGCCTTAAAAGCATCATCTGATCGTCCCTGCAGGTAGGGCGTTAGAATTGTACCTGCTGCCCCTATTGCATGATCGTAAAAGGCGACTAAATTTAGGATCTTATCTTTTCTCTTCTTCCTAACTGACTTTATCTTTCCTAATGCCTCTCTTGGCACCGCCTCACTTTTGGCCTTAAGTTGAGCGTTCGCCCCTGTGAGGAAGGCTCTGGGTTCTGTCCCCTGGCCGAGACACACCAAAGTCTATAAAAGTGGTAGTTTCTGCTCCTGCTTAGCGTTCAGCATACAGGGAGTGGGACGACTGGTTCGCCCGTTGTCAGTATAATGTGACCGGGTGGGGTGTGTTGCTTGGTGTCTTCAGTGATATAGCACTATAAAAAGGGCAACAGTTCCACTATACAAGAAGACACAACACTAACATACCGCAGTCTCCCAAAACACGCACCTCGCACAACATACACGCAACACACTGCATACATGGGAGGCCGTCCTTACATGACCATAGCTGTTAATAGGACGTTAATAAATCAAACAAACAAACAAACAAACAAACAAATCTGGTCGTCCCTAGAGTATTCCACCGTTCCAGAAACCTCACACTTATCCGACCTAATGCCGGTAGAAAACAATTGAAGAACTCGTTTCAATGATTTTTTTACAATTGTAAAATCATATTGACTGCGCTTATTTGCGTTTTGGTATCACGCAAACGCTTGAAACCGTCGGAATCATATTTGGACAAAGGAGACAAAGATATAACACGCAGAAATAGCACTGCAATTCAGATGAAAGATATATGTATTGTTATTTACAGAAGGAAACGAGGCGCCTGTGTTTAAATTCACAGGCGCTTGCTCATTAAAGTATAACGGTACAGGGCTACTGATTAACTATAGAACACATGCAAGTGCCAGTGGTTAAATGGTCAAAGTCTTAAATGGCTTGACATACTTATAATAAAACTTCTATAACGCTCTCTGATGAAGTACAAAATACAGCTTGTTGACGACCCCATCTGGATACCACAGGATTTCCTATTTGTCATCGTACGTTATAGTGCCGATATCTACTCTGTGTAATTGCATAATTACAGAAAAGCGATGATCATGCGACATTAGCGGATTTAACTAACAACGTACCTATTTACAAGCAGGGCGTACAATAAGCCGCCCGGAAGCTCCACTAAACCATTGAGGAAAAAGTTGAGGTGACGGTTTCCGGTGAGCGAGGTGGAGGTAAGATAAAGGCCAAAATACGTTAGACTGTTTATGCACCTACAATACAAAGGACGTACATTTCTATTTTTTGTCAATAAAGCGAGGATTTTCAGATTGGCATTTAAAGAGGGAAAGGCAGAGTGTAGAAAAGAACTTCAGCTCCTCGCCTAAATATAGATTTAAACGATTGCATAATTACCATCATAAGTAATAATGCTATCTAAAGTATTAGTATTAATCTAAAACCAAATTCAACATTAGAGTAGTTGAAACATGAAATAGTTTGCCAGAAATAAGTGATATCTGCATATATACAGATATCGGCTCTGATATATACATAAAATTCATTTGAGTCACGCCTGATCCAACATTGCAGTAATGAGGCATCCAATTTTTACCAGAAGTGTTTTAATGTTGCCTGATCGGATATCCGATCATTACCAGGATACGCCTCCAGAAGCCTTAAAACTTGGTTAACCAATTCGGTAATCAATTAACATAGTTGAGGATTGTAACAGAATGCAAATGTATTCATCATGTGACCCAGAGTGTGAGGACTTACCAAGTAAACCATAGAATGAGGGAATGTTTCAGTAGAAGTTTGTGACGGAGAAGGTCTAAAAAGGTCGGCTTATCTACGTGATTATCGGACAATCTCGTCTCGATAGTGTAGGTATCATCCTGTGTGTCCTCCGAGCCGTCTGGCACTGTTGACACGGCTCCATTGATTGGCTGAGGTCCCTGTGGTCGGTTGTTACAAGTCAATCGATTGGTCAGCTCGTGGTCATCATTAAGCAGTAGCGTCACTTCCGCTAAATCAGATTGGCTCACTTTGTTGAGTCTGGCAACTCTTTGAATTACTTTCAAAGCTTCGTCTTTTCGTCTGTTGGCAATCAGCCATCTTAGTGATTCGTCAATAATCCTACAATTATCAAAGAGAAATTTTAGATATTTCTATTGTAATAACAACCAGACGGATTTCGTGGGTCATATCATTTAATTCCCTTGAAAATGATGTTTTTTACTAGTATAACATTTGCCAAAGGCATGAATTTACTTTTCATTTCTCTGTTTTGGAAATCATTCATTTCCCAGGTTGAATCTAGATGAATCTCCATGTCTCCATATTTAGCATTTATTTTTCTTTATCTACAGTACAATCAGATTTTGTGCAGTCTAATTAGAAAACAGTTCCTTCCTGTCATTCCCTTTGTTAATGGATCTGACAACATCCCATTAGGTCACGTTTCGGTGACCCTTTGAATTAGGTTCCAGAATTTCGTGGATTTCAGGGGACGAAATCGTAAAGTGTAAGAATTGTTTTCGTATATATAGTCATCTTGCCCAAAAGGCACAACAATGCTAACAGTATATGTATACTGGGACGAAATGGCGAGAGGATGTTGTGGTAACAAAAAGTTAATTACTAACAGAAAATTTAAGCGTGACTTCAAGTGTGAGCAATATCTGAAGTGACAAATGGAAAAAAATCCTGGAGGAGCGCGCTCGCCAAATTCCGTTGTGGCACCTATCCTGTACCCTACATCCTGTACACTGCATCCTGTATCAGTATCCCCGTACCCCTGACCCCTACGTTATCACCCTGTAGGATTGTACTTAAACGTATATTTTTCAATTTTGCTTGTTACGAACTTTTTCATTGGCTTAAAAATTTACTTTATTAGCCCATAAAGGAAAAAATGGCGTCGCTGTTTGTAACGTTGCTTCTGATTGGCTGAGATGACGGCGTAATGACTTCATAGACAAAAGAGTCCCAAAATGAATTTTGAATATTGAAGAGATTATCTTTAGTAAATTGAATTATAAGGATTAATTTGAATAGATTGTTTATGCTTCGCGGTTTATTTAGAGTACACTCAGATTTTTGTGTTATATCTACATAACATAAAAAATCTATTCAAGTTAATCCTTAAGTAATATAGAATGTAGCCCTCTATTATCAACAAAAGCAATGTAAATTTACATTTTTATGTGTTCTCTTGACGAGATCACAAATTCAATAAGTCCTTTAACAGTTTAAAATTACAGAAACAACCTAATATAGATTAAAGAGGGAGATTTTTAAAGATGCTACAACTGTACATCGCCGACAGAGCATAAATAATCCTCATCATATGAACAATAATTGGTACCCCATGCGACCCCCTATAAAACAATGATCGACTGATAAAAGTTGATTGAAAAAAGTTGATTGACCGATCTGTCTATAAATAGATAGGGATTTGCAGATTCAGTGCATCAAAGCGTCGAAGTCATTAAAGCGTTTGAATGCGACATGTATTAAAACGTTGATAAATTAAGCATTTCTAAGATGCCGATTTTGTTGGTAACACATTTTCGTCAAACACAGCGAATGATAGATAGACGGGTTTGCCTTTTTGCCGGTAGTCTTTATGAGAAATGCAACATTTTTAACAACGTCGGAGCTACAAATTACGTAAGGGCGGTGCTTTTATTTAGACAGTAATAATATAAGCTATACACGTCATTCATTGGACATTGAGAACTATGAAAACTACAGTAATGGCGAATGCATCATCATACTAAGATGATGCATTCGCCATTACTGTACATGTATCTAGAAATCAGTATTACTGGAAACAGTTTATCTTAATCCTCGTATCATTGGATGATCATTTTGATATTTGTTCATTCAATTTCTGGTAATATATCCTTTAATATTAATACAGATGTATACACTTGATTGTTGTAGGTATCTTTTTATTAGTTTATTTATTGCTTGTAAAGAAAAGCCAATTAAAATAATAAAACAACTTTAGCATTTTGAACTCGGTCGATGCATAGTTTTATTGACCAAAGAAAAATTATCAACTTCGAACTACGTCCTCGGTTGATAATTTTTCTTTGGTTAATGAAAACATGCATTGACCTCATCAAAATGCTATAATTGTATAATGTGTGTCTAATTAACATTTTTGAAGCATGCGCACTATGCGTAGTCAGAAATTCATTCCATATAGAACATAGTGCCACGGAATTTTTGCGTGATGCAATAAATTATTTTTAATATATTTATCTTTAAAGGGACAATTCATTCTAAGAGAACATTAAAATTTGTACATATATCGGAAAAACCCAGTTCTGATGGAATTTAGATCAGTCGGTTTTACTGTGATGTGCCTGAAAAGCCCATGGTGGTGACATGTGTGTGAAATGTTCAAACTCGCTCGCTGTCCGCCATTACACATTGTGGTCGAACTTCTTGTATGCCGAACCCTGTCCCTTGCTCGTAGAGTAATGCAACTTTTGTCTATAACTGCTCAAATCGCTCAGAATATAGTTTGTTTACCTTATTAGGTGAATTATCTTGCCTCAAAATCATTTTATCGCCTTCGCAGTGGTTATGTAGTTCATTTGTTTAACGTGCGTGACTTTGGCTCGGGTATAGGTACAGCGCCCATATTCTACCTGCTTCATCGTATTGATCAACGATTTGATATTTCAACGATATTAATTAAAATACTTAACAATGGCGTGGAATTTGTCAATGTTTAACGTTATTTGTTTCATAAGAAATATAGAACAATACATTTATGCGATATTTCACTTCTTGGTTATGTAAAAGAAAAGCCATACACATGTATATACAAATGTACATAGATGTGCACTATATATGGAAACACCATATTACTCTGTAAGTTATCGGATATATATGTATATATACAGTATGTAAAAAATAAAACTCATTGATCTTCCTTGAATATATGAAAAATAAAACTCGACGACCTTCCTTGAATATATAAAAAATAAAACTCAACGACCTTGAATATATATAAAAAATACATTATATATAGAGAGAGAGAGTGTTTTCGGATCCGTTCGAAATGTCATCAGAAAATTATGGCGAGACTAGTACGCTATAGTTGTACCACATAACTTCTCCATTAAGTAAACAAAAAAATCTATTACTAGGTTCCTATTTTACCTTTGGTGAGTTTCCGGGATAAACAAATGTTTAATTTCTGCCACGATAGAATAGAATTATGACTTTGGTTATACCAAGAATTTATAAGTGAGACTTATTAATCCTTGGTTACACTAATTAGCAAATGTGGTTTGCGATTTCAAGATTACTGAGATTGAGGGGGTGGGGAGGGCGAGGTTTGCGTTATTTCCGAGTCGTGTCGGACACTTTTTGAGTGATGTATGTGGCCCTAAAAAGGGCCCTTTAGGTTTTAGAGTTGGCGATTGTACACATATCGCTACTCTATGGAATCTGTAGACACATCCGAAGCATCATTGTCGTCTGCGATGATTTCGACTGTCTCGCCGAACAGGTCTCGTCGAAGGTTCGCTACCATCTTGGCCTTGCTGTGTGCGTAGTCATAGTAAACATTGCGCATGCCCTCTACCACCGCCAGCTTCAGTCTAAGGTTGTACCGGAAAGCGCGGTTAGAGTTCCTCTTCGCCATGTCGTATCTGGCCTGTAGTTGGTCTAGGCGCTGGTTCAGTAGCACGATCTGCTCACAAGAGCGGCGAAATCTTCGTTCAGCTCCGAGTAATGATGTTCGTCTCTGAATGCTCCTTTCCATGTTGGCTCTACGGTCGGGGTTGGCTCGTGTGTTCATGGTGATGGTTGTTGGAGATAATGGTTCGACTTTGTGTGGTGTCCGCTTATAAAACGATCGAGTATCTGTTGACAGCGATACCATCTGGCAGAACAGAGTTATCAAACCGCTCAAATCTCCAAGACAAGCTTATCTGACAGATGTCTCACTAAGGCGCTATGATAGTACGTAATTTACCTGTTCGACAGGTGAGAGTTGCCTAGCAACGCGCTCGTCTTCGGACACCAATTAATCACTCACAGTGGCGGTACGGACAGTAATTAGCGTTATGACACGCTAATTAGCCAAGGCCACGCCCACTGTCCAAATTGTTTATGTAAACATTGCCGATCCTACACAAAAGGCTTTGGGGAATATAGATGATTTACTTAATGAGTTTACAAGCCATCTTGTTACATTTCCTAGATTAATGCTCATATGATCTTGATGCCATGTGTCTTGTTATTGCTTGATAATTGTATTCAATTAAACGAGAACTACATTTATAATTAAACTACATGTATTTGAATGTTTGTAAATAAACCACCTGCATATGGCGATATACTGGAGCCATACTGGTACTCTATGTATAATTGATACATAATTGATCATGAGTTATAATTAATCCAAATTCAACCGGAGATTAATGTCTTTATAACATATCCATAAAAAAATCTTAAATAAATTTTGTTAAATATTTTATTTAAAATTTAATTAGACTTGAAGTGTCACTTAGTATAATACGACGTGTTTTTGAATGAAGTACTTTTGGTAATACGGTGCCAGAAAGGAATATCCCCAAAATTATATTCAAATTCAGAAAACTTTGAACAAATAAATTATAACATGCGTTATGTCTATCAAAATTGGGGGAAAATACAAACTCCCGCAATAATACAACATTAAAGTATCAAATTGTGTAAATCTGCCATAAGTTACATTTTACTGTCTTTAATATATTAGTGTATAACACAGTAAAATGTAACATATAGAACAGTTACAGGAAATGGTCACATAATCTGGGAGTTAAAATACAGACACAATAGATAACATCACACTGTAAGTTACCGATAATGAATTTTATACACACAATTTGAAAACAGTTTCTTTTGTAGATATTCGTAATGAACTTGAATAAAGAAACAAATATTTTAGTTGAATACTAATAACGGAATACTTTAAATAGAATCTTTATTTTATCGCATCAGTAATAAATTATCATGGAAACAAAATATCACACGTCCGCATCTCCCGAAATCCAACCATACCTATAGGACCAAAGTCGATTTTTATATCAGTTTAATACTTTTAATTAAGCATTATGGATTAATTGTATTAATTATTGCCGTTTTAAACGAATACATGAATGGCCGATTGATTAAATTGATTAATCAACAGATGAATGAACAAATGGACGAATGAATTAAGGAACAAATGAACGCGGACGAATGTAAATAAAGGAGCAAACGACCAGACTAATGTGAATGGATGAACAAATGAACTGACGAATGAATTAACTAATGAGCGAATGGACGAATGAGTGGATAAACAAGCCTGAATAAACAAACTATCCAATGCATAAAATAAATGAACGGACGAATGAATGCATAAACAAACTAACAGACGAACTTGAATGAAAAAAAAAGAAAAAACAAACGAACGGACAAATGAAAATAAAAACGCAAACGATCGGACGAATGAATTGGTAGAAATTGTTTTATTGGTTAAGTACAGGGCTGCTGTGAAAAAATAACGACTGAACTAACGAAGCAAAGGGAAGTAACTCCGATTGATTTTAACGTATATGGTGTAAAGTAAATAATTTTTGTAACTGAAGAATAATATTTCATCGTCTGCTCCTGTTTTTGATAGAGAAAAAATACCATATGTCAGCGGTGGAGCATCTTCAAAAATATACACTATGTGACATAACTGGGCGAAAATTGATTGTTTTTTTCTTCGGTAATCTAATAAAGCATTTAGGTTTAAAGGGACAATTCACTCAGGCTAATTCTTTTACATAACCAAGAAGTGAAATATGGCATAAATGTATTGTTCTATATTTCTTATGAAACAAATAACGTTAAACATTGACAAATTCCGCGTCATTGTTAAGTATTTTAATTAATATCGTTGAAATATCAAATCGTTGATCAATACGATTAAGCAGGTAGAATATGGGCGCTGTACCTATACCCGAGCCAAAGTCACGCACGTTAAACAAATGAACTACATAACACCACTGCGAAGGCGATAAAATGATTTTGAGGCAAGATAATTCACCTAATAAGGTAAACAAACTATATTCTGAGCGATTTGAGCATTGTTGATTTTCTTTAATCGTTAATATATACTCTCTCCCTTTGCTTTTCAACGACAGACCACTGATCAGCGAGACTTAATAAATGTATCAGTTTATCAGTACATTCCCATTATTATTTAGAACGAAATGGGTTCAATCAGCTTATTCAATTTGGTTGCATTTACTAGCGAAAAGTATTTTGATTTCATCACCAAGCAAGATTATATGGATCAATCCATTATGATTGTATTATTTTCTACACATCTTTTGTCGCGGTCACTATTGTAAATGTTATTCTGTTGATGTATAACCTTCCCAAAGAAAGAACTAAGGAGAATAGTCACTGTATATAAGCGTACACCGGATATTGCTACTACCGACGCAGAGGATGAGTTATACGAACACTTGGAACAAGAACGTGATCCTTGTTAGAACGGATATATCATTATTTAAGTAATGGAAGTAATGAGAAGAAGAGATGTTATTTATTTTGATCTGATCAACACAGCAAAGATAGATTTTATTATATTGTGAAAAAATCATATAAAATTCTTTGATATGGAACTTGACCATATTTCGATCTCGGTAGGCGACGATGATGTTCATGTGACGAAAGAATGAACACTTACCAATAGGAGGCTAGGGCGTGAACCGACACAAAAGCTGTGACAAACTGGATGTACCGCCAAGAGAGGTTCCGCATAAAGTATCCAATTCCAGCCAAGATAACGACAAAGCCCGTCCAAGCGAACTGTCCGAGAGCACCCACTATCCCTCTATATTGTTGTGGCACGATCTCCAGTGTCATAATGGACATCGCTAGACCCATCCCCTTTTAACAACGAAAATATGATAGACATCGTGAAACCCATTTTCTGTTAATAACGAAAATATGATTGACATCGCCATGCAGACCTATTCCTTGTTTATGAATATAAATAAAAATATCATTGACATCGTGAAACTAATTCCCTGTTAATACGATTTGATTGCTGTAAATAATGAAAATTTGATTGACATCGTGAAACCCAATCCCTGTAGATAATGAAAATATAATTGATGTTTTCGGTCTCATTTCCTGCAAATAACATAATCACGATTTTGAAATAATACCATCGTCAAAAAGAATGTTACGTTACAAGACCACCGTAGTCCGAGGGCTTTTAAGATAACATTTAAGAGCACATGAATTAGTTACATTATGCCTAACGCTCGAAATTATCAGCACAGAAAATACTTTGCATGCCATTTATAAATCAAGATAAGATTTTTAAGGAAAAAAAACTTTGAACCATTGCATGTGAGGGAGTGTGAGGAACGAAAACTCGGATAATGAAGCTGAAAAATTACCTGTTGTAATGCGCCAATAACGAATCGCATGATGGCAAACACGACAAAAGTAGGAACGAATGTAATGGACAAACTCATTATAAAAAGCAGCAGGTGTGTGCTGACAAACACTGGCTTTCGACCGTACCGGTCAGCCAGGGAGGTAAACAGAGTGGCGCCCACGATTTGGCCAGCCATGACAAGAGTTTGTCCGAGTTCTCCAACCCCAGCTTGGTCGCAAACAAGGTTCCACTGAAAAGACACAAATCAACTGACATTGTGGTGTCTATAGTGGTTTAGATTACATTTTTTACCTCTTTGGACCTTTTTAAACGTCCCTGTCGAGTTGCCCCATTTACAGCACTTCTTACAAAGAATAAATTTATCAATTAAACAAGGCAGGTCAGAATTTGTTTTAACGACAAAATCAATCAAACATCTGCGTTTGTAGCGTTTTTCTATAAAACAATCGCAATTACTCGATTTAATTGGTAAAGCAGTCGCACTTATTGGATGATATACGAACTCTACCGATATCGTTCAAATGTAAGTCTACACCTAAAGTTTTATTAGTGCAAAGGGAAATAACTCTATAAATTACTGTCGAATCAAGCTTATTCTCAAACTCGTCCGATATCTAATCAATGTTAGTCTACATACAAAGTTGCATTAAGCTCGGTTTACATTTACTCAAGTAATAGCGTTCACAAGGAAATGTTAATGGACGACGAACGACGGACGACGCTCAACGGCGACGCACGACGGGCGATAACGGACAAAAAACTATCGCAATAGGTCACCATGGTCAGGTGACCTAAAAAGTTACCTCCGAAATGATTGTGGCTCCTTCGTTTTTATCAAATGAATATCCTTCCTTACAAGATAGGATGGATTTTGATGTACTATTGGTCGAATTCGTAAAAACAGATATCTCGCACTTTCCGTATGTGATGTCACTTTTGGTCCCGTTCTCCTCGGCATGTGGTATTCCGTACTTGGACAGAGGCTCGTGAAGTGGACTGCAGTGGTAATCTGGCACATGGCCTGTGGATAAAGAGGACGTTTTATTAAAACGGTACATTGGACAATCCGTCTGCTTTTAAACACATAATAATTGGTCCTGTTTTACACAAATACTAGAATGTTAGAGTTCTCTCTGACGGAGTGAGATATAACATCAGCGATAGTAACCCCTTGAGTATCGAGGATGGTTTACGGAAAGTACCGAATGCTTTACCAATAAGTGATAATGTGTTCAATTGGTTTAAAGCACGACAATCACGTCCACATAATGTGTATAAATTACACCCAGTACAATATATAAACTAGAGAAAACTAGTTTTTCCGAAAAATAGTTTAATAAATCTTTATCTTCAAACATGAATGTGACATACACATATAGTGACCACACTTACATTACGTGACAATGGGAGCCACGGAGTTTATCTTCATCAGGGATATATCAACAACAATAATGAATCTATACACTTATTTTTATTTATCTTACCAATTACAACAAAATTTAAATCCACATTAGCGAACTGGAAGCTGACCACCAATAGATAGCCTATGATTCGTTTTTGGTATACACCAAACGATCCAAGACCTTCTCAAACATAATCAACAGCAACTTTGCCGTCCATGTTTACCGCGGGTACTGGGGGTACACGAATAGCATGGATATGTATTGGGTGGCAGAGGTATGTCACGGACCCGGTAGGAAAGACGATTAAATCATCGTCTGCTTAAAACTTCAAATACAACCGTC
This sequence comes from Argopecten irradians, assembly GCF_041381155.1. Lineage (NCBI taxonomy): Eukaryota > Metazoa > Mollusca > Bivalvia > Pectinida > Pectinidae > Argopecten > Argopecten irradians. The sequence goes on along the minus strand of NC_091143.1, from coordinate 19,159,289 downwards.
TTAAAACGTACAAGGATGACGGTCAATTTGATCTAACCAAAATATCCCAACTACGTTTGACAATAAGGCCATAGCCTGAAGTTTTGTCGCTGTACCCGTATCGCTGTTATATTAACATCAGAGAAACCATCCTTGGTATACACCTTCTGTACAGTATAGCCTACCGAAACTTACCATATAAAACAAAGTTTAATACGACAACGTTGATTTGGAACATAGCAATGAAGAGAAGGTAAGAAATTTGACATGTTTGGTATGTACCGACTGGATCTAATCCATTCCATATCCTGTCCACATGATGCGAAGAGTCCATCTTGACTGTAAATACCGTTCCACATACAGAACTTCAGTCCTCCCGCCTTGAAGCGTACCATAACAAAGTATTTTCAATGGAAAAATATGATCTTACATATACTATGCATATCTATAAGCATGTATATGAATACATTATATTCCATAAAAATCTTTTACCTTTGTTTTCAGCTTTCCTATAACTGAAAAAATGTAAACCATTGACTAATATTACCTTAATTAGGACTGCTTTTTCGTTAACATGTTCAACATTGGATGATAAAGACTTAGTTTCTGACCGTGACAGTGCATGGATTGTTTGTTTGATTAATTAACGTCCTATTAACAGCAAATGTCCTGTAAGAACGGTCTCCAATGCAGCATGTGGAGTGTAGCGTGTGTGAAGTTTTGGGAGACTACGGTATGTTCGTTTTGTGTGTTCTTGTATAGTGGAACTGTTGCCCTTTTTTATAACGCTATATTACTGAAGCATGCCGCCGAAGACACCATGCAACACACTCCACCCGGTCACATCATACCCACAGGGACTTGTAACGTAGGTTATGAGAAAGTCTGTTGTTTATACATGTGTACTAGGCCTATATACTATATAAAAGAACTCTTAAAGAACCTACGTTACAAGTCCCTGTGAGTATACCGACAACGGGCGAACCAGTCGCCCCACTCCCTGTTTGCTGAGCGCTTATAGACTTTGATGTGTCTCGGCCAGGGGACATAACCCAGAGCCTACCTCACATGGGCGAGCGCCCCACAAAAGGCCAAAAGTGAGGCGGTGTCAAGGGAGACGTTAGGACGAATAAAGTCAGTTAAGAAGAAGAGAAAAGATCCTAATCCCATCTATGTCCTGAGTATATGCACATATGGTCGGGAATACATGTGCATAAACAAAACCAGGACTACGCATAATATGTAGAGTATAACTAATTACCATACGTATATAATGTTCGTTGTAGTAGTATATTTCACATTAGAGGATAATTATACGTACCCGGCCATGTTCTGTCTAAAAGTCTTTCAATGTGAGCTAAGCACAATATTGCAGCTACTTTTATATATTTGGTCTATTTCGTAAGTTAGTAAAGTTAATAGTTAACGCCTGCATGACTTTGCCTATTACTATATGCTTGAAACAACCGCAACAGTGAAGCATGTTAACCATGCGCATTCTGGTCTCTGATTTTCACCAGAACAGAGTTACGCCCCCTGCCTATGCTATACGTGACGGTCAATATAGTCGGCTAACTGACCGCCAATGATACATTGTTGCATGTTGGTGAATATATCATCTGTTCTATAGGGACCTTAGTCACATATTAACCTCTCGTTTTACTTTCACACTCGCCGTTTGTAACGACTATAGATGTGAAAATAAAACTACTGCATCATGCCAGAGCTTTCTGACACGTAATAAACAAAGAGAGAAAACAAGTTGACATTATTCCACCTGAACACACTAATCAAAAACAATAAATGAAAGAAATATAATGTAATGTGTAAGTTTACCAGATTTAATCAAAGATAGTCTGGTAGAATAGATGTAATATATTCCATGTCACAAAGTGAGAGCAATTGACAGATATTTACATGTTAAGACTTAGAAAGGTGGGTGGCGTGTGATAGTAACATACGGAACTTCCGTCCGTTTTGTCACGATGTAAAGATGACGTAAGAGAATGTTGAATTTTAAAGATGCTCCACCGACAGACAGACCATAAATGATACTCATCATTTGAACAACAATTGGTGTTTAATCGTGTATCTATATGTCTAATTAACACAAAAGGTGCAAGCGCAGTCAGAACTTCATTCTATATAGAACATAGTGCCACAGAATTTTTTCGGGATGCAATTAGTTATTTCTAATATTTTAACTTGAAGTAAAATTAGAAGCTCAAACTTTCCAATGGTGGTAACGGTGTAAAGTAAGTAACTTTTTTAACTGAAGAAAAAAACGAAATCGTCTGATCCTGTTTTTGATAGTGAAAAAATACCATTTGTCAGCGGTGGAGCATCTTTAACTTTAGAATTTAATAACGATACGTTGGACTTGACGGAGAGCTATTCTGGAATTCTGAGACAATCTGAAGATGACCAGTGGACTTATATGATAATCCTATTACGTAATATAATGGACAGGGTACGACAAAGAATTGATCAATGTTGACATGTACAGAAAAGCTGGACTTCCGGACTCTAATTATATACATTGATAATATTAACAATAGGAACACTTGCTATTGTGATGTCTTAGAAATATATCTAAATATATTTTAAGAGTCTTATGAGTAAACGTATTTTCAGTTCAAAGTCAATTTTAGCACTACGCTTTTTATTACAAAATATCCTTGTGATAATAGCCCCACTATGGAGGCAATATCCATATGTAGACTGACCCCAAGAAACGTATCCAACTTTCAAATATTTGACTGCAAAATAAAAGCGTTTGCTTAAAAAAACTTTATATAGAAACATGTTTAATACGGAAAATAATATGGGTTGAATTTGTCTAAATTCATTGTTTAAAACTTACATTGTGCGTACGGTATGTCATAATGATCAGTTTAAATAAGGATTAATAAACGGGAAGGATTTGTCACTTTCCCTTTACACTAATAAACACCATGCGAGATGCCTATGAACCGGAAATAAAAACAATTTTTTTTCAACAAATACTTGTCTTATCGAGTCAAAAGAAAATGATTTCACGATGTCTAGTCCTTTAAAAACATAATATAACAGCATGTCTTCGTAATACAATATATATTACTAGGGTTGGCAACTCGGTCATATGACCTACGGCACCCCACTTCACTTTCAGCGATTAAAAAGCACATTTATTCCAACAAACATGGTACATATTGTACAGAACCGTATTTAGGAAATGTTTATCTTTAACTTCATGTATCATTCCATGTCAACACTTATACACAACTGGAGAGATCCGAGAAAACACCGTCAAATTCTGCCTATCTCCTAAATCTTTATTAAAACCAAAATGCGTGCGCCTGTATCGATATATATAGAAAGAAAAAAAGTTTATCCTGGTGAACCCATGTACGTAGCAAAATGTGTACTGGGAGCTTCTGTTTCATAATCTCGCTGCACTCTTAATTAACATTATTATTATAAGTATTGAACAATGGGTCAGTATTATGCTGTATACAGTTGTTATATTGTGGAAGGGACACTTTTATTTATCATATCAATTATACTCTTTATTCGTTTGCGCCGCGTCCGTGCGTAATCGCAATCTGATTAAAACACAGATCCTTATAACCACTCCGTTCAATAGAGGATCTGACAATATCCCATAAGGGGTCACGTCCAGATGACCTTTATACCATGTGTACTTCAGAGCAAATGTAGTTTCTACAACATCAATTGAAAACGCCCCAGTATACATATACAATTAGTTTGTTGTGCACTTCGGGTGAGATGACTACTTACACGAAAATAATTTGGACAGATTTTTCAAACTATTTCGTCCCCAGTCAAGATTCTGGCAGTGCCAATTTGATTGGCCATTTCAAAAGGTCATCTTGACGTGACCCCTAATGGGATGTTCTCAGATTCTCTGATAATAAGGATTTGTATTTTAATCAAATTGTGCGTAATCGCGTCCGCCTGTTTGAATCAGCATCCCTATGTCAGTCTGGAACCACAGGCTTTTGACTCTAAATACATTATTTCTCTATAAATATGTAATACTGTGTAATTTAATACACAATATTACATATATAGAGTATTACATATATATATATAGAGAGAAATGTATATAGAGCCAAACGCCTGTGGTGAAACAAAATCAAATTACACGCACAGTGTTTGAGAAGTTTGCTGTCACACACACGTATCTTTGTCGTCACACCTTATGGTGTTAGCAACCTAATTGGGGTCTCGAGGAACAAGCTTCATTCGAAGTCTAACACTGAGAAGAATTGTATTCCATGATTAAGCCACTTTTAAGTTGACGAATATCAAGAAAGTGATCGCTTGATTATCATTAAATCTGTTGGTAGAGTATTAACCTCATTCAGAGTTAATACTTGTATAATTATCCCCTATTATAATTACCTATCAGGACGAATATCAGAACGGCGCTCACCACTTGGAAGAAGCAAAGACAATGTAGATAAGAGATGACGAGTTTCTGATAAAAACCTTTCGGTCGGAGTCGGCACCAGATTTCGTCAACATCTTCAGAGGTCGCCATTTTCCTCGTCGTTTTAAGAGTAACATCAAACGTGGTACCTCAACAAACTAACATTTGCACGAAATCACATGAAAATATCTCCGAGATCGACAAACCAACGGAAGTCCTGGTATATACGGCTTGATTTGTGACGGCCGTTGTGTAGTACTGAATGACATTATACTAGGTTGTTACGCGGCAGGCATCTGCATATTTTTTATCGTTTGAGTTCCGTCACACGGGCAATTACCTACTTAACAGCACAGAGTAGAAAAAAACCGAAAATTGATAAATGTCGGCGATACATGGTGAATCAAATAAAATGCTCATGCAGCGTACGAGTGTATCTATGAATGACTTTCACATATTTTTCTAAGCGTAACTGAGTATGTTTTTTTTCGCTAGAAGCCAAAACTTATGTATGGGAACAGGTCATATTTAGGTCAAATGACTTGTATTCATAATAAAGTGTGAACAATTCTGCTTTAGGTCTATCTTGTGCTCGGATCAATGAATATATACAATCACAGGGGCTCTGACACAGGGGTCCGAGGATTAGTTCCAGTTTATATATATTTGGACTTTCCAGTGCGTCCATAGACCATTTGTAGACGTTCTGTATTTAAAATGGTACAGTACGCGTCAGGTGGATTTGTTCTGATCCATTCCCGGAGTTACGAGTGCCACACGAGTGTAGTTTTTATAAGGTAAGGGAGATACTCGTATTTGTCCATGCGGACGCTTGAATGAATGCGATTGCCTCTTGATACATGTAATATGCAGAAAAGGGTGTCTCCTTTGAAGTAATGAAAAAGCTGACTAATATATTTTAGAAATAGCAACACATTACACGTATTAGTGTGTTTTATGTCAGATATATTGCGTTTAAACATTGGGTTTTTTTTATTTAAGATTAATTATATTGACATCTAGGTAAATTGATAACAGAAATACAGAAGTGTCAGTATGCCTTAACAAGAGGCCCATGGGCCTTAACGGTCACCTGAGTTAGAATATATAATGAAACAAATAATGAAACAAATTAAAGACATAATAACACTAAATGCTGGGCCTTGAAGTTGGTCAGTGATTTATAAATTTGACTTTTTAGACTATGAAGAGTATTTGCTTCCATCAAATCTGTGAACTTAGAAGTATTTTTTGAAATTTTAATCATTTTGACCCTGTTTGGTCCTGCTCCTCTGGTCCCCCAGGGGGTCATCGAGAACGGATATGGATGTTAAAATGCTATATCTTAGGCTAATAATTCTAATCAAGTTTGACTAATTTCCTATGAAAATTGGGCAAATAATGTTCACAAATATGTTTTTCCTATATAAACTAAAGTAAACTTGACCCCTCCCCAGGGGGTAACGCGAGACCCCAAGGTCATATAATTCACAATTTTTATAAAACACCTTAAGACCTTTCCATCTATAATTATTTGATTCTATTATACCCAGAATTTTAGAAGATTTTTGAAGTTTTAGCCTATTTGACCTTTTTTAGCCCCGCCCCTCTGCCCCCAGGGGTCGGCCAGGACCAATGTGGATATGATATTAAAATGCTATATTAGGCTAATAATTCTAACCAAGTTTGACTCATATCCTATGAAAATTGAGCAAAAAATGCTCATTAATGTGTTTTTCCTATATAAACTATAGTAAACTTGACCCCCTCCCCAAGGGGAAACAGGAGACCCCAGGGTCATATAATTTACAATTTTTATAAACAAACTTTAAGACCTTTTTATCTATAAAGTGTATTTGATTATACCATTTCCAGAATTTTACAAGAATATTATTGAAGTTTTAGGCTATTTGACCTTTTTTGGCCCCGCCCCTCTGCCCCCAGGGGGTCAGCCTGGACCAATATTGATATGATATTAAAATGCTATCTCAGGCTAATAATTCTAACCAAGTTTGACTCGTTTCCTATGAAAATTGAGCAAAAAATGCTCATAAATGTGTTTTCCATATATAAACTATAGTAAACTAAACCCCCTCCCAAGGGGGAAACGTGAGACCCAAGGGTCATATAATTCACAATTTTTGTAAAGGACCTTAAGACCTTTCTATTTATGAAAAGTATTTGTTTCTACCATTTCCAGAATTTCAGAAGAAGATTTTTGAAGTTTTAGCCTATTTGACCCTTTTTTAGCCCCGCCCCTCTGCCCCCAGGGGTCAGCCAGGACCAATGTGGATATGATATTAAAATGCTATCTCAGGCTAATAATTCTAACCAAGTTTGACTCTTTTCCAATGAAAATTGAGCAAAAAATGCTCATAAATGTGTTTTCCCTATATAAACTATAGTAAACTTGACCCCCTTCCCAGGGGGAAACGTGAGACCCCAGGGTCATGTAATTCACAATTTTTGTAAAGGACCTTAAGACCTTTCTATCTATGAAGAGTATTTGATTCTACCACATCTGTGAGTAGAGAAGAAGATTTTTGAAATTTTAGTCAATTTTACCCCTTTTGGCCCCTCCCACAGCCCCCTGGGGGGGGGGGGGGGGGCGGGGACCATATAATTCACAATTTTGATTGGCCTTATGCCTTAGAAGGTTTGTGCAAAATTTCATTGAAATTGCTTCAGCAGTTTTGGAGAAGAAGTCGAAAATGTAAATTGTTTACGGACATACGACGGACGATGCACGACGATGGACAAAAGGCGACTAGAATAGGTCACTTGAGACTTCGTCTCATGTGACCTAAAAACCGCTGCAACAACAATTTTTAATTGCCTCATTTTAAAAGTGCTGAAATTGAATACCGCAAGGCAGGGGGGAGGGAAACTAGGCCTACTCGTACATCGGACAAGTGCTCGGCAAATTTTCTGCAGTTATGGGCCAAAATTCAAAATACAATAAATTGTAACATATATTTTATATTGTATTTTGCAATTTTTCAAGCATTTTGCTGTAGTTACCATGATTTTCACATGCACGAATAAGCGCATAAATTTGACGAATCTTTATCTAAGTAATATTATTACAGTATATTGAAATTGTAAATGAATATTGAATTTAACTTACTAGTGTGGAATTAATTCAATATTCAACAACCACGAGTAGTGTGACCTGTTTCTACCACAGTCATATTCGCTTTTAGCCGATAGAAATATTCGACTTAGATACGGTTACATGTATTTACCGAAATATGCAAATAAGGTGTAGTAATATTTTCACCAACAAAAAGACACTAATTAATATTCAATCGTCATCGTTTGATAAAGAATCCATCGATACCAAATTCTCCTAATTGGGAACATCTAAAACATAATGTCGGAACCTGAATACATGTAAAAGCATTCGCACGACACGGCATCGCCATTTTCCCGCCAGATACTCATCAGGACATATTACCATCAACATCAATTTCGTTTCATTTACGTTAAATCTACATCAGTAAATTTTTTGTTCGTAAATGTCCAGCGGATCACAAAATACATCATTTTAATGTGTATTCTAAGAAGTGGGCGAGGTGTTCCGATTGGTATAGATAGGTCACCATAATAACCAATATATTTATTGTCGCTATGTTCGAATTGACAACTAGAGTGATGGGAATTAACTGTTTCTGTGTTTTCAATACATCGTTGAATGCAACCAAACAGCGGTTGATTCTCCCTTTCAGTGCCATCTCTGTCATTGCGAACGATTCTAAGATGTGTTCCGAAGTGCTCCGAATGCTGCTCGAGGGGGGAATTAGTTTCTGGTTTTAAATGCTACGAAATCTCATTCTATATAAGATATTTTATATGGCAACGAGATTTCAATTATATATCTTAAAGTGAACAGTCGGGCAAGGAAAGTAGTAAAGTTTGTTCTTATGGAAAAGAAAGATAAAATCCCCCGTCAAAACCTCTCTGCATGCGAAGAAATTAATTTATAGTTTAGGAATCCTAAAATGTCCTCCCGACTGACTATAACCGTGGTTACATTTCCACGCAGCCTTGCTTTCAAAGAGTTATTTCAATGGTCAGAACTGGGCAACGCAAGCAGAGCTTGACCGTCGTTCTAATATGTGAGAACATTTGGAAGGCCAATGAATGCACTTAGATTGGTTTTCTTTGCCCGACTATTCGCTTTAAGATATCTTATATACGATATAAGATAACTTATATAGAAAATACTATATGAGATATCTTATATACATATATAAGATCTCTTATTTAATTTTTATATGAGATATCTTATAAACTATATATGATATCTTATATAATTATATATGATATCTTATATAATACATCAGATATATCTTATATACTTTATGATATATCTAATATGCTAAATAAGATATCTTATATGTTATATAAGATATCTTATACACCTTATAAGATATCTCAAAAACTTTATAAGATAGCTCATATACTTTATAAGATATATCATATATATATAAGATATCTTATATAATTCCATTAAATACGGGATAGACCTTTCTCCTTCAATAAATGTTAAATTGGCTTGCCATACGAAAGGTCAATTAAGGATTAACTTGAATAGATTTTTTATGTTATGGTGATATAACACAAAACTCTGAGTGTACTCGAAATAAACCACGAATTTTGTGTTATATCTCCATAACATAAAAAAATCTATTAAAATTAATCCTTATAATTCAATTTACTAAATATAATCTCTTCAATATCTAAAATTCATTTTGGGACTCTTTTGTCTATGAAATCATTATGCCGTCATCTCAGCCAATCAGAAGCAACGTTACAAACGGCGACGCCATTTTTTCCCTTTATGGGCTGATAAAGTAAATTTTTAAGCCAATGAAAATGCTCGTTACAAGCAAAATTGAATTATTTTAACATGTATGAAAACGTCACGTATTTAGACACAACGACCACGACGCATACGCTTTCCAACAGCAGTTTTGGACGTCAAGCGGCGATTACAACCTAAAATGACGTCATTTGCTTATTGATGACGTTAACAATGAAAACGTGACACAGAGAAATAAGTAGTTCGGTCAAAGTTCACCGTGTCAGCCAATCAGAATGCGTACAGAATTTATACCACGTGTGGTATAAACAAATTGTTAATCAATAGCTGCAATGTTTATTCAATGTCCTGGGAGTAGAATAGCACCGCCTATTGTGGTAGAAATAAGTTTAGATATGAGGTTACAGTTATAATTATAAACTTCATAAAAAATCATTTCATAAAATACAAATGCATTACGTAGTATTAAGACAAAAATATAAATTATATACATGTATATATTTACATTTCCGTTTTCACTTTCCTATATAACCTCACTAACCGGGCAATCGTTTGTAAACACTTGCGTTAACGCAGAGGTGCTGCTGCGCAAGAACACAAACCAAAACACTGACTTCCGCCCTTATGTGAATGCGCATCCGGTTAGGCCAAAATAAACATCAGTTTGAATGCAATGGAAAGCATTGTGTTAATATTAAAAATAATCATTGGTTTTACTCGTCGGTTTGACACCAAAAAATCTAGGAAAGCGTGTTTAAAAGAGATAATTTTAACTGGAAATATAACAAAGATAAGCCAGATTTCGTACCAGAAGCAGGATCTATCGTAAAATGCTTTAACACGGAAATCGACTGACTGAAGCGTGAAGGTTGTTTACAATCGCAACCACAGTGATATGAGAATTAGTTACAGCTTATATAATTATCGACCCAACAGAGTGGTCATGGATCATTTTTATACGTTTTATGTGTTTAGATAAAATCGGTAAAAATCCTCTTCTACGTTGTACTACCTGAAACAAAACTCCTACCCAAACTAGTTTAAGCGGCTAAAATCCCATTTCCTTCACATCTTCATCAAAACAGTTACTGCCATTGGGAAGAGCGATAATTTTGTTTTCAGAATGTCACCATATACAAATATACAAAGTGCCACCAATCAGATGTTAGCAACACCGTTTCAACAAAAATAACACGCACATGTCCCCGATGCGTCTGTGGAAATTCATAATGGCACTTCCTAATGCATTATGCACGAGCGAGACATGTGCTGCAATCGCATTGGCGGACTGAAATGAAAAGTTATTATGCTGTTTTGGCGTAACCCACACATCAGAGACACCCGGTAAAAGTATATCATATAAATATATTATCAAAAACCTAACCCGATATGATCGGACGTTCACTAATATGTTATGGCCTTTAGCTGCCACAGTTGTGATCAAAATGTTCAGACTATTTAATTTATACTTGAATAATGTGTGAAAAACGAAGTTGAATGTAGTAGGAAAATATCAGTTACAAAGTAAAGAATCAAAAATGTAAACTGTATTTAATTTACATCGATTGCGAAACAAGTTACACAACTTATTCAAATCACTTTCGATGGCCCGGATGAATGCGCGCGAGAGGTCTTAGAGTGGAGGAAACCGGAGTGCCTGGAGAAAACCAACAGTAATTGGTTTGGTGACTTCTGACCTTTTCACGTCCGTGCCGGGGATCGAACACCGGCCGGCTAGGTGAAAGGAAAATGGCTGGTACCACTACAATCATCCACCGATCACCGTAAGAATCAGGGGAGAACGTTACTATTTCTACATATAACGACGTAAACAAGGATATTTGTATTGCCACAGATAGAGTTTGATAGCCTCATATCCGTAAATTGATATAATAAAAAGAAAGAATTTTATTAAATGAAGCATTGTGAACTGCAATTCAAGTTTGCAACTATAGACGCCGACCTGTCTCTACATAAACGACCTGATCTCTACATAAACGACCTGTCTCTACATAAAACAACCTGTCTCTACATAAACGACCTGTCCTGAATACCTAAAAACACAGTACCCTTCGCCTGTTCGCTGATGATAGTTTCATCTAGAGATATACTCAGCACAGACGACTGCATTAAACTCGATGCTGCAGCAAGATGGGAAGCAGATTGGCCTATGGCTTTCCATCCAGAAAAATGTATATCTATGACAGTTACCCCAAAAAAATTTCCTCAGGAGAAATTTACAAAATATCAAATACCAACTTTAAATGCAAGGCCTATTTAGCTCTAGTAAGACCCAAACTTGAGTACAGCAGCTCTGTATGGAACCCCTACACACAACAAAACATATCCAACATAGAAAAAGTTCAAAGACGAGCAGCAAGGTTTGTCATAAACAACTATAGAAAAACGGACATTGTAACAGACATGATAAAATACTCTGGCCACTTCTGTCACAAAGGCGTCTAAAATCTTTCCTAGTAGTTTTCTGCAAAATCATCCACTGTCACTCAGCAGTTCCTACCATCGACACTCTCGTCCTATCATCAGCAACACACGCAAAGCAAACAACCAAAATTTTCGCCAGATATCTACTTCTACTGACACTATCAAATGGTCTTTCTTTCTGCACACTATAATCCAATGGAACGCCCTTCCTGCTTCCATTGTTGACACTCCTACTGTAGATTCATTCCCAGATCAGCTGACACCAGCTGTTCTCACATCCCTCCAACATTAACTTCCTACCTTGTATATAGTTTTACATATATATTTCATTCAAAAATAACAAAAAGAACAAGTTTTAAATTCTGCCCCCCCCCCACACACACACACATACACACACACCAGGTAATCTTCTTTGTCAAGAAGGTCTGGTGATGTTGAAAGAAGAAGAAGAAGAAGAAGAAGAAGAAGAAAAAAAGAGGAGTGTGAACCTCGCACAACATACACTCAACACACCGCATACATGGGAGGCCGTCCTTACATGACCATAGCTGTTAATAGGATGTTAATTAAAATCAAACAAACAAACAAACAAACAAAAGTGAGCTAATTGGACAACGGCAAATTGAATGGAACGCGCTAGTCCTTTGTCCAGTTGGCAGTTCATGAGCTCAACAAAGCCATTGCAATGAAAATGTGAATATATTGACGTAAATCTGGTCTCAGTTTCATGAACATTCCTTAACTTTTATGAACCCCTTAACTTAAATATCCACATAGGAAAGCATTACATTAAGTTACATTTCCTTAAGTTACGTTAATGCTTTCCTTTGGAGAAATTTAAGTTGAGGAATTCCTTAAAGTTAAGGAATGTTCATGAAACTGGGTCTAGAATACTAAATTAAACAGAGTTTTATAACGCCATACATAAAAAATGAAATGACGTAAATTAGAGTTTGAAAGCGTCATACCTATAATGACGTAAATCAGGATGACGACGACGATCTGACCAAGGCCAAGTAACAAAAACGCTAAACGACTCCTCTGGTAGAATCCCATCGGTCTCAGGATCTGGAATATCTTATCCGTCGAGCTAGTTGGCATGTTGAAGTCTATATCTGGTTATCCTTTTCCTTAGACACGATATTGAGTATTAATTGTCTAAAAGAACTTTTCTGTCAAACATACAATAGATACTTAGTTCTATCCACATGAATGCATGCGATAGCTCATCTAGGACTCATATCAGGTTATAATTTTCGTCAAGAGGTTGGATTTACTAATCATCTGTTATGGATCATACAATATTCAAAGTCATGCTGCTTACTTCAGTCGATATCTTGATGATTTAGTCATGCAACGTCATGAATTGGAAGTGAATCATTAATAATGTATAGATACATAGCGATATTTCGATAACTTGTGAACGACAGCCGTGTCGCGAATGAGATGAAGAGGACATAACTGTTGATTCTACCCTTTAAATATATCATTGAAAGATGTTAAACTTGTTTACCCCTGATGACCTTGAATGAGTCAAGGTCATTCATTTGAACAAACTCATTAGCCCTTCACCCAAGCACTGTAAAGTGACTCCAGGGATATCAATGTCTTAATTGTGCGATCAATTTGTATAGGGGCAAATGCAGATTGCTTTTAGTGATCCATGAAAAATAATTGTCTTGTGAAATGTTGCATGATTGTAAGTCTATTTTTATCCACAAAGACATATTTATAGGGGTCTGCATATCCCACTTTTAGTATTAAAGCTTTAGGTCCAAAGTCAATGCAATATGTCGTCCTTTAGCTGGCATAACTGATATCAAAATGTTTAGATCATTTAATTGTTACAGTGTGTAGCGAAATTGAATGTAGTTAAAAAATATCAGTTATACCGCAAAGAATATGGGAGAACGTTACTTACGGTGGCTGATTTGTGCCATTTCGTCTTTTCGTCTTTTCGTCTTTTCGCCCCGAAAAGACGAGAATTAAGAAACCTTAATTTTCGTCTTTTCGTCTTTTCGCCCCGAAAAGACGAAATTTAACAACTTTAAATTTCGTCTTTTCGCCTCGAAAAGACGAAAAGACGAAAAGTCAAACACGAAAAAGACGAAAGTGATACACGCTAATTAGCGACTTTGATTCTCGTCTTTTCGCCTTCAAAATTCTCGTCTTTTTCGTCTTTTCGTCTTTTCGCCCCGAAAAGACGAAAATTAACAAACCTTAATTTTCGTCTTTTCGTCTTTTCGCCCCGAAAAGACGAAAATTAACAAACCTTAATTTTCGTCTTTTCGTCTTTTCGCCCCGAAAAGACGAAATTTAACAAACCTTAATTTTCGTCTTTTCGTCTTTTCGCCCCGAAAAGACGAAAATTAACAAACCTTAAATTTCGTCTTTTCGTCTTTTCGCCCCGAAAAGACGAAAATTAACAAACCTTAATTTTCGTCTTTTCGTCTTTTCGTCTTTTCGCCCCGAAAAGACGAAATTTAACAAACCTTAATTTTCGTCTTTTCGTCTTTTCGCCCCGAAAAGACGAAAATTAACAAACCTTAATTTTCGTCTTTTCGTCTTTTCGCCTTCCGGTCTGGTGTGGAAGTCATTTTGAAATCTTTTTATCTTAATATTGACTTAATTGTTCAATATAGAAGCATCAAAGTAGTTTATGATAACAATCGATTTATTAAATTGATAGTATTACAAGTATCTTCATCAATAACTAAGATTAGAAGTTTTAAAACAGAAGTCAACATGTTTGTTTACAGCAGTTACGTAGATTTCTCACACGTGGCATATGCCACGTGCCACTAACAGATTCATCATTCCGCAAATCCTTTAGCGTGATTGATACATTTTTTTAAAATTCATTAATATCTTATTTTTTGTGTTCTAATCGCCCTCTTTAGCAATTACGCTTATCAAAACATTGCCGTGTATATGTAAGGACCATAATGAACTTAAGATGCTAAACATAGCACTTACATATGGTGGCTGATTACGGCCATCTCGTGTTGTTGTGTTGTCGCCTTGTCGTGTTGTCGCCTTGTCGAGTTGTCGCGGTCTCCAAACTGCGACAACCCGAGATTTAACAGTTAAAATGTCGACTTGTCGCGTTTTCGAACCGCGACAAGTCGACAAGACGACAAGACGACAAGTCGACAACACGACAAGTCGACATTTCAAACACGCTAATTAGCGCGTACAGAATCTCGTGTAGTCGCGGTAAAATGTCGACTTGTCGTGTTGTAGACTTGTCGTGTTGTCGAGTTGTCGACTTGTCGCCTTCCTGTTACACATGCGCAAATCATATGAAATAGCCACTATCTTTGAATATAGAAAACTGAAGTCAGTGCTTGTACCATAGTATGGTGGCATATTTCTGCCATCGAGTTGCCGACTTACGACTTAATGATGTCGACATAATTAAAGCATTAAGTCGACATCATATCGGAAGATGTCGACATAAACAGAAGAATATGTCGACTGACACCGACTTGTCAGTTATTGATGTCGACATCTAAACTAAAAGATGTCTACATCTGGTCTTGAAAGTAGAATTCAAAGGCCACCCTTTCATAAAGCACTGTGTATATGCACCATGGCACCATACAGCAGAGATCGACGTTGATTTTGTTAATTCAGGTAAGTTTTTATTTATTTGATTTCAAAATTAAAAAAATTGTGATCCTGCACATCCCGGCCATGCAGCTGTAATCTACGTGTACATGTACATTGTAGCTGTTAGTCCGAGCTGAGGAAGTTAAAATGCAAAAGGACTCTGCTTTGTACAACAAATTTCCATCTTCTTGGCCAAAATCATTTATTAATATATATAACCGTGGGTTGAAAATTCGTTTAAAAGCTGTGTTTGTGCTTTGTGGATTAGCATTCGTACCAAGTCCATGTGGTACATACCGTACTATACTATATTACAATGATTTTTTCAAGATTTCATTTTTTTGCGAATCACGAAAAATACCAGTTACGTAATTTAAAAGCCAAAAAGGTCACAGTACAGATACACAATACCCATTTGGAAACCAGCTTTACTTGTTAGTTTGCCCTGTCCATATATACATGTATACATAAATATTTACATCCCTCGATACACTTAAATAAAGGCACAACGAATTTTTGTTACGGTCGTAATGGCCAGATTCAATCTTTGGGCTAAAAATCCTCCCGCGGGACGCGGTTTTAGCTCCAAACTCGGGGTATACATTGTATCTGCATCTATTTTTTGTAGTAAAAACGTAGTAAAAAAAGTCACGTGCTTATACCTCATTCATGCCATTGGCCGGAATATACAATTGTATTATGGGTAACTAGTGATCACGTGATTTTGTATTTACTTCCAAATATGGTGATAGTTTGCTTGCCATTTCTTCGGAGAAATTGATTTATTTGAAAATATTAAGACTCCACAATGTTATTAAGATTGCATGCATATCATTTTGACTTGCACATATGTATTATTTTACTATAAATAATGAACTGAAATGAGTTATAAAACTGTCATTTCCACGTTTTGTAAATAAATGATATAATGCGAATTGACCAATTTAATAGGTCTAACCGTCTAATCTAGGATCAGCGAAGATCGGCTACTCCCGGCTAAATTCGTAGAATTCTAAATTTATATTTATATGTATTATTACCTGCTTTAGGGTTCAGAACATATACATATAACACAGAGAAAATAAGATCTTCTTCAAAAGGCCTAATTACATGTATGTATAAATACCAGGTCAGAGAAATCACTCTATTTGGAAGTAAACACACACTCATGTGATCACTAGTTACCCACTAATACAATTCCATATTTATTTCGGCCAATGGCATGAATGAGGTATAATCACGTGACTTGTTTTACTACGTTTTACTACAAAGAACGCGTGTTTTGTACCATTATGGGGGAAATCCTCCGCGGATCGTGGTTTTATTTCCACCATTTGAAACAGAAGGCTTAGAGTAGACTTTGATTGTGAAACATTGATAAATTGAAGATTACATGTTGTGCCATGGCAGATGTCAAAGTTCATGTATATATACTCGACAATTACTTCATCTAATAAATTTGTGTTAATGTACCAGGCTAAATTTTGGTTGAATAATGCATGGGAAGTGAATTAATCCAGAAATTTAAATAGTAAATCTCTGATTAATCTTAACTTTTCCACTTTGTGGAAAATCCTTCAAAACGGATTTATCTCCCTTGATTAAAACTTGATTTTTTTCATTTTTTTTTTAAATTCAATAATGAATGCAGATCAAATATATTAATCAAATATGTGTATTAATTTAATTTGAAACATGTTTGTTTTGCTGAAAATTTGCAAAAAAAAATTAATATCAATACAAAATATTCATGATTGTAATTTGATTGTTGTTGTTTTTGTACTTGCTGTAAAATGAGAAAAACCGTGTTGTGGAGAAGAAGTTTGTTAAAAGTTGAATTGTTTACAAATGGATGAGAGTTGAGAATGAGCAGAAGGCAATAAGGATATATATGTCTAACAGTCACCTGAATTCCGATATGCACAGTTATAAATAATGTTTTGCTTTTAAACAAACAAATAAATATGTCTCAGCCCTGTGACTTGGCACATAGGTCAAGATCATTGATTTGAACAAACTTTGTATTCCTTCATCCCAGCATGCTATGGCCCAATAACATGTCCATGTATGAGGTTCTTGGTTATTAAGAAGATTGTAAATTTTGTTTACAACAGACACTGGATGTTGCCGGCCAAAAGACAATTGCAATAGGTCACACAGGGGGAGATTAATTCAACACACAACCATATATACTTTATATACTTTTTCTCATAAATCATTACATATAATCCTTGTACACATCCATATCAATGGCGACGCTAAGAGGAAATTAATGAATATGCAAAATAGCGTGCGAGCGTCGAAGGGTCGAGATTTTGGTGTTTGGAGGTCCGGGGGTCTCTCCTGGAAAAAAAATATTACGATTTAGAATGGCTGAGATAATTTTTACGATGTATTTTGATTTGATTTTTGCGAACGCCGAATGCGCGAGATTTTGGTGTTTTGGGGGTCTGGGGATTTCCCCCGGAAAAAATTACGATTTGGAATGGCCAAGATGAGTTTTACGGTGTATTTTGAGGATTTTAATGCGTTCTTAACGTGGTAATTTTTCGATTTACATTGACCTGCATTTAGAAATTATAATTGTGAATGTCGTCATATCATTATGCAACCCTGCTCGATCTGAACATACGACTTCACACCATCAGCACATTGTTGTTTAACTAAAAAAATAATGAATTGATTTAATTGTCTTGCTTAGACATATAAACAATATAATATTTTAAGAAACATTTTTGAAATAGTAGAATCCCTTGATGGACATTTTTAGTCTAGTTCATGTGTATTTAATTTTTATTATTAAAGGTTTGAACATTACGTGCTTGAACTTTTAGGAAATGCGCCGCAAAGCGGCAAAATTTTCTAAAATGAAGTACGAAAAATGTGCAGGAGGACCCTTTTCTTCCTACGCCCCTGCAGTTGCACATTTAAAAAGTTTAATGAACTTGGTACCCACTACTGACCGATGTAAATCATGCCAATAAAAGATGGATCTTTTCTCTATTTCTGTTATTCTTTACCTTTTTCTTTCCTCTAGGAAATGTTTTATAACATGGGAAAACTAAAAATGAAGTCTATATAGCAGGAATAACAAAACACATGGCCACCTGTCAGCCATGCATGTTTTTTTTCTGATTGGTCACCCGAGTTCGGATAAAGAATGAAACAAATACATACACTGTATATAAGCACCATATATTGGCCTATCAGGCCCATGAAATCAGCCAGTGATGATATCCATTTAACCTTTTAATATATGAAGAGTATTTGATTCAATTGCATCTGTTTCCTATGAAAATTGAGCAAACAATGCTCATAAATGTGTTTCCCTATATAAACTATGGTACAGACCCTATCCCCTGGGGAAAATTCCGAGACCCCAGGGCCATGAAATTCACAATATTGGTAGAGGGCCTTGAGACCTTTCAATCTATGAAGAGTTATTCTGACAAACAAAATGATACATTTTCGTACGGAACCTACCGAAGCATATTGAGTTAGGTCCTAGGTCCCAATTTACCAGCCGGGAAGCTGCCATGTAAGCACATAAACCCGTGTTTCTTAGTATATGTGTACATACATGTATGTATTAGATTCCCAAAAAGCTAAGTGGGCTATGCGGAAGCTTATACTATTTGTTTGGAAATAATATGGAAAATAAACTATGATATGATAGTGTTGCTAACAATTTCAAATGGTGGAAATGAAACCACGATCCGCGGAGGATTTCCCCCATAATGGTACAAAACACGCGTTCTTTGTAGTAAAACGTAGTAAAACAAGTCACGTGATTATATCTCATTCATGCCATTGGCTGAAATAAATATGGAATTGTATTAGTGGGTAACTAGTGATCACATGAGTGTGTGTTTACTTCCAAATAGAGTGATTTCTCTGACCTGGTATTTATACATAATTAGGCCTTTTGAAGAAGATCTTATTTTCTCTGTGTTATATGTATATGTTCTGAACCCTAAAGCAGGTAATAATACATATAAATATAAATTTAGAATTCTACGAATTTAGCCGGGAGTAGCCGATCTTCGCTGATTTTAGATTAGACGGTTAGACCTATTGAATTGGTCAATTCGTATTGTATCATTTATTTACAAAACGGGAAAATGGCAGTTTTACAACTCATTTCAGTTCATTATTTATAGTAAAACAGTGCATATGTGCAAGTCAAAATGATATGCATGCAATATTAATAGCATTTTGGAGTCTAAATATTTTCAAATAAATCAATTTCTCCGAAGAAATGGCAAGCAAACTATCACCATATTTGGAAGTAAACACAAAATCACGTGATCACTAGTTACCCATAATACAATTGTATATTCCGGCCAATGGCATGAATGTGGTACAAGCACGTGACTTTTTTTTTTTACTACGTTTGACTACAAAGAATGCATGTTTTTACTACGAAAAATAGATGCAGATGTATCGCGAGTTGGGAGTTTAAAACCGCGTCCCTGGAGGATTTTTAGCCCAAAGGTTGTATCTGACCATTGAGACCGTAACAAAAATTCGTTGTGCCTTTATATAAGTGTATCGACGGATGTAAATATTTATGTATATTATATATATATGGACAGGCCAAGCTAACAAGTAAAGCTGGTTTCCCAATGTGTTATTGTGTACCTGTACTGTGACCTTTATGGCTTTTAAATTACGTAACTGGTATTTTTCGGGATTCACAAGAAAATACAACATAAAAAAATCTTTGTTTTATTTTTTTTTTTCATTCATTCTTTTAATATAGTATAGAACGGTATGTACTACATGGACTTGGTACGAATGGCAATCAACAAAACACACACACAGCTTTGAAACGAATTTTCAACACACGGTTCTTATATATATTAATAATTCGTTGTACTCTTCCTTAGCTCGGGCTAACAGCTACGTACACGCAGGCTACAGTTTCATGGCCGGGATGTGCAGGATCACAATTTTTGTTTTTTTGTTTTGAAATCAAATAAATAAAAACTTTAATTAACAATCAACGTCGATCTCTGCTGTATGGCTTTTGCTGCATATACACAGTGCTTTATGAAAGGGTGGCCTTTGATTTCCACTTTCAAGACCAGATGTCGACATCTTTTAGTTTAGATGTCGACATCAATAACTGACAAGTCGGTGTCACACCCGAGCATAAACACATTAATCGCCGAGTTTACCGACTGTCTACATAAATATCTTGGAATCATTATGTGGGCATGTACATGTGGTAAGTCGACATATTCTTCTGTTTATGTCGACATCTATCGATATGATGTCGACTTAATGCCTTAACGATGTCGACATTATTAAGTCGTAAGTCGGCAAATCGATGGCAGACATATGCCACCATAAAATTGCAATATTTTCTAATTTTCGGATTAACGGGCCTTCGAACTATTAGGCCTTAGCGGTTCAAGTGACCTTAAAATTAACAGATGACGATTACTGCGTACTAATCAGACGGCGTGACCAGACCATTATTACACGATTATAATATAATAAACAAATTATTGAAATTCATAGTTCAGAGAAAAATACTTTGACAACTCTCGGTAAAGAAATTGCTATCAAATATCTTTCATATAGCTACAAACACATGCACACAATTATTTTCATTAGCAATCCAATATGGCGAGTGTTATCCATTGTTTGCGCATGTGTAACAGGAAGGCGACAAGTCGACAACTCGACAACACGACAAGTCGACAACTCAACAAACACGACAAGTCGACATTTTACCGCGACAACACGAGATTCTGTACGCGCTAATTAGCGTGTTTGAAATGTCGACTTGTCGTGTTGTTGACTTGTCGTGTTTGTCGTTGTTGTCGACTTGTCGCGGCTCTAAAACGCGACAAGTCGACATTTTAACTGTTAAATCTCGGGTTGTCGCAGTTTGAGACCGCGACAACTCGACAAGGCGACAACACGACAAGGCGACAACACAACAACACGAGATGGCCGTAATCAGCCACCATACTTACAGGAGTTGCCTCCCCTACACAACTTGGAAAAAAAAAGTTGTCGGCGGGTATTATTTGAAAGCGTTTGAACCACGGATAAACTTGTTAACAAAATAATTTATGAAAGACAACTCGTGAAGACTTTGAGTTTAAAGGAAGGACTTGTACCAAGAAATTGCTCAAATACAGTTAATTATAACAGTCAATCAGTAGGTACAATGTACTGTGTATTATTTGAAAAGACATTTTGACTACATACATGACATGGTCTTCATCATAATTGTACATTAGAAATTACATTATAATCTCCGTCGTATATGATAGATGACAAAGTATATCTGTAATTTGTATTTTTTCGGGGCGAAAAGGCGAAAAGACGAAAAGACGAAAAGACGAAAATTAAGGTTTGTTAATTTTCGTCTTTTCGCCCCGAAAAGACGAAAAGACGAAATTTTAGGTTTGTTAATTTTCGTCTTTTCGGGGCGAAAAGACGAAAAGACGAAATTTAAGGTTTGTTAATTTTCGTCTTTTCGGGGCGAAAAGACGAAAATTAAGGTTTGTTAATTTTCGTCTTTTCGGGGCGAAAAGACGAAAAGACGAAATTTAAGGTTTGTAATTTTCGTCTTTTCGGGGCGAAAAGACGAAAAGACGAGATTTTTGAAGGCGAAAAGACGAAAATTAAAGGCGCTAATTAGCGTGCTTCACTTTCGTCTTTTCGTGTTTGACTTTTCGTCTTTTCGTCTTTTCGCCGCGAAAAGACGAAATTTAAATTTGTTAATTTTCGTCTTTTCGGGGCGAAAAGACGAAAAGACGAGAATTAAGATATTTAATTTTCGTCTTTTCGGGGCGAAAAGACGAAAAGACGAAATGGCATAAATCAGCCACCGTAGATCAGACGAGAATTAAGATATTTAATTTTCGTCTTTTCGGGGCGAAAAGACGAAAAGACGAAATGGCATAAATCAGCCACATGTAGATTCTATTTTTACATATACCGACGTAAATAAAGATATTTTTACAGATAGAGGTTTATAGCATCATATTCGTAAAATGATATAAAAAGAAATTTATTAAATCAAGTATTGTGAACTGCATTCAGTTGGCAATTATAGGAGTAGGAATGCAAACTGGACAGCGGCAAATTGAATGAAGCGTGCTTGTCCTTTATCCAATTGGCATTCATTCTCATATAACTGCCAACTGATCATGAATCCAGTTCAAAGCTTCACTACATTTTTTAGTAAAATTTCAAAATAAAATCTCTGGAGATTTCGTATGCAAATAAATAAACAATCCATTATCTTTAAAGAAGGAAAAACGCCATTGGAACGACAACTGGTGACGTCATAAATGATAATGACGTTAAAATAAGCGGATGGGAAAGAAAATGTAATATATTGACGTAAACCAATGTACGTATCGTAATTTCTAAGTAGGCGTTGTACCTTATATATTTAAAACTCTACATTTGCAAAGACACGAAAGAACCATCAATTATAAATCCAAAAAAGCGACACTTCACTTTACTAGCGAATATTTTTTGAGATTGATAATAACTACATGTCTCCCATGATCAACAAATGTGTACCCAGGCTTGTTGCATTAGAGATGACATTGTTAAGCTTCCTGTTATTTTCCAATGTACTTGATGGGCTTCTATAGACACATCCCAAAATGAGCGTTTCATTGATTTTTAAATTTATAGAGCACCATATACTCTCCTCAAAACCATTATTAGGGAAATCTTCCAAACGTGTTCCATAGAGACACTTCTTTATATAGATGATGACACCTCTTCCTTTTATGGTGGAGTTTATAAATGTGTCGTAATTCTCCATGTTAAATTCACACTCTTGTATTCCCTTGTTATTTTTTGGTAATACCTCAGTTAGTACTATGATGTCTGGATTTTCTTCCTTAATGACCACTTCTAACTCCTTTCTTTTATTTAAAAGACTGTCTACATTACTATATATAACTCTTAAAGGTCGTTCTTCTGTGTTTTCATCTGTGACGTAGTTTAAAACCGGAATAAAAACTGTTCCCCTAATCAACACTATTTTCGTTTGATTCTGTTGATTGTATACCATCCCAGGTATGGTTGGCACTCTCATTTGGTAGTTGTGGTGATGAGAGGGTCTCTTCATTGCTACTATCTAGGTCTAAGTTTTGAGAGATGAATCCAAAAATTCTTTCATTTTGGGCATCGTTTGGAGTACTGGTATAAGATTCCTCATGATGAGTTTTCTCCTCAAACTTCTTGGAATGTTGCCCCTTTTCTGTTGATCTTATTAACCTCTGAACTACTGGGACTTGTTTCTTGTGATCCCCAGCTGGTGGACCTATTTTGGATATATTCACATTTGTTGATGTTCCGGTTACCCCACTCTTTGGTCTTGCACCTTCCACCTGTCTGGAGGAATCATTCGATTGCTCTCTCTGTTTCGTTTGGTTCGGTTGAGGGTTGATTTTACTTTTTCTAACTCTGGTGTCCTTAACTATTTCCCCTCCTCTTATCATAACTTCTTCACCAAGATCTTTCCTCCTCTGTAATTCTTCACGTAAGCCTTGAAATTTATTTCTTTTGCTCATTTGTATAGTCTCTTCCTATTATGACTTTTTCGAGACTTTTATCACTATGCTATTTATTCTTATATTCCGGCAGTTTTCTAAGAGCTTCTTCCTATCTGCTCTTTTCTCCAAGGTCACTTTTGCAGGCCTATGCTTCCCATCTGCTGCCTTTCTCCCTAATCTGATGATTTCCTTGATTTCTATTCCTCCAACTTGCAAATGTCGACAGATTTTCATGATTTTGGCTGAATCCTCATCTTTTCTAATTTGAGAATTATCGCTCTCCGACTCCGGCAAATTGAATATCATGAGGTTCATCTCCCTTCTTCTTCTATCCTCCATTTCTTGTATTCTTTTTTCAATCACCTCATCTATATCTTTTCTCATGTTAGTGACAATATCATCTTTCATTTCTTCAACTGCTTCGGTCACCTTGCCAGGAATTCCCTGTTCAACATTTTCCATCCTGTCTTCAAGTTTATCCAACCTCAGTTTTGTTGTTTCTTTAATCTCTTTCAATGCCTTGTCCATTGAACTGAATTTGGGGAAATTACACTTGCATGTATTGCATGTCCATTTGAAGTTATCAAGAAATCCATTTTTGGCTAACTTATAGAGCTCGGTAGGTATCTTTGCACACGCCAAACAGAACCAGCATTCACACACCTCACATTGTATTCCTTCAGTGTCGTCACCAATCTCTGTCGTACATATGGGACAACAGCATTTATCACTGCTACTTTTCCTTGGTCTCTTGCTAGTGGCTTTACTTGTGCCTTGGGATAGCGATCCCCGCCTACCCCCACGCTTTCCTCCTCTATTACTCATATCTCACGATCGGTATATATAATGTAGTCTAGTACAGGTTATTGTGGATCCTGTTCTACTACTGAAGTCCATAATCTTGACACAATTGGTGTTTTCCCTGTAGTGTGTGAACAGCAAGATAACCCCACTAGTTTCACACTTCAGTCCAGCTATCTATAGGTATAAACCAACTTGTGTTGTTATTTTAATAGCAGTCTCCATACACACGCTCCATTAGGCGCTGGATCCATACCTTCTTTAATGTTGTTATCGGGTGAATTCCATCCCTGTACAACTCTATCGCTAGCTCCTGTTGTGCTGTTTTTCCTTTGGATTTCCTTGTTTTTACAACATCAATATGGAAACAGGGTGATTTAAATTTCTCCTCTTTATTATGTTCATAGATAAAAGAATTTATCTCCTTGATTTGTTTCCAAAGAATTTTATCTTCTTTGTGAAATGTTCCATCAGTATCCTCAAAGCCTTTATATTGGTTCCATGCCTCAATAGAATATGCTGGTATGTACATTAAGCATAGGTTTAGGCGAGAATAGTTTGAGAACAGGCCTAATATTTTCATAACCTGGTTGGTATAGTGCTCCTTACCTTCCGTCACATCTTGAAACCGCAGACTTATTTTACCTGATGTGCTGTCCTTAGTTGTAAGGTCACATGTGCCTGTCCATAAGTAAATCACTGTTTTCTGATTCCTTCTTATGTTCCTTTTCCTTATTTTCTTTTCAATAATACTTATACATTTTTCTGTCGATGCTCCTGCTAAACAATCAAACTCAATACTTGGTTTGTCCTCTTTAATTTCTTTGTAGATGTTTTGGAGTACTAATCCTTTGCTGTCTCCAATAACTAAAGGCCTCCATATTCTGTCTTTGTTTGGAAAACTGAGTGGAGTTTTTTGCAGATATTTTTCTAGCTTCCGTATAGGCTTAGACATCGATGTTTATTTTAGCTCAGAGTATCATAGGGCTTAATTGTCATCAACTCCAAAAACCAAGGTCACAGATGAATACGGAGTATCAATGCATAACGTAGAATAACGTAGATTCTATTATTGTTTTTCTTTCAAATCACCCGCGGTCCGCCATCTTGTTTTGAAGGTACCGATGTCATACCTCACTTTTACCTCATACTGCCGATTTTGGGGGATATTTCGAGAAAAACGACATCACTCCATCTTCTATCTTCCATCCAATGACTTTTTACCCGAATCCTAGACCATAATGGGTCTTACTTGATGATAAATACACAAATTTACACCATAAAATTACAACTGCAGAAAAACACGTCTATACTCTCGCGCATGCGCAAAACCCCTTTTTTATTGTCCACATTAAAATTCCTTAGCTCCAATTTTCTTGGCTTCTATGACCAAGGCGATAATTCCGTGAAAACTTCGAAAGTCCCATCAAAATATTGTAGGTTTGGCCCAGATTGCCTGAAAATGAACATTAGACGAACCCATCGAGTTTAGTCATAGCACCAACCTTTGAAAGCACGGTGGAGAAGCCATGCGATGAAGAGGCCAATTTCAGACAAAAAATAAAGACATAAAGTCCCTAGCGCAATTCATTTTTCTTGTAACAGACATTGGACAACTTGTGCGGAAAGACTGGAGTTTGAGTCCCGAACTCTTGAAAAAAATGTCGCAGACGATTATTTACCTCTACTCTTGCATCACTCTTATTCAGCCAAGTCTCCTTTCGGTAGTTGCATTATGACGTCATAGAAGTCAATTGATATTGTGACGTCATCGTTCAACAATAGATACCAACTTGGCTACTGGGGAAACAAGGCCTACTCTGAGAGGTAAGTTATTATCATTAATGTTTTAACATCTTATTTAATCAATGCTATTTTAATGCAACAAATAGCCTTTGGTTATCGACATTAGGTTGCATGACTAGAAGATACAGCGTAACGGGAAAACACATTTGGTGAATCCGATGGAAATTCTGGCTTCTCCAGTCAGTAAGATGTTATTCGTGCACTTTTCCCTATTCAAAAGGTAGTTGCGTTGTACAGGAAACATTGATGGGGGTGTTACGTACATGCCAAACGAAACCATAGTCGCAGGCGATGCGCTTTAAGTTTCCACATTTGAGTATAACAATGTAAAAGTCAAACTTAATACAGACATAACTAGTACATAAAAGATGATAAAGAAATATTCACAGAGAAAAAAAATCAAGAATATATTCAGAGTCATTTTAATAACCCCTTTACTCTTCTTAGATGTTGACATGTCGAGGGATCACCTAGGACAGAAAAGGAGCTCCAAGGTTCTGAGGCCAGCCATTAGTAGGGAGAGACGAGAGAGTTCTACGGTAGGTCTGGTCATCACTGTTTGTGAGAGTTCTACGGTAGGTCTGGTCATCACTGTTTGTGAGAGTTCTACGGTAGGTCTGGTCATCACTGTTTGTGAGAGTTCTACGGTAGGTCTGGTCATCACTGTTTGTGAGAGTTCTACGGTAGGTCTGGTCATCACTGTTTGTGAGAGTTCTACGGTAGGTCTGGTCATCACTGTTTGTGAGAGTTCTACGGTAGGTCTGGTCATCACTGTTTGTGAGAGTTCTACGGTAGGTCTGGTCATCACTGTTTGTGAGAGTTCTACGGTAGGTCTGGTCATCACTGTTTGTGAGAGTTCTACGGTAGGTCTGGTCATCACTGTTTGTGAGAGTTCTACGGTAGGTCTGGTCATCACTGTTTGTGAGAGTTCTACAATAGGTCTGGTCATCACTGTTTGTGAGAGTTCTAGGGTAGGTCTTGTCATTACTGTTTGTGAGAGTTCTACAATAGGTCTGTTCATCACTGTTTGTGAGAGTTCTAGGGTAGGTCTGGTCATCACTGTTTATGAGAGTTCTACGGTAGGTCTGGTTCATCACTGTTTGTGAGAGTTCTACGGTAGGTCTGGTCATCACTGTT
This sequence comes from Argopecten irradians, assembly GCF_041381155.1. NCBI lineage: Eukaryota > Metazoa > Mollusca > Bivalvia > Pectinida > Pectinidae > Argopecten > Argopecten irradians. The sequence goes on along the minus strand of NC_091143.1, from coordinate 19,131,709 downwards.
TGTGACACCAACGTATATCATGGTAGTATTATAACCATGACATATCAAAAGGTCAATGTTTGAAACCATACGTTAATTGAATGGTGTTTTTCCATCCCAATTAATCATGTCACAGAAATTTTCTTTAATAGCATATCACTCACCAAAAGATAAAACTTTGCAGAATGGATATTGATAAGTTCTCATTTAGGTTATATTGTTAGAGTTCGTATTGATAAACCACACATTTACCTTGAATTTATCATTTCACCAGAGCGTAAAGCGACTATATGTGGATGTAGAGCCCGGATACCCTGACCCAGCGCCTCCTCATGGCAGGAAAGAAGAAATATTTAACCAGAACGAGTTTACTCACGTGGACACGTACGTGAGAAAGGTAAGTTCTTGTAATTTGCGATGGACATAACTGTGAGCAGTCAGTGGCGTCAACATCTTGTCAGATGACGTCAGTAAAACTATGCCGTGCAATTATTTATAGCCTTTTCTACGATTTGTTGATTGTCACTTGTTATACATTCCTTAGCTGCCTTCGTACAATGAAGTCAATATTGTCGAAAATTCACAGATATATCTACAATATTACTCAGCGTAATGAACTTTGTGTTAGAATGACAAACGATCACGATTTGAATATAGAAGGCACGTGTATAATTGTAATGTATATTGAAGTATTTTTCTCATTAAGGCTCCGTCAGGGATAGGAGAGAGTTATGAGGAGTTGTTGGATTACCTCATACGCGAGTCAGACTCGGATCTGGAGAAGATACGGGCTCTGTTTTACTGGCTGATCCTACAGAAGGTTCCGATGTTACTATGTCAGAAGGACATCCCCTCCCCGGATACCCCTGTCGGATACCTACACCTGGTCCGGGAACGGAAAGGAAGCTACTCCGAACTGTTCACCACACTTTCCAGGTAAGCCCCTGGTCGGCCTTCAATGGCTGGGTTGATATACTGGTTCAACAGTCAACACTAACGTCATTGGCATTAGTGCACCGGTTTGGCGGAGGGTGGACGGCGGACGATTATAGAGCAATGGCTGGGACCACCGATGCTTTTATCCCATCGCGATGTCCCAACCCATTACACTGTAATTATTGGTAGTAGTCTTCTGGAAAGTCAGCGCATACCAAAGGTAGGATAGCTCTGTTTTATTTGAGTAATGCAATTTCTTCGTACTTTGTATACATGATAAGAAGCATCAATACATAATATTGCATTATATAGACTTAAATATCGAGGTGTTACAATATGTCACAAACGTCGATAAATTGTCTTTGAATTACTTCAGTATGATCAATTTATTTCAGAAAAGCTGGAATCCCTTGCGTAACCATATGTGGCGTTGCAAAAGGTGTTGCGTACGAAGTTGGAGAAAAGATCGACAAAAGAAGAATGAAGAATTCCTGGAATGCCGTGTATGTGAAGGGAGGATGGCGCCTGCTCCACCCATACTGGGCGGCCATGTCTGCGCAAGGTTACAACACTGGACGCTGGACAGTGGTCGAATGTCCAGACTTTCACGAGGAATTCATGCCAAAAGGCGGAAGTAAATCCTTCATCGTCCATTCTATGGTCAATGAGTTCTTCTTCCTTACTGATCCGGACCAATTCATCACCAAATGTTTCCCCAATGATGAACGCTGGCAGCTACTGAAGACACCCTTCACGAAAGAAGCCTTTGAATCCACGCCGTTCTTACAGCCATCTTTTTATGAGCTTGGACTTAAACTAACAAGTCATAAGAAATGTGTCGTCCACTCACAGCATGGGAAAGTAAGCATTACTATTGAAATGCCAGAAAGGTCACACAACCGACTTCAGTTCTCCTATAAACTTTATCGTTCGCGAGAGTGCGAGGATGAAGGTGAATATGAATATTTCAAACTAGAAAGGTTTGTGCTACAATACTGCCAAGGCTCGACGGCCTTCACGGAGATTCGCTTTCCTCCCGTGGCTATTGGAGTATATAAACTAGAGCTTCATTGTAGGGACCCAAAACATAGGCTCGTCTCGGAGTGGATCTGCGACTTCAAGGTCGTCTGCTCAGTTGGCATGGAGATTTGTGACCCTCTACCAGTTGTGCCATCCATAGGGTGGGGTGCCGGGCCGGAGCTGAAACGTCACAACATCGTGGCTCGTACCCACACTGACGGAGTTTATAACATAGATGACGATCTGGTGACAGAGGTATGGTTTCAGCACGACCGTGATACAGAAATCTTTACAGAGATTGTCCATAACTCGCTGTCGAAGAGCGAGCTTGTGGAGTGTCTGTCACAGACCTTTATCAACGAGGACTCGGAGACTGTAATCCGGGTCAAACCTACCATAGAAGGAGAGTATGCTCTTCAGATATTCAGCAAAAAGAAGGATGCGCTGAATCTGGAAAATGTTTGTAACTTCCTTCTACAACGGACTCAAGTTGTGGAGGTAAGGTTATCCCAATTGATGTTTAAATAAAATGTTTTATTGTTTCTCACTTCCTGTTTCAAACAGGACGATGTCGGGTTTAAAACCTACCGGTTTTGTCTTTTCTGATAACACCTAATCACCACAAGGCAAGGGTATCTTCGTATACAAAATATAACTTAAGACCAACGAAAATAAAAGAATTCCCAGGTCAAAGTAGTTTCTACTGCTTATTTCCCAAAAAATATGCTTGCCAATCAAATTAAGACTTCATTGTCTTCGATTCGGTACTACGCCTCCAATACAACATATAGCTAATCGGACAGTTAGGTTCCTTCGGACTAATATGCAATTGAAAGCTATCGGTATATATTTGAAGTCATGTAAATCTTATACTTTGTCATTAATTCTAATATTAGAATCCCAGTATGGCTGAACTCCGAGAACAACTAAAAGAGGCAACAGAAGACGGGGATACAAAAGCAATGGCTTCTCTTTTGGATGAATGTTCGAAAAGGGGTCTAGAGGACAGAGGAGACTTTACAAAAGCCAAGCGGAAATTTCATCTAAACCGCCTTAATAACGGTGATATTATTGTACATTATCATGTCGGATTTAGCCGCACGCATAGGCAAATGTATGTAAACGACGTAAATATCGCTAAATACAAGTTTGTGATGGACACCATTTGACACAAATGACATTTTCTATTGTAAAGTCTGAACGCTAGCAATTGTATTGCATGTTTTACTTAAAACTGTTTCCTTGTATATTTGCATCATCACCATAATCATCTACCCAACAGAAATCAGAGAGGCCATGCAGTCTAAAGATCTGACAAGTTGGACGCAGCCATGCATAACTTAAGCGAGACGTCACTGAAGCATGAACTAGGAGGAATCTTGGATGACGCCGAGACTATGCGTAGCCGACTTCGTAAGCTAAAGAGACTTCGGAAAGCCGTTCTAGAGATGGACGCAAAAAGCATTTCCGAGATCAGGAGTTACCCCAAACCTCCCGCCCCTGTACACGCAGTGATGGCGGCCACGTTTCTGCTGCTTGGAAGCAAGGAAGTCGATTTGCGGGTTCGTTCTTCTTATCATTTCAATGATTTGCAACAGACATTTTTTTTCTGTTTAAAATCACATATATTATCTTGGAAACACAAGGTACGCTGGTAATACTATTCATATAAACGCACTTCCACTACCGCAGATAATGAAGGCAGTAAAATATTAGATCCCATAGTATTGTCTTGTATTATTTCTACACCTGCTTCTATAGGTGGTAATTAACCTTTATGTACCATTGTATTGTTTTGTATTTTTTTAATACAACAGAAATGGCCAAAAGTGCAAGGTTTGATTTCCAAGAAAGGAAAAGATGGACTGAAGCGTCGAGTAGCGGCTTTCCAAATGAAGAAGTTGCGTCCGGCTGTAGTACTTCGAGCCAAGGAAATCGTCAGCAAGTATGATATGGAGACCATCCAAATTGCTAGTGCCGGGGCAGCTACTTTCTACCAATGGGTACGTGGTTTGTGTAAAACATTGTTCTCCGTCAGTTGGAATGGGTTTCTGTGATACATATGTACGGTTAAGTTTCTTATAAAAGGCTGGTATATTGCTGTTCCATGAAAATGCGCCACGTTCTTTAAAACACAATTTAGTTTGCTCTGCGAATTCATTCACGATGAAGATACTGCGGTTATATTAACTTTATCAAAATTAGACATAGTGCCGCGAATCGTTGTTCTATCAATGGTGCCGTGAATTGGTGTTTTATAAAAGATGCCATGAGTTGGTGTTCTATAAATGGTGTCGTAAATTCGTGTTCTATAAATGGTTCCGTAAATTGGTGTTCTATAAATGGTGCCATGAATTGGTGTTCAGTAAATGGTGCCATGAATTGGTGTTCTAAAAACAGTGCGGTGTGTAATATAAATCGTGCCATCTTCAATAAATAGTGCTGTGAATTGGTGTTCCGCAAATAGTGTTTGCGTCAATTGTTATTCTGTAAATAGTGCATGCATAAATTGTTATTCTGCAAATAGTGCAGGCATAAATTGTTATTCTGTAAATAGTGCAGGCGTGAATTGTTATTCTGTAAATAGTGCAGGCGTAAATTGCTATTCTGCAAATAGTGCAGGCGTGAAATGCTTTTCTGCAAATAGTGCAGGCGTGAATTGTTAATCTGCAAATAGTGTAGGCATGAATTGTTATTCTGTAAATAGTGCAGGCATGAATTAGTGTTAGATATAAATGGAGGCGTAAATTGGTGTCCATTGATACGTCTGTAGGCTTGACAATTTGACATTGTAAGTACATATATACTTTGATTGATTGACAATCAAATATTAATAAAAAAAAAAAAACGGTAGTCCTCTACTAAACACATAATGGTGAATGGATTCTAAATCAGTACACATTATTATTATGTATCAATTCTGAGATATACTGCGTATGTGTATAATGTTGTACTAATGTCATTTTAAACATTTCTGTCTACATTGATAGATGTGCTCATAATCTAACGTTTTATTGCTTATCATTTCAGGTTATTACAACAATACACGACTATGAAAACTAATGGAATACAGAATGATATGATGGACAAATTTTCATATTTCCTTCCAAAACAACTACAAACATTGAAATCAAATACAAGATAGTTGCACTGCATATTGAGTTAATTCTTCTACATAAATTGGATTAATCTCATCTTGCAGTTGAAACCACACAGAAAAGTACAGCATTTCTGTTTTTCTTTTCTTTTTAAGAATAAATTTTGTAATTAAGATATAATACACTGAAAAATAAATGCTATGTTGGGCTTGTATCTCAATAAAGTTTACTAATTTTATTGCATTGAGATTTTTTTTTCCTTATTAAAAAAACAACACTTTTCCTTACTTATTGAGAGTCAACACCTTTTGGTGATTTTATGTTTTTATGTTAAGTACTTTTTCACAAACAATTGTAAGACTAGCGATTCATAATAATACAATAAAACACATTTATAATGAACACACATAATGAATTCATGTTCATAACGTAGAACATTTCATTCCCCATCAAGGTTCATAAAAGACGTATGTAATATATGTATATAACAAATCAATTGTGTTGGTCCAAAGAGATTCGTTATATGCATGTTTTCTTTCTAAATATGAAAATCATAGTTATTTCTGTTGACATGGTGCTGTTATCTTTATTATGGCCTACAAAAATCCTGACACCGTCATAATCAAATTTTCTGAACAGATAAAATAATGTACAATATTATATCAAAACCAGTCAAAATATTTATAACAAGTCCAGTATATTTGACAAGATAACATGACTTTTAATACATAATAATATATATACATTGTGTCTATAGGTTCTAGTACATGTTTGTGTAACCTTCCTATAATTCCGACCCCAAGATCATAAAGCAGTCTTACATGATGTTATAAACCAATCTAAGTTTCCACTTAGCCAATCACACATGATGTAATAAACCAATCTTAAGTTTGCACTTAGCCAATCACACATGATGTAATAAACCAATCTAAGTTTCCACTTAGCCAATCACACATGATGTAATAAACCAATCTTAAGTTTGCACTTAGCCAATCACACATGATGTAATAAACCAATCTTAAGTTTACACTTAGCCAATCACACATGATGTTATAAACCAATCTTAAAGATGCTCCACCGCTAACAAATGGTAATTTTTCACTATCAAAATCAGGAGCAGACGATTTGTTTTTTTTCTACAGTTACAAAAGTTACTTACTTTACACCATTACCACAATTGAAAAGTTTGAGCTTCTAATTTTACTTCAAGTTCAAAATATGAAAAATAATCAATTGCATCCCAAAAAAATTCCGTGGCACTATATGCTATATGGAACGAAGTTCTGATTGCGCATGCACCAAAAGCAAAATAAATTATTTTATATAATTTTTTGTGTTAATTAGACACATATACACTCGATTAAACCCCAATTATTGTTCAAATGATCAGTATCATTTATGCTCTGTCGGCAGTGGAGCATCTTTAAGTTTACACTTAGCCAATCACACATGATGTTATAAAAAGTCACTGTAAATCAACTTTCTTTTGCGGCTACTAAATTTCATGATTTCCGTTTCAAAGCATTTTCGTAGAATTTAAGTTTCACAGATTTAAAAGTGCATTGCAAAACCTTTGAATTTAATTGTGCAAAAAAAAAGAGGAAGAAATTTATTTGTGGAAGTTTTGATATATTTGTATGTTGACCATGGCCATGGTGAAGTGTGAGTGTATGAGAAAGTGATATTGTAGAATGTTAGTTATTATATAATGTATTGTCGTGCATGTGTACGTGGCTACCGTATCTATATATAAATTCTACTTTCACTTTCATCTCTATCCTGTGTTTCTATTGGTTCTTCCTAAACTGTACTCTCATTGGGCCGGTTAGCTATAAAGGCACGGTTTCACTTCTATTTCATTAGTCTGGAGAAGCTCCTCGAGCTGGTCAGACTCATTCTTCTCTCTTCTGTCCTGCTGTCTACGTGTAGAACGTGTGTGTGTGTTTGTTCTCGTTAGTAGCTATGTATTAGCTGATCGTTGAGATGGTGTGTAGTCCCTGTGTCTTACCTGTAATGTGTCATTTCTGTGTGTGTAAGTTATACAGGCGAAGCCGCTGGCTGACCTGCCGTGTGTGAGCACTGTACATGTGAACCTTGTTATATTTGTTAATAAACTCTTTAACTGTATTAAATGTGTTGTTTCTTTGTCAATACGGAACCCCAAACAGAACCTGGGTATAGGAGTCGGGCGTAGGTTCAGTCCTACTATATATTCACAAGATTATCTTTGGTGAATTTATCTTGTTCGCGAAATTCACGAAAATAAATCACACACAAAAGAAAGTTTGTGTACAGTATGTCATTGTTGATTGGTTATATATAAAAACGTAACTCTGTAAGATAGTTTCATGATACAAAAGCTTGGTAACACTGTAACCTATAATTCTCAACCAAAATGCATAGAAATATGGACATGAATTGAAAATTAACAAAATTGTAAACAAACTAATTTTTGCAATAACTGATCTTGAATTTCGCATTTGTATGACTTTGGATGTTTCAAATAATTTGACTTCTTGGCTGCTATTTTATCATTTTTTGAAACTTTTTTGAAATTTGTTTTTGCGATAACATATTGTCCACGAATCATATGAAATTTGATCACACACAAAAACAAGTTTACAGGAAATATGCCATAAGGGAAACATCTCTGAGTCATTTATGGCTCAACTAATAATACCACTTTAGTTTTCAAACTAACAAGCATTAACAACTTTAAATAATAAATGAATAATGTTTTTAGTAAGCAGAGTTAATAATTAAATGCCTTATAGTTTCAAAGGAAACCAGATCAAAACAGATATATTGTTGAAATAATAATAAAAAGTTTGTAAATCCAATGTACAAAAAGTAAAACTAAAAAATATGGACTTCACTTCTATGACGCAAAAGTTTAATGAAAACAACTTATTAGAATTCTCACAAAACTGTTCACTATTTACACCAATTCCGTCTTTGCATATTACAGATTTAGCTCCCTTGCAGGTAGGTATTGACTGTAACGTCATTATTTTGTGAGCGCAATTCACATCATTTTCTCCGAAAATTATCAGGATACGCTCGCAAACACATGACATCACATGACATCACAATCAATACCTACTCGCAAGGGCAGATAACTCTGCAGTGTGTATACACAGAATTCTAGTCATGTTTTGTTTTAGGCATCTTCTTGCATGCCTATAAACTACTGTATAGCAGTTAATTTTAGTGGTGGTTTATTTTCAATATGATATTTGATGGTGTTCTCATTGCAAAATAAGCAAATTTTAAACACCAGCGAAATATTTAGATATTCACTGAATACCTTACAGTTATAGCATAGTAAAGATTTACTAAACGTTTGCATAGGCAATATTTCTTCACAAATTCCCTTTTTTGCCCCGGTTCACGTAAAATTCATGTGAATTTCATGTGAAGGGATCTTTGAACTGTGATCCTCTGTGAAGATGACCCTTTGAAATATTGACCCTGTAAAATCAAAGCACTATATATACAGTGTCCAGCATTAGTCACTACATACTATTCATGGTTACAGACCAAATACACTGACGTTGCCTAGAAAAATCAATAATTGCTTCATGAACTTTACTGATGCATGTATAACTTTATCTTTTTCAGTACATGTCACTCTTACCAATTGATTAATTAGCAAAGTTAAAATTTTTCACAGTGTATTTGCTAAATCATTCCAATGAGAGAAATTTCTCCACTACCCCTATATACTGGGTGTGTTAATTCCTGCCTGAGAGGGTAAGGAACAAACATGGCTAATGTGGTTTTTTTTTCTAATTTCATCCATTGATCCGTGATAGAATCTATCACCTATAAAACACAAGTTGTATTGTCTGGTTTTAAGATTTCATGTCAACAAGACTACTGAAATGGTGCATCTCATTTTGTTTTTCTTTGTCTTTACCAAATTTTACCAGGGAAGCACTGCAACACTAAAACTGAATGGAATGTCTATATATAATTAATTGAATACCTAAGTAATTAGTACAACCTCTAATTAGTGTAAAGCAGCAGTAAATAAAATTGTCACTAAAAAACCAAATTGTACAGTATCTTCTTTCAGTCACCCAGGAATCAAACATTCCATCCTGGTACAACCTTTTTCTCTGTTTCTCTATATTAAGTCCAATGTCAATGGAAATTACTATCATCCTATATTCCGGGAAACTACAGTTCTGATTTAGGACTTTTAGGTCCCTGAGAGTCCATATCAACATCATTAGCTTGGCTATTTGTATCCTGTGACATTGGTTCTGTATCCTCTTGACTTAACATTTCCTGTGTGTTACTAGCAGCCTCAGTTGTCTCCCCTGACGAACTCTCGGACTTGGCAGCATTAGCGTTACTGTCTGTAGATTTTTTCACATTTTCGTTTGCTTTGTCTTTATCTGCTTTAGGAACTGGATCAACAGAACTAGATTTACTTTCAATGTCCATTTTTTTCTTAGATTCTGTAAATTGCTCTTCAATGAATTTAAATATTGACTTCATGCTACTGTAACTGGTGTAGTCATGGCGATCAGTTCCTGTAAAATGGAAAACAGATTAATGAAGGTATACAGACACATCATCAATGTGATCCTAGAAAGACATGAATAGCCTTCAACTTGTAAGTTAAATTCATACTTGGCTTCGAAAAGAACAATCACTTAAATTGCTCAACTTTTATACAAAATTCCCACCCTTGATGTCCACTGTGGATTTCAAGCTTAAAAGTGTTTCTTTAATACACAGTTCTATATATGTGTTTCTGAAATGTACTTGCCTGCTGATACCGTGGGACAAAAGTCCATTTTGGAGTCAAGAGGACTATCCAGGGGGTCTTGGGGCCCAGCTGACGCCCAGTTTTTGGCTCTCTGTAAAATACACAAGTAGAAAGACTATTTCAAACAGGTCACCTTTATTGTGACAACACATATAGAACATGTCATTCAGAATTTACCTGGCCTAGTTGTCTGTTGGTTAGAAAAAAGTTCATTGTATTGTACTTTTTTTTTTCTTTTTTTTTTTTTTTTTTTTGCACAACCTAATAATATAATCTTTCACAAGGGCATTGAGTTTTATGCTTTTTTGTCTGGTGATATATAGTTGAAAGAGACCATACACCACATGTAGCTTTTCCTTATTGACAAAATGTCATGGGTAAGATATTCTAGTCGCATTTAGTCTATGAAATCAAGCACCAAATAAGATTAAAGTTGAACAAGCAAATTCGTGGAATTTCCATCCCCCGCTTTCAGGACATATTGTAGGTAAACATTATTGAGGTTAGGTTTGACCTTAGTTGAAACATGAAAAAATTAACTTAAGTCTAATTGGGAAGTAAGACATTTAACTTTGTTACCAAGTTTGAAGAAAATCAGTTAATATTTAATACAGTTATTGTACGGAAGAGGCAGAAAATGACTTCTTTAAAAATAAATCAAAGGGCCATAACTCCGCTAAATAAGGTCCGTTGAAAGTCGCGATGGAACTTGGCCGAGTCCTTAGGCATTTAACCTTGTTACTAAGTTTGAAGAAAACCAGTTTACATTTGTTACACTTATTGCAGGGAAATGGCAGAAAATGATGTTTTTAGTAATTCAAAGGGCATTAACTCTGTTAAATAAGGTCCATCGACAGTTGCGATCACACTTTGCCGAGCCCTTAAGGCATTTAACCTTGTCACCAAGTTTAAAGAAAATTGGTTTACATTTGTTACAGTTATTGCACAGAAACGAAGTGTTACAGACAGATGGACTGACAGACAGACAGACAAACCCAAATTAATATCCCACGTTTTGGAGAAAGCGGGGGATAATAAAGTATGTCATGGAGGGAAGAATAGACCAACAAAACACTTCAAAAGAAATAGTTCTCATTCCCTTCCATGGGATGGTGTATGTCTACTTATTGATCTTCACATACTAAGGTGCTGATTGGTCAGTTATCAACTCATTTTATGCCGTGGATAGCAGAATTATCAGTGAAAACAAAAAACATTCCCATCCTATAGATCTAGAATTTCCACAGAGATGCAAAAGCACAATGAATAAATAATCAAGATGAGCCTTCTGAAAATGAATGTTGGAAAAACAAGCAATGAGAAATTACAAATGTCAAATTAAGAATGAGGTGAAAAATATCAATGACTTCTCTCATTGTTTACTTAGCTCTAACTCAGCAGCTAACACCCTCAGTATATATTACCTGCTGGTAGAAGTTGATGAGTCGGTCAGTAGACCTTTGGTGGGAGAACTTATGGACGGAATCGGTCAAGGCCACAGCTACCACAGCTCTTACTCGCTTCTCAAAGTCATCAAGGTGGTTTTCAGCCTGCAGTTTTAAAGAAAAACCAATTTGCTTGTGATTTATCACACCAAATTCTGGTGCAACCTGATTTTGTATTGCCTGAATATTTGAAGGCAAAGCGATCAAGGTCAGGTTAAGATGAACCTGGCCAGTACTGATCAGTGTATTGTCTTTAAAATATTTGGTGTGACTTATCTGAACTTTAGATATGCTGATATACCACAGTCAATGTACTCCGAGACATGACAGCAACAATATCATATTTTTGTTTTTGTCTTTGTTTGCCATTTAGAACTCCTCAAACAATTTTCTCTAAAGCCAAATAAAAGCCTCTTAAAATAGTCCTGCAACTTGATGGGAAAATTAAAATTTCATCTAAAATGTATATTACAAATAAACTAAGGGAACTTCAAATTCTCTAGGATATAATATTTGAGTGACTTAAACATTATGTTTGACTCCTACTTCCCCAAGGAACAAATAGCCCAATGATATATATATAAAGGTTACATAACAGCCACGAGTGGTGTGACCTGTTTCTACCACAATAATATCCGATTTTAGCCGATAGAAATACGACGAGGATAAGTACGCAATCCAACAGCAGTTTTGGTGTCAAGAGGCGATATCACAGCATAGCATGACGTCACTCGATTATTGATGACGCTGACAAAAGGTGATACGACACTGAGAAAGACGTAGTTCGGTCAAAGTTCATCGTGCCAGCCAATCAGAATGCGTACAGAGTTTATACCACGTGTGGTATAAACAAATTGTTAATCAACAGCTGCATCGTTTATTTGATACCCTGAGAGTTGAATAACAGCGCCTATTGTGGTAGAAATATAATTTACGTGACGCCCAATAAGAAGAAGAGTTTTACCAATTCCAGGGTACTGACACCTCCGTAACTATGGGCTACAATAGCGATGTCTTTAGCCTTGGATCTGGCCACAAAGTCTGTCCACAATGTCTCCATGTGTTCTTCAGGGGATGAGCTACCCTACAAAAAATAATACATACATGTTTGATAGGAACATTAATTTGATGTAAGAAAACATTTTTCTGACACTCTTAAACCTTCAAATATTGAAGCATGTGAGCCAAAATTATTCTATAAATATCAATATGCATAGTATATTAATTTTGAAGCGTCACCTACAAAATTGTGCTTTCCATTTTCAAATGCCACACAACATACCGGTAATATACATATTTTAGTATTCATACACTGTAGTAAGACACCAATCCTAATTAAGGAACACTCATCTTTGACCTGTTCAGGTTTGGGTTGGCCATTAAGACACCAATATATACGGTATGTAGTGGTATTGGACTGGGTCAAGGTAGTTCAGCGGTAGAGCATTCGGCTAGTGTTCTGAGGTCTTGGGTTCAAATCCCAGTCTACATTTCTCCTCTTCAGTTACATATATATTAAGACACCTACCCTGATAAAAACACGCTCTCCTTTGGCTCTATTCAGATTGGGGTTGGCCACAATCACACCAATATAATTATATACTAGGACACCTACCCTGATAAAAACACGCTCTCCTTTGGCCCTGTTCAGGTTGGGGTTGGCCACAATCACACCAATATAATTATATACTAGGACACCTACCCTGATAAAAACACGCTCTCCTTTGGCCCTGTTCATGTTGGGGTTGGCCACTATCACACCAATATAATTATATACTAGGACACCTACCCTGATAAAAACACGCTCTCCTTTGGCCCTGTTCAGGTTGGGGTTGGCCACAATCACACCAATATAATTATATACTAGGACACCTACCCTGATAAAAACACGCTCTCCTTTGGCCCTGTTCATGTTGGGGTTGGCCACTATCACACCAATATAATTATATACTAGGACACCTACCCTGATAAAAACACACTCTCCTTTGGCCCTGTTCAGGTTGGGGTTGGCCACTATCACACCAATATAATTATATACTAGGACACCAATCACACCAATATAATTTTATACTAGGACACCTACCCTGATAAAAACACGCTCTCCTTTGGCCCTGTTCAGGTTGGGGTTGGCCACAATCACACCAATATAATTATATACTAGGACACCTACCCTGATAAAAACACGCTCTCCTTTGGCCCTGTTCAGGTTGGGGTTGGCCACAATCACACCAAATCCATGTTCCTGTGCCCACTTTATGAATGGAAGCTGAGTACCACTATCAAGGCAGTCATTGATAATCAGTCTGGTGAAATATGAAAGGACAAACTCAACATTAAAGGGAACACCTCTGAATGTTTTAAGATATTTTTTGGTCTCCGACCCTTGAATTATTCCAAAAAAGGTGATGTAAAAGGTGATATTTGTATACTGCTGATTACAACACTTTGGAAGGTAAAGCCCTGATAAGATTGTTACCAGAACCAAAACAGGCAGCATCAATATTCTACTGGGAGACATGTATATATATACTGTCTTTGCATTTACAGGGTATTTTCCCTTGATAGAAGTTATAGATTGTGACATGATATTGGCTGTCTTTTTTCAGTGAAACTTGCCCTCCTTTCACCGGAATATTATGATGTTGCCCTCGCAAACATACTTCAGAATCAATACCAACAAGGGCAGATACCTCTTTATAAATATGCCAAGACATAATCAACTGGACCCTATCTCATCCTACCTACTAAACTCCTGACCTGTAGATGTCTGCCATCACCTACCAGTCTGTGATGTTATTTTTTTTGCTGTTAGTCATTTGGACAAGTAAACCTCAAGATGTTACTAGTCCGACTATTTAATCACTAGTCCAAATTAATAATATACAGTGTTTTGCTGCAGCAATCTGTTATGATCAGTTTACGATTTTTGACCCAAATTACAAGTTCAAATTCTCACAAATAGATGCATCAGGATGAGATAATCGTATACATTATTATAGTGTACTCAAAATGTGTTGAAAAATGTAATTGAACACAATAATTTTAAATATAGTATTCACTGATGTTAATTGGGTGGGATCGAACCACTAGTCCAATTGGACTAGTTCATTACAATTGGCACTAGTCCGGCCGACTGACCTACCATTCGTGAATCTCTAAAAAGGTTGATATGGTGTTATGTCAACTAAACTGTATACATGGATATTTTCGTGAGTGATTAATTTTGTGATGTTATTTTTGCAATAAATGCATAAATGCAACTGTAACATATTGCAAACATAGATTCATATATAATCAAACATTACGCACTGGGAAAATTTCACGCTAAAATGTCCTTCGTGTGAAACCCTCTCTAGTCCAATGATAAACTTACCGAGTAACCCTCTCTAGTCCAATATAATCTTAAAAGCAAGAAACCTCTCTAGTCAATATCAACTTGTTCCAGTGAACCCTCTCTAAGTCTAAGATAAACTTACCGGAGTGAAACCTCTCTAGTCCAAGATAAACTTACCGGAGTGAAACCCTCTCTAGTCCAAAGATAAACTTACGGGAGTGAAACCCTCTCTAGTCCAATGATAAACTTACCGGAGTGAAACCCTCTCTAGTCCAATGATAAACTTACCCGAGTGAAACCCTCTCTAGTCCAATGATAAACTTACCTGGAGTGAAACCCTCTCTAGTCCAATGATAAACTTACAGTGAAACCTCTCTACCATAACTACGAGTGAAACCCTCTCTAGTCCAATGATAAACTTACTGGGAGTGAAACCCTCTCTAGTCCAAAGATAAACTTACCAGGAGTGAAACCCTCTCTAGTCCAAAGATAAACTTACTGGGAGTGAAACCCTCTCTAGTCCAAAGATAAACTTACTGGGAGTGAAACCCTCTCTAGTCCAATGATAAACTTACCCGAGTGAAACCCTCTCTAGTCCAATGATAAACTTACTGGGAGTGAAACCCTCTCTAGTCCAAAGATAAACTTACTGGGAGTGAAACCCTCTCTAGTCCAATGATAAACTTACTGGGAGTGAAACCCTCTCTAGTCCAAAGATAAACTTACCGGAGTGAAACCCTCTCTAGTCCAAGATAAACTAATACTAAATAAACCTCTCTAGTCCAAGATAAACTTACGGAGTGAAACCCTCTCTAGTCCAATGATAAACTTACCGGAGTGAAACCCTCTCTAGTCCAATGATAAACTTACCGGAGTGAAACCCTCTCTAGTCCAATGATAAACTTACCGGAGTGAAACCCTCTCTAGTCCAATGATAAACTTACCCGAGTGAAACCCTCTCTAGTCCAATGATAAACTTACCCGAGTGAAACCCTCTCTAGTCCAATGATAAACTTGAGTGAAACTCTACTTACCGGAGTGAAACCCTCTCTAGTCCAATGATAAAATTACTGGGAGTGAAACCCTCTCTAGTCCAATGATAAACTTACTGGGAGTGAAACCCTCTCTAGTCCAAAGATAAACTTACCGGGAGTGAAACCCTCTCTAGTCCAATGATAAACTTACCGGGAGTGAAACCCTCTCTAGTCCAATGATAAACTTACTGGGAGTGAAACCCTCTCTAGTCCAAAGATAAACTTACTGGGAGTGAAACCCTCTCTAGTCCAATGATAAACTTACTGGGAGTGAAACCCTCTCTAGTCCAATGATAAACTTACTGGGAGTGAAACCCTCTCTAGTCCAAAGATAAACTTACTGGGAGTGAAACCCTCTCTAGTCCAATGATAAACTTACTGGGAGTGAAACCCTCTCTAGTCCAATGATAAACTTACCAGGAGTGAAACCCTCTCTAGTCCAATGATAAACTTACCAGGAGTGAAACCCTCTCTAGTCCAATGATAAACTTACCAGGAGTGAAACCCTCTCTAGTCCAATGATAAACTTACCCGGAGTGAAACCCTCTCTAGTCCAATGATAAACTTACTGGGAGTGAAACCCTCTCTAGTCCAATGATAAACTTACCAGGAGTGAAACCCTCTCTAGTCCAATGATAAACTTACTGGGAGTGAAAACCCTCTCTAGTCCAATGATAAACTTACTGGAGTGAAACCCTCTCTAGTCCAATGATAAACTTACTGGGAGTGAAACCCTCTCTAGTCCAATGATAAACTTACGGAGTGAAACCCTCTCTAGTCCAATGATAAAACTTACTGGGAGTGAAACCTCTCTAACCTCTCTAGTCCAATGATAAACTTACCAGGAGTGAAACCCTCTCTAGTCCAAAGATAAACTTACCAGGAGTGAAACCCTCTCTAGTCCAATGATAAACTTACCCGAGTGAAACCCTCTCTAGTCCAATGATAAACTTACCCGAGTGAAACCCTCTCTAGTCCAATGATAAACTTACCCGAGTGAAACCCTCTCTAGTCCAAAGATAAACTTACCAGGAGTGAAACCATCTCTAGTCCAATGATAAACTAACTGGGAGTGAAACCCTCTCTAGTCCAATGATAAACTTACTGGGAGTGAAACCCTCTCTAGTCCAATGATAAACTTACCAGGAGTGAAACCCTCTCTAGTCCAAAGATAAACTTACCTGGAGTGAAACCCTCTCTAGTCCAATGATAAACTTACCCGAGTGAAACCCTCTCTAGTCCAATGATAAACTTACCCGGAGTGAAAACCCTCTCTAGTCCAAAGATAAACTTACCAGGAGTGAAACCATCTCTAGTCCAATGATAAACTTACTGGGAGTGAAACCCTCTCTAGTCCAATGATAAACTTACCAGGAGTGAAACCCTCTCTAGTCCAATGATAAACTTACTGGGAGTGAAACCCTCTCTAGTCCAATGATAAACTTACTGGGAGTGAAACCCTCTCTAGTCCAATGATAAACTTACCAGGAGTGAAACCCTCTCTAGTCCAATGATAAACTTACCAGGAGTGAAACCCTCTCTAGTCCAATGATAAACTTACTGGGAGTGAAACCCTCTCTAGTCCAATGATAAACTTACCGGGAGTGAAACCCTCTCTAGTCCAATGATAAACTTACTGGGAGTGAAACCCCCTCTAGTCCAATGATAAACTTACCAGGAGTGAAACCCTCTCTAGTCCAAAGATAAACTTACCAGGAGTGAAACCCTCTCTAGTCCAATGATAAACTTACCCGAGTGAAACCCTCTCTAGTCCAATGATAAACTTACCGAGTGAAACCCTCTCTAGTCCAATGATAAACTTACCGGGAGTGAAACCCTCTCTAGTCCAATGATAAACTTACTGGGAGTGAAACCTCTCTAGTCCAATGATAAACTTACTGGGAGTGAAACCTTCTCTAGTCCAAAGATAAACTTACCCGAGTGAAACCCTCTCTAGTCCAATGATAAACTTACCAGGAGTGAAACCCTCTCTAGTCCAATGATAAACTTACTGGGAGTGAAACCCTCTCTAGTCCAATGATAAAATTACTGGGAGTGAAACCATCTCTAGTCCAATGATATACTTACCAGGAGTGAAACCCTCTCTAGTCCAATGATAAACTTACACGAATGAAACCCTCTCTAGTCCAATGATAAACTTACTGGGAGTGAAAACCTCTCTAGTCCAAAGACAAACTTGCTGGAAGTGACACCCCCTCTTGTCCAAAGATAAACTTATCAAGAGTGAAACCCTCTCTAGTCCAAAGATAAACTTACCGGGAGTGAAACCCTCTCTAGTCCAATGATAAACTTACTTGAGTGAAACCCTCTCTAGTCCAATGATAAACTTACTGGAAGTGAAACCATCTCTAGTCCAATGATAAACTTACTGGGAGTGAAATCCTCTCTAGTCCAATGATAAACTTACTCGAGTGAAACCCTCTCTAGTCCAATGATAAACTTGCTGGGAGTGAAACCATCTCTAGTCCAATGATAAACTTACTGGAGTGAAACCCTCTCTAGTCCAATGATAAACTTACCAGGAGTGAAACCCTCTCTAGTCCAATGATAAACTTACTGGGAGTGAAACCCTCTCTAGTCCAATGATAAACTTACTGGGAGTGAAACCCTCTCTAGTCCAATGATAAACTTACTGGAAGTGAAACCCTCTCTAGTCCAAAGATAAACTTACTGGGAGTGAAACCCTCTCTAGTCCAATGATAAACTTACCAGGAGTGAAACCCTCTCTAGTCCAAAGATAAACTTATCAAGAGTGAAACCCTCTCTAGTCCAAAGATAAACTTACCGGGAGTGAAACCCTCTCTAGTCCAATGATAAACTTACTCGAGTGAAACCCTCTCTAGTCCAATGATAAACTTACTGGAAGTGAAACCCTCTCTAGTCCAAAGATAAACTTACTGGGAGTGAAACCCTCTCTAGTCCAATGATAAACTTACTGGGAGTGAAACCCTCTCTAGTCCAATGATAAACTTACTCGAGTGAAACCCTCTCTAGTCCAATGATAAACTTACTGGGAGTGAAACCCTCTCTAGTCCAATGATAAACTTACTGGGAGTGAAACCCTCTCTAGTCCAATGATAAACTTACTGGGAGTGAAACCCTCTCTAGTCCAATGATAAACTTACTGGGAGTGAAACCCTCTCTAGTCCAAAGATAAACTTACTGGGAGTGAAACCCTCTCTAATCCAAAGATAAACTTGCTGGGAGTGAAACCCTCTCTAGTCCAATGATAAACTTACTGGGAGTGAAACCCTCTCTAGTCCAATGATAAACTTACTGGGAGTGAAACCCTCTCTAGTCCAAAGATAAACTTACTGGGAGTGAAACCCTCTCTAGTCCAATGATAAACTTACCAGGAGTGAAACCCTCTCTAGTCCAATGATAAACTTACTGGGAGTGAAACCCTCTCTAGTCCAATGATAAACTTACTGGGAGTGAAACCCTCTCTAGTCCAATGATAAACTTACCAGGAGTGAAACCCTCTCTAGTCCAATGATAAACTTACCAGGAGTGAAACCCTCTCTAGTCCAATGATAAACTTACTTGAGTGAAACCCTCTCTAGTCCAATGATAAACTTACTGGGAGTGAAACCCTCTCTAGTCCAATGATAAACTTACTGGGAGTGAAACCCTCTCTAGTCCAATGATAAACTTACTGGGAGTGAAACCCTCTCTAGTCCAAAGATAAACTTACTGGGAGTGAAACCCTCTCTAGTCCAAAGATAAACTTACCGGGAGTGAAACCCTCTCTAGTCCAAAGATAAACTTACTGGGAGTGAAACCCTCTCTAGTCCAAGATAAACTTACCTGGGTGAAACCTCTCTAGTCCAATGATAAACTTACCGGGAGTGAAACCCTCTCTAGTCCAATGATAAACTTACTGGGAGTGAAACCCTCTCTAGTCCAAAGATAAACTTACTGGGAGTGAAACCCTCTCTAGTCCAATGATAAACTTACTGGGAGTGAAACCCTCTCTAGTCCAAAGATAAACTTACTGGGAGTGAAACCCTCTCTAGTCCAAAGATAAACTTACTGGGAGTGAAACCCTCTCTAGTCCAAAGATAAACTGACTTGGAGTGAAACCCTCTCTAGTCCAAAGATAAACTTACCGGGAGTGAAACCCTCTCTAGTCCAATGATAAACTTGCCGGGAGTGAAACCCTCTCTAGTCCAAAGATAAACTTACTGGGAGTGAAACCCTCTCCAGTCCAAAGATAAACTTACTGGGAGTGAAACCCTCTCTAATCCAATGATAAACTTACCGGGAGTGAAACCCTCTCTAGTCCAGCGTCCTTTTCCATCATACTGTATACCATATTTGTGATAACCTGGGAAAATAATCATATTATAGTCAAAATAGGTAACCATGAAGACAAAATTTCATGGTTGTATTCAATATACAACTACAATAATTGTCTCATTTTTCAGCCTTGTTTCCAGGACAGTAGTGATACATGTTTCTCCCATACTTCAATATCATATCCCAAAGGTTGCTAGTAAGATAACTCTATCTTACACTTAAGACAGCTCGTATACAATAGACAATTATGTGACAACATTGATAAATGTTGCGTAACTGAGGTCTACATTGTCATTGACATCATCAATTTAGACGCATACTGTATATGTCAAGCAACAGGCTTGTAGAATTTATTTTATTTATTACAAGGGGACATAACTCTTTTGACTTTTTGAAATGGGGATGTTTACACAAGTTATAAAGCAAACATTTTGAAAATGGATAACAGTATAGTGAAACATCAAGTTTAAAAAATAACGTCTGATGAAATATTCAGATGGATTATACACAAACACTATACTGACCTCCCCCAATGCCTCGTAGCGTCTCTGATTGTACTCAAGATCATTTTCACGGACTTGGAACTGGTATGCCTCATCTGTCTCTAGGTGTCGTAACTGTCCCTCTGTAACATATAAGATAAGTTTTATTCTGGTTCAGGATTGTAGTAAACAACATTCCTCTTTACCAGACTCAAAATTGCATAATATTATAAACAGCATATGTCTCTTCCAGTATACAGTAATTTTAAGGTTTGATACTTGCTTTGTAGTTATATAAAAGCTCTTTGTTACACCAATGTTTGTCTAGTTCATTTTTAAACTGATTACTGTTGGATGCTGATACAACATATACCGGCAAGTTGTTCCATATAGATACGCATCTGATTGTGAAAAAGTTCTTAACATTGACCGTTTTGGGTATATATTTTTTTAGAATGTCCCCTGGAGCTGTGTCTATTGGAGGCATCCCTCCATAGTGAGACTACACTGCTGCATTTTTGTCATATAGTCTGTTTATTATTTTATATAACTCCATCATGTCGCCCCCAACGCCTCTGTAGTTTCAACTTTTCTAACCGTTGACTATATGCATGACTGGTTCTTCAATCTTGAAGGCAGTTGGATACTCTCCGTTGCACTCCTTTGATAATATCAATACTTTTCAGAAGGTATGGAGCCCATGTAGGGCTGATATACCTAATACACTGTATACCAAAACAGAAAATTCTGTAATCCTCAATATCCACTGGTCATGGAATTCTTCCTGCATGCATACGATATTTTCACTACATACAGACTTATAGAAAAGAAAGCTTAATTTATTGCATGATTATATATATATAATTAAAAAACCACAATGATTATGAGCATAATAATTTTTTTTTTTTTAAACTAAAATATATGTTCTTACCATCATTGAAACCATATCCAAACTCTGCCAGGGTATCAGGGAAATTATAGTCTGAAAGATGTAAGAGTCATCAAAATTAATCAATTATAATTCAATAAAATGAATGCTGATCAACTCTATTTCCTTGTAAAAAAAGTCTGCTAAAATTGATTATTAAAACTGAATTTTTAGACTTTAATACTGCAAGTATCAAAAAGTTATATTAAATTGGTTAAAATGATTAAAGGCCCACTACCTTTCCGAAACGGCTTTTAATTTTTAAAATGGGAATGTAAAACAAGATCGATAATTTTGTAGAGTCTTAAGAATTATTAACTTACCGTTAATACTACATTTATTATCACCTTCTGAACGATTTGATTAAAATAAATAAAATGTTTATTTTCATAACGCGGGTCGTATTATGTTTCCCGCCTTCGTCCTAAATACCGCGCGGTAGATGACTATCACTGCGCCAGACGGCAAATCAGCGAATTGACTCTCCACTGCTTTCATATATTACGCAGGAAATCTTGCATATGTTTGGTGTCGTAACCTTATTTTAGGTCATCGGTATGCATTTTCTGATGTTATAAATGTTTTTTAAGAAACCTTTATATTTTGTTCCGGAAAGGTAATGGGCCTTTAATATACATGCAGTAACAGAGTGTGACAGAGAATTTGAATGACAGATCTATAAGGGCAGACCAAATTGATATCTAAGCCATTTCGGTTAGCACTATCCAGACATTATTTCATCTCTTCCTAGTATTTTCAATCAATGTAAACTGATGGAATGCTCGAATGTTGAAAATACATGTACACATGTAGCATTTGCCTTCAGTCAGTATAAAGCTTTCTCAATATTCAAGGGGTTACTATCACTGTCGTTTCACCCACTCCTGACAAAGTTCTATGTGAATATCATAGCAAAGCTGAAGGCAGCTCAAGTGAAAACAAGAGGCCCAAATGGCCTGTATCTCTCACCTGGTTTATTTAGTAATTATCATAAAAACTCTTACAATTAGAAATAGCAAACTTGTAAAATGGCCCCATCATTTGTACAATTTTGAATTCCCACTCCATAAGGATGCTATCATTGCAATATGTATGTTATCCAATGCTTAGATTCAGAGAAGAAGTAATTTTATATGGAAATAGCCAAATTGACCCTTTTGGTCCCGCCCCTCAAACCCCCTGGGGGTAAGCCCAACCATTTTGTACAATGTTGAATCCCCACCCATAAGGATGTTACCAATGTAATATTATTGCTATCCAATATTTAAATTCAGAGAAGTCATTTATATGGAAATAGCCAAATTGACCCTTTTGGCCCCAGCATTTCCCACAATTTGTACAACCCATAGGAATATTTATCGTTTAATTCCGACCAGCGGTTATGAATAAGAAGTCGATTGTTGACAGATGGAAGGATGACAGACGCCGCGTTGTTGCATAAGCTCACCTTGCATGGTCCTTTGGACCAGATGAGCTAATAAAACCAAAATTCACTGTTTTTTTTATATAATTTGGTGGTTAATAGAAACCACAAAACAAGGAGCGTGTCCAAACAGAGAATCAATAGATGCTTATATATATATATAGACTTATGTTTTCAGAGAACATATTATTTGCTATATTTCTCACAACACTGACATGGTCATAGGAATTGATCCCTGAAAAGATCAGAAATGGGGTAATTATGCTAAATATAATGGTATTTTTTTCTTTTTAATTTTTCTCATTTTAATGAATGTTCCCTCAACTGCTTACCATCTGTAAATCTATAAATATCAGGCTGTTTTAATGATCCTAAGGTTTTTTTCTCTCCAGATTACTCAAATCATAAGCAATAAACTTGGGGAGTAATTTATTGATGATTACGTTTTCTTCTTTTTAGTTGTTTTTGTTTATTTTTTTTATGATTTTATATTTGAAAAGAGCCTTGAAGACGCTAACATTATCAACATCAAAGATATAAAGCTTATATATTTCTTAAAGACAAAATTGTCATGCCACCATAAGAAATCCTGTACATGAGAATAGGTTACTGACTGCCTATATAGATATACACACCTTCCTTATACACCCCACTCCCCATTGTTCTCCCTCTACCTATTGCGTGAGTACTTTTCAGTACCTGGGTTCTAGGCCCACTTGGACTTACCAATAGCTCTATATATACTTGTGAGTACTTTTCTGTGTTAGTCTGCCATTACCCATCGTAAGAAGCACAAGGATTTTTGTTATGGGAAAAGATAATATGACTGTATGACCCAACTGTTTCCTTATGAAGCTCTGTTCAATGATTGGAAGTGTAAAAGGATCCGGGAGGTAGGTAAGCAAATATGCAAAAAATTGTCAGAAATTTAATTACCACCACCCCACCCTCATTGTCTCCATCCTACCTCCTTCAGTCTATAAAACTTCACCCACCACCTCCGGCATACCAACTGCCCAACTCTCCTTCCCCTGCATCAACATCCCCCTCAGTCATTCTATAGCTATAAGTATTATACAACTTCCTGACCATAATGGGGTAGGGTAGAGGCGGTGACATGGAGTTTTGTTTCAATTCATGTTGACAGTCTTAAAAAACTTCATTAATTTCCAATTGTCATTTGCTGATATATTCCTGAAATATTAAAACATTTCCTTACAATACTTTTAAGTTGCTTTTCATCTGTCATGTGATGTTTTTATCAAATTAACATTAATTAATGAAGCTTTTTTTACTGAAAGTAGGGAGGGGTGGGGAGGATATAATCATTATCGATTGATTGAGTTAATAGACAAATTTAGCTATTGCAATACTAAAATTGCAATTCTTATTGGCCATAAAATCCTGATTGGCCATCAAAGGGGTATTAAACCTTATTCATGGCCACATAACCCAAATTGGCCAGCTTAGACTGCAATTGCAATAGAATTGCATTCAGAATTCTACTAAATTCCAGTCTATGAATTGGACGTCATGTCGTACATCTGGTGCAATGTTCATTTAGAGTTACTTCCCTTAACTGTGTCAGTGACAATTCATCATCAAACACACTGACAATTGCGATAAAGAACAATGTCTGTTTTTGTTTTTGAATGAATATAGCATGGGGGAAAAAGTGACTTTTAATTGATAGTTTGTTTTCGTATCAAACCTCTTCGAGTACTTCATTTTAGTCCAGTCAAGTCTGTTTCCGGTAATCCTGACTGGCATTAGTTCAATGGTAGGATTTATCAATACAATACTTTTTCTATTTCGGGGAAACACTAATTGGGATAGTTTAACTAATGCAGACTGCTATTGCAGTAGTATTGCATTCTGAATTCTACTTGATTCAGACCATGAATTGGACTTCATATCGTACATCTGGAAGAATTTTGGTTTAGAGTTACTTCCCTTTGCTAGTGTCAGTGACAATGAGACTAATTCACATACCACGTGTTACCCGTACACGTTCCATATGATACACCTTAACATTTGTGCAGGACTAGTATCTCTAGTGGTAATTGAACGTGATCTTCTGTTGAAATAACGTCAGCGTGGGATATCATCTTTTGACGTCATTCCATCACCACTAGAAACATAAGTCCCCCACAAACGTTATCAGGTATATATGATCAGGTGGTATGTGAATGTTTGTCCCATTCATGATAAAACAAACTGACATTGAGAACAATGTCAGTATTTGTTTTTGATTGAATAGCATGGGGAAAAAAGTGACTTTTGATAACAACTGTTAGTCTGTTACCGCATCAAACCTCTGAAAGTATTTCATGCAGACTGCAATTGCAATAGTATTGTAATGGTATTGCATTCTGAATTCTACTTGATTCAGACCATGAATAGACTTCATATCGTTCATCTGGAGCAATTTTGGTTTAGAGTTGCTTCCCTTTGCTAGTGTCAGTGACAATGAGACTAATTCACATACCACGTGTTACCCGTTCACGCTCCATATGATACACGCTAACATTTGTGCGGGACTACTAGTGTCTCTAGTAGTAATTGAACATAATCTTCCGCATAAATAACGTCAACGTGGGATATCATCTTTTGACGTCATTCCATCACCACTAGAAACATAAGTCCCCCACAAACGTTATCAGGTATCAGGTGGTATGTGAATATTAGTCCCATTCATGATAAAACAAACTGACATTGAGAACAATGTCAGTATTTGTTTTTGATTGAATAGCATGGGGGAAAAAGTGACTTTTGATAACAACTGTTAGTCTGTTACCGCATCAAACCTCTGAAAGTATTTCATGCAGACTGCAATTGCAATAGTATTGTTATGGTATTGCATTCTGAATTCTACTTGATTCAGACCATGAATTAGACTTCATATCGTTCATCTGGAGCAATTTTGGTTTAGAGTTGCTTCCCTTTGCTAGTTTCAGTGACAATGAGACATATCACATACCACGTGTTACCCATTCACGCTCCATATGATACACGCTAACAATTGTGCAGGACTAGTGTCTCTAGTAGTAATTGAACGTAATCTTCCGCTGAAATAACGTCAGCGTGGGATATCATCTTTTGACGTCATTCCATCACCACTAGAAAAATAAGTCCCCCACAAACGTTATCGAGTATATATCAGGTGGTATGTGAATGTTTGTCCCATTCATGATTAAACACACTGACATTGAGAACAATGTCAGTATTTGTTTTTGATTGAATAGCATGAGGGAAAAAGTGACTTTTGATAACAACTGTTAGTCTGTTACCGCATCAAACCTCTGAAAGTATTTCATGCAGACTGCAATTGCAATAGTATTGTAATATTATTGCATTCTGAATTCTTTTCAATTCAGGATATAATAATTATCGATTGATTGAGTTAATAGACAAATTTAGCTATTGCAATACTAAAATTGCTATTCTTATTGGTCATAAAATCCTGATTAGCCATCAAAGGGGTACTAAACCTTATTCATGGCCACATAATCCAAATTGGCCAGCTTAGACTACAATTGCAATAGTATTGCATTCAGAATTCTACTAAATTCCAGTCTATGAATTGGACGTCATGTCGTACATCTGGTGCAATGTTCATTTAGAGTTACTTCCCTTAACTGTGTCAGTGACAATTCATCATCAAACACACTAAAATTGCGATAAAGAACAATGTCGGTGTTTGTTTTTGAATGAATGTAGCATGGGGGAAAAAGTGACTTTTAATTGATAGTTTGTTTTCGTATCAAACCTCCTCGAGTACTTCATTTTAGTCCAGTCAAGTCTGTTTCCGGTAATCCTGACTGGCATTAGTTCAATGGTAGGATTTACCAATGCAATACTTTTTCTATTTCGGGGAAACACTAATTGGGATAGTTTAACTAATGCAGACTGCTATTGCAGTAGTATTGCATTCTGAATTCTACTTGATTCAGACCATGAATTGGACTTCATATCGTACATCTGGAAGAATTTTGGTTTAGAGTTACTTCCCTTTGCTAGTGTCAGTGACAATGAGACTAATTCACATACCACGTGTTACCCGTACACGTTCCATATGATACACCTTAACATTTGTGCAGGACTAGTATCTCTAGTGGTAATTGAACGTGATCTTCTGTTGAAATAACGTCAGCGTGGGATATCATCTTTTGACGTCATTCCATCACCACTAGAAACATAAGTCCCCCACAAACGTTATCAGGTATATATGATCAGGTGGTATGTGAATGTTTGTCCCATTCATGATAAAACAAACTGACATTGAGAACAATGTCAGTATTTGTTTTTGATTGAATAGCATGGGGAAAAAAGTGACTTTTGATAACAACTGTTAGTCTGTTACCGCATCAAACCTCTGAAAGTATTTCATGCAGACTGCAATTGCAATAGTATTGTAATGGTATTGCATTCTGAATTCTACTTGATTCAGACCATGAATAGACTTCATATCGTTCATCTGGAGCAATTTTGGTTTAGAGTTGCTTCCCTTTGCTAGTGTCAGTGACAATGAGACTAATTCACATACCACGTGTTACCCGTTCACGCTCCATATGATACACGCTAACATTTGTGCGGGACTAGTGTCTCTAGTAGTAATTGAACATAATCTTCCGCATAAATAACGTCAACGTGGGATATCATCTTTTGACGTCATTCCATCACCACTAGAAACATAAGTCCCCCACAAACGTTATCAGGTATCAGGTGGTATGTGAATATTAGTCCCATTCATGATAAAACAAACTGACATTGAGAACAATGTCAGTATTTGTTTTTGATTGAATAGCATGGGGGAAAAAGTGACTTTTGATAACAACTGTTAGTCTGTTACCGCATCAAACCTCTGAAAGTATTTCATGCAGACTGCAATTGCAATAGTATTGTAATGGTATTGCATTCTGAATTCTACTTGATTCAGACCATGAATGAGACTTCATATCGTTCATCTGGAGCAATTTTGGTTTAGAGTTGCTTCCCTTTGCTAGTGTCAGTGACAATGAGACATATCACATACCACGTGTTACCCATTCACGCTCCATATGATACACGCTAACAATTGTGCAGGACTAGTGTCTCTAGTAGTAATTGAACGTAATCTTCCGCTGAAATAACGTCAGCGTGGGATATCATCTTTTGACGTCATTCCATCACCACTAGAAACATAAGTCCCCCACAAACGTTATCGGGTATATATCAGGTGGTATGTGAATGTTTGTCCCATTCATGATTAAACACACTGACATTGAGAACAATGTCAGTATTTGTTTTTGATTGAATAGCATGAGGGAAAAAGTGACTTTTGATAACAACTGTTAGTCTGTTACCGCATCAAACCTCTGAAAGTATTTCATGCAGACTGCAATTGCAATAGTATTGTAATATTATTGCATTCTGAATTCTTTTCAATTCAGGATATAATAATAATCGATTGATTGAGTTAATAGACAAATTTAGCTATTGCAATACTAAAATTGCTATTCTTATTGGTCATAAAATCCTGATTAGCCATCAAAGGGGTACTAAACCTTATTCATGGCCACATAATCCAAATTGGCCAGCTTAGACTACAATTGCAATAGTATTGCATTCAGAATTCTACTAAATTCCAGTCTATGAATTGGACGTCATGTCATACATCTGGTGCAATGTTCATTTAGAGTTACTTCCCTTAACTGTGTCAGTGACAATTCATCATCAAACACACTAAAATTGCGATAAAGAACAATGTCGGTGTTTGTTTTTGAATGAATGTAGCATGGGGGAAAAAGTGACTTAATTGATAGTTTGTTTTCGTATCAAACCTCCTCGAGTACTTCATTTTAGTCCAGTCAAGTCTGTTTCCGGTAATCCTGACTGGCATTAGTTCAATGGTAGGATTTACCAATGCAATACTTTTTCTATTTCGGGGGAAACACTAATTGGGATAGTTTAACTAATGCAGACTGCTATTGCAGTAGTATTGCATTCTGAATTCTACTTGATTCAGACCATGAATTGGATTTCATATCGTACATCTGGAAGAATTTTGGTTTAGAGTTACTTCCCTTTGCTAGTGTCAGTGACAATGAGACTAATTCACATACCACGTGTTACCCGTACACGTTCCATATGATACACCTTAACATTTGTGCAGGACTAGTATCTCTAGTGGTAATTGAACGTGATCTTCTGTTGAAATAACGTCAGCGTGGGATATCATCTTTTGACGTCATTCCATCACCACTAGAAACATAAGTCCCCCACAAACGTTATCAGGTATATATCAGGTGGTATGTGAATATTAGTCCCATTCATGATAAAACAAACTGACATTGAGAACAATGTCAGTATTTGTTTTTGATTGAATAGCATGGGGAAAAAAGTGACTTTTGATAACAACTGTTAGTCTGTTACCGCATCAAACCTCTGAAAGTATTTCATGCAGACTGCAATTGCAATAGTATTGTAATGGTATTGCATTCTGAATTCTACTTGATTCAGACCATGAATTAGACTTCATATCGTTCATCTGGAGCAATTTTGGTTTAGAGTTGCTTCCCTTTGCTAGTGTCAGTGACAATGAGACTAATTCACATACCACGTGTTACCCGTTCATGTTCCATATGATACACATTAACATTTGTGCTGGACTAGTATCTCTATTGGTAATT
This sequence comes from Argopecten irradians, assembly GCF_041381155.1. Lineage (NCBI taxonomy): Eukaryota > Metazoa > Mollusca > Bivalvia > Pectinida > Pectinidae > Argopecten > Argopecten irradians. The sequence continues at coordinate 19,102,259 of NC_091143.1, read as the reverse complement.
GAACATAATCTTCTGCTGAAATAATGTCAGCGTGGGATATCATATTTTGACGTCATTCCATCACCACTAGAAACATAAGTCCCCCACAAACATTATCAGGTATCAGGTGGTATGTGAATATTTGTCCCATTCATGATAAAACAAACTGACATTGAGAACAATGTCAGTATTTGCTTTTGATTGAATAGCATGGGGGAAAAAGTGACTTTTGATAACAACTGTTAGTCTGTTACCGTATCAAACCTCTGAAAGTATTTCATGCAGACTGCAATTGCAATAGTATTGTAATGGTATTGCATTCTGAATTCTACTTGATTCAGACCATGAATTAGACTTCATATCGTTCATCTGGAGCAATTTTGGTTTAGAGTTGCTTCCCTTTGCTAGTGTCAGTGACAATGAGACTAATTCACATACCACGTGTTACCCGTTCATGCTCCATATGATACACGCTAACATTTGTTCGGGACTAGTGTCTCTAGCAGTAATTGAACGTAATCTTCCGCTGAAATAACGTCAGCGTGGGATATCATCTTTTGACGTCATTCCATCACCACTAGAAACATAAGTCCCCCACAAACGTTATCAGGTATCAGGTGTATGTGAATATTAGTCCCATTCATGATAAAACAAACTGACATTGACAACAATGTCAGTATATGCTTTTGATTGAATAGCATGGGGGGAAAAAGTGACTTTTGATAACAACTGTTAGTCTGTTATCGCATCAAACCTCTGAAAGTATTTCATGCAGACTGCAATTGCAATAGTATTGTAATATTATTGCATTCTGAATTCTTTTCAATTCAGGATATAATATTTATCGATTGATTGAGTTAATAGACAAATTTAGCTATTGCAATACTAAAATTGCAATTCTTATTGGACATAAAATCCTGATTAGCCATCAAAGGGATATTAAACCTTATTCATGGCCACATAATCCAAATTAGCCAGCTTAGACTACAATTGCAATAGTATTGCATTCAGAATTCTACTAAATTCCAGTCTATGAATTGGACGTCATGTCGTACATCTGGTGCAATGTTCATTTAGAGTTACTTCCCTTAGCTGTGTCAGTGACAATTCATCATCAAACACACTAAAATTGCGATTAAGAACAATGTAGGTGTTTGTTTTTGAATGAATATAGCATGGGGGAAAAAGTGACTTTTAATTGATAGTTTGTTTTCGTATCAAACCTCTTCGAGTACTTCATTTTAGTCCAGTCAAGTCTGTTTCTGGTAATCCTGACTGGCATTCAATGGTAGGATTTACTAATGCAATACTATTTCTATTGGAGAAACACTAATTGAGATAGTTTAACTAATGCAGACTGCTATTGCAGTTGTATTGCATTCTGAATTCTACTTGATTCAGACCATGAATTGGACTTCATATCGTACATCTGGAAGAATTTTGGTTTATAGTTACTTCCCTTTGCTAGTGTCAGTGACAATGAGACATATCACATACCATGTGATACCCATTCACGTTCCATATGATACACGTTAACATTTGTGCGGGACTAGTATCTCTAGTGGTAATTGAACGTAATCTTCCGCTGAAATAATGTCAGAGTGAGATATATCATCTTTTGATGTCATTCCATCACCACTAGAAACATAAGTCCCCCACAAACGTTATCAGGTATATATCAGGTGGTATGTGAATATTAGTCCCATTCATGATAAAACAAACTGACATTGAGAACAATGTCAGTATTTGTTTTTGATTGAATAGCATGGGGGAAAAAGTGACTTTTGATAACAACTGTTAGTCTGTTACCGCATCAAACCTCTGAAAGTATTTCATGCAGATTGCAATTGCAATAGTATTGTAATGGTATTGCATTCTGAATTCTATTCAATTCCAGTGTAAGAATCGGCTGCCATGTTGTAGTTAGTTTAGAGTTCTTCAACGACCACTTATCTTATAGAAGTGTTTATAATTTTCTTGGTATTTGATAGAATGAGATTCTCTACTAAAACTTTGTATGCAGACTTACATTGGCAAGATCTTGGATATATTCGAAATTCAGACTTACAATAACTTATTGCCCTTAGCAATTATAATTGTTATTAGAACTTGTGGACTAAAGTAAATATTTTCTGAACTTTATGAAATTTTGTATTTTGAGTTATTGCCCTCTGCAATAATAACCACTATTGCGCTAATTGTGCTTCGATTGCAATTTGAGTACTATCCCATGCTTAGTTTCAGAGAAACCTTCATGTGGAAAAAGCCAAATTAACCCCTTTTGGCCCTGCCACTCAGGCCTCCAGGGGGTCAGCACGACCATTTGTACAATTTTCAGTCAGTACCAGTCAAATTTGTTAAAATCTGACCAGCGGTTATGGAGAAGGAGTCGATTGTTGATGGACGGACGACAGACAAGGGACGTCATGGTATCGCATAATCTCACCTTGGTCCTACGGACCAGGTGAGCTAAAAATGACCAATCAAAGGTCTGAGGGGATTATTTTTGAAGACTACAGAGAGTGATGACCAACTTCAGAGACCATACAGTGTACATTTATTTTGATGTGCTTCAAAGGAACAATTCAAACTACCTGTTGTCCACACAGTGTACATTGATCCTTCAGATTTACTATGGCATAGTCCAAAAGTGGAAACAAGAGGCCAAGAGGGCCTGTATTGCTCAACTGGATTTTTTTAAGTACTTATCACAAAGACTCTTACAATTAGAAAAATTAGCAAAACTGACCCCATAATTTGTTCAATTTTGAATACTAACCAAATAATGTTGCTATAGATACCATATGAATATGCTATTCAATACTTAGTTTCAGAAAGGAAGTAATTTATATGAAAATAGTAGCCTAATTGACCCTTTTAACCCCAATCCCTCTGGCCCCCGGGTAGTAAGCCCCATCATTTGTACATTTTGGAATCCCCACCCTATAAGAATGCTACCATTGCATTATCAGTGCTCTCCCATGCTTAGTTGCAAAGAAGAAGTTATTTATATGGAAATATAGCCAAATTGGCCCCATTTGACCCCGTCCCTCAGGCCCCAGCAATTTTCAGTCAGTCAACCATAGGGATGCTAAAAGTCAAATTTTATTGAATTCCGACCAGCAGTTATGGAGAAGAAGTCGATTGTTGATGGACAGACGAGCTAATAATGAGTGATATAACCCCTAGGATACAGAGGATGTTGCTATGTGACCATGAGGACAATGGATAACTGGTTGAAGTTTTCCTGTTGGATGTCTAAGGATTTTGCTTCAGTGAAGTAACTTATAATAGGGCTTTAAACATGGAATTAGTTATGGAAGAAAAAGAAAATACACTAACCTTTACCTTTCTTTGTCGACATGCCCTGAAAATAAGAACAAAAATTTAAAACAAAATTTAGTATTTTAATCTTCAGTCATCATACAATTCCTTAATAAAGATATAACTATACAGCTCAACCTCATTTATCTGTGTTTAGTATATGACATTTAAATCCTTACAAGACCCTGCTATCGTCGTTTGTGTCCAGGAAACAAAGGACAAAGCAGAGTGCCATTAATTTAGTTTCCAACAAAGATGGAAGGTAAGGAAGGTATTATTACTTGAATGTAGCAAAGTTTCCCTGTAAATGTTACCTGACTTTTTTAAAGTCTGAAACTGATAACATGCAATACTTTTTCAATGCTAATACTTTTTTTTTTTTTTACATTCTGCATAAATGTAAATTAACGATATTCACTACTTTGAATTAATTATGAAAGAAATATACTGTAAATAAGTTTACAAAAACATGTTTACTATATTACAAACATACTTAGCTATAATATTAATGATTTTCCACAGCCTACACCTGACTCAGAAAGACCATTTAACATCAAACTAAAAGATTTGCAAAGAGCAGTACTCGACATGTATTTAATACATAAATTATACAAATAAAGTTTTAACGAGAAAAATGAAGGATGACAGAAATATGAAAGCTGGTGATTAAATAGCATGCAATTATTTTATTTAGGCTTTTCCAGCATAAAATTTCAACGTGCTGAATTTCTGATTTTTAATGTTTTCCCCCTTTTATTAGGAAAACAGTATGGGTATTAACGTTAGGCCAAACACAAAATATTCTTGTTTCTGATAAAACCTTGCGAAATGGCTTTTAATTTTTTAAATAGGAATGTAAAACGAGATCAATAATTTTGTAGAGTCGCAGAAGTTATTAACTATACGTCTACTAGCAAACTTATCATCACCTTCAGAACTGTTTAATTAGCATAAATAAAATGTTAATTTTCATAACACGGGTCGTTTTATGTTTCCGCGGTCGTCCTAAATGCCGCGCAGTAGTTGACTATCACTGCGCCAGACGACAAAGCAGCGAAATGAATCTCCACTGTTATCGTACATAAGACAGGAAATCTTGCATATTTTTGGTGTTGTAACCTCATCTTAAGCCATCGATATATATTTTCTTTTGTTATTAATGTTTTTTAGAAACCTTTTCTATTTTGCTCCGGAAAAGTAGTGGGCCTTTAAAAATGAAGGTTCAGTAGGGATTTCATTTTTGAAATATTTTTTCTCTTCATCCCAGTTTCTTGCAGTGAAAAACTGAAATAGACTTATATAAACCATGGATTGGTTTCCCAGGGGATTATTGGTGTCTCAAATTTAAAGAATTAATTTGTACAGAAGTTTCTAATTTTGTGCAAAACCAAACGAAATTTAGGTTATTAATTGTTTGCTTGAGGACAAAACTTATAAAATGTTTTTGAGTAGGCACTGATTTTATAGGGTCGGTCAGGTTACCGGATAAACGTTTTTTTGTATGGCCTTATATGTAGCAAATATCTAGGTTTTGACTCAACTACAACTGCTTCCTTCAGTGTTTGCCAGGGTCATTTTAGGACATGTCAGATTTTAGATGTGGAAGAAAGCCTGAGTACACATCGGAAAACCACCAACTAACTTATGGTCAGTACCTAGCTAGCAGCTACCCTACACAGGACACAAATCCAGTCACCGAGGGTTAGTAGCAATATAAGAATGGTTTGTACACAGCATTATCACTCAGCCACCACAATAATATCATCCAATTTACATATTGATCACCCTAGTTTTTACCCGACTTTATATATATACTCAGGAGAACTTTGGCATGCACTTAATTGTTGACTTCATAAACACTGGTGCGCAGAACCCAAATATTCTTTTGAAGAAAGTCTTTGTCACCAGAAGCTGTGATAAGTTTAAGATTGCTGTTTAGATGAAAAAAAAAACAGTTGTTTGATTCATGCTATATCAGTCATCAGTCAAAATGTTTTTCCCTAGGTGTTGGGACCAACCCAATGAACTGTTTCTGGAGGGAAACAGATTTTAGGGCTGGCTCCAACACTATAGCAGGGAAACAACTGCAGGTATACTATATGTTTCAAGAAGTTATGTCCGAGCCAAAAAACCATTTAGTAACACTATGAACTTGTGGATAATTTCACACTATCTAGAGGAGACAAACTAAACATGATGGTAGGATCATAGTGTGATGTACATACATGTATATTAAAGCAAAGTAAATCCAATGAGGAGTGTTATTATAAATATAACTTCAAGCTTCAGAAGCACCGTGAGTTTTAGAACCTTCACCATATGTGATATATGTATAGAAAGCAAGCATTTACTGTCGACACAGGATTACTTCAAAAGGCACAGGTGTAGTACTAACCAGACGGACATAGTTACTTTGATCACTACAGGCACAAATTAAATGTGATAACAGTATGCACGTGGCGATTGGTCGAGTCTGACTTCATAAGCCCCGCCCCATAAACAACACTGATAGTCGTGATCACCGAGATGTGACAGCGTAGTGACATGGCCTCTCAGTTTCGGTGTACAACAAACAACTCAATATTTTTATCAACTTCACATATATACTGTATGGTAATGTCACGGTTAATTTGAACTGACAGATAGTTCAAACACAATTTTTTATCAGGAAAAAAACAATAATTCTTTAGTTAGTGACAGTTTGAACACGTCAAATGATCGAAGTAAAGGTAACACTGGGTATTCAGCTCCAGCCAAAACAATCCACTTGTTGGCAATATCTTAACGATGTAAACGTAAACAATGCATACTTTTCATCAGTTTTAATATATCAACATAGTCTATGGATCTAATTTAGACGTAGACAATCTGCGATCGGGGGTAAGACAATTGCAATCTGACAGTTTGATTGTGACCTAATTTTAAGAACATTTTCAGTAGCAGTTTTGTAAATGCAACCGACTTTATTCATAATTAAAAAATATGTTTAGTTACGAAATATATCAAAGGACTAGCCTAATAGTTAACTAGATTTTCTGTGGTTTACTGCCAGTAAATAATTACGGACGTCGATATAGATTCTAGGTCTCGATCATGAACGGTGCTGTTTTGGGGCCTTGACTACACACATGGCTTCTGTTACACAATTAACATTACATAGATTTCTGATTAAATTTACAAATAAATGTTCACGTTAACGGAGAATTCATCTTTTAGGTAAATCATCAAAATGTGTGTTTTTTCTAGAAATTTTCTTCTTGACGTCGATATGTCAGATATGTATCGGTACTGAAACTGATTTTTATCGATTTCAACCCAGATAGTTTGAACACATGTTTTTTCTGAAGCTTAAATATTTTTGGGGAAATGGGCATGTTTATAGAAATGCGTCGACCAATAAAAACAAGCGCTGCATTACCAGAATAAATTAACCGCACTCGTGTGTATAGATGCACAGGTAACACTTATCGAGGAAGTAATGCAGCTGTGCCTTTCGAAGTAATCCCGCATCGACAGTAATAGGTGATCAAATCTGTGAGTAATGAGAAGTACCTTAAGGAGGTTGCCCATGGAAACACAGCTCTAAACAAAATGGTGTAGACTTTCAATTAACACAGAGCATTGACAGAGTAAACTCTGGAACTAAATATCAACAAAATCATAAAATTAGCATCTTCAAGATCATAAAATATCAACAAAATCATAAAGTTAGCATCTTCAAGATCTTAAAATATCAACAAAAAGTGAATAAAAAGCATGCTTGATAAACAAATTCAACATGCCCTTAGCATAATTATATACAGTTGATGTTTTGAGAAATACAATTGTATCAAAACTTGGTGTCCGTTGTGTATTAGTTTATGAATGATGTTTGAAGTCAGTATGATCAATTAACTATTTCTTACTCCATTTATGAATTAGATAATAACCTAAACTACAATATTGAACCTGCACAAACAACACAGTACATGACAACAGACATCGCGAAATTTGCCGGTCCAACGGACATGTCCGCCAAAATTTGACTGGGACCTCCTATTGTAAAATCCGGTCAATTATTGAGTACCGGAAGTCGGTAGAAATGGTGTCTCTGAAGTATTACACAGGTGCCGAACCTGGCAAAAATGTAAACTGCATAAGATAATCATGAAAACATATACAGCTGCCTGGATTCTAATAGCAGGAAGTTATGTTTACTTGAAAATTCACATTAATGTTCGGTCCGGCGAAATCTTGTTCAGTCTTGCTTACTCACAGGCCTTGCCGGTCCGAATATCCGGCCATTTTTTTCAACTTTCGCGATGTCTGGACAAGATTTTCTAATTTCTCATATATTTCAAATCAATCTGTACATATATATATAAATATATACCTAGTAGTTAATTCATATATATCATTATAAACTTATAGCTAAATATGATATATGGTCTAGATCTGACACTGGAGACTGTCCATTTGATTGACTAAATAAAACAATTTATAGGGTACAGCCTTGTATATTAATTTTGGTTCTCGTTTTGACTAATATACATGTTTCGTCCTCCTGATCACCTTGTCCTTAATCCTCAAACTCCACCACACCTTCTTTATTGATGTAATCAGGTGACTAGTGTCTGCAAATAAGACCTCTCCACCATGTCCACTTTTGACTTTCACCTCTTCATTGGGTGGGGGTTCTTATTTATCGGATTTAAATCACTTTCTTAGGCAATTTTTTTTAAAAACTTATTTTGAGAAATCACGTGGTCAGAACAGACTGTAGGACTGGATGGACAAATGGCATAAGTTCCCCAAGAAAGTGTTAAATAATCATATTAAAACAGAAGGAGGAATCTATTGACCTCTAACAGATAGTCCGGTCACATCTATAGTCCACATACTTAGGGGATATCTATAAAAAACAACCTTATCTCGAGTTAACACATTGAGGCTATCTGTAAGAAAACATTACATTCCACCAACACTTTCATACACTGAATGAATGTTCAGTAACTCAAAGTAAATTATATATATTATGTTGTATAGCAGACAGCCTATGTCTATGGAGTATGATCAACATTTGTTAGCTAGAACAAGTCTTGGTGTTTATATTGGAAAGACAAACTGCAGGTACACCATGGATAGTCTACAGCTAGTAGCTTTTGTGTAAATACAAGTACTGCATGCTCAAGATGTTGTTTGTTTGTTTGGTTTTTTTTTTTTTTTTTTTTTTTTTTTGCTGTCCTGGTATGTCCAGCAGAAATGGGAAGTCTATATATTGTACAAGTTTGTTAATGGCCTCATTGACATCTGACCAGAACAGCACATTTTTATCTTCAAGCTACAACATCAGGCAGGACCAGGGGACATGTATACACAACTATATAGATTTACCGACCAGAACATCTAGGACACAGCTAGCTGGGATAAAAATGAGTAATCAACTGCAGTGAAGACATAGTGATCGCCCTGTCATCTGATACCTTGCACCATGTATAAGATCTGCAAACTTTAAGCCAAAAATTGAAAATGATACTCTAGCTTCCTTACACACATGTAATCAGCAGTTTAGTTTCCATGGTTTTGTAGGTTATTGATTGAACTTAATTACCATCATATATAGCTTTTAGAGGTTTAAAGAACTATCCAAGTTTACAGTTTAAATCATGTCAATGCTGCGCCCTTAGTAGGGATGCAAGGGTACCAGCTAAGCTTCAACTTGCTGATGAAGAGCGAAGTAACTGTTACACTGATACAGTGAAAGACTTACCTGTAATTGTTTCTTTATAAAATAGATATTATAAAATGCTAGTAACACACAGACCTGTATAACAAATAGTACTCACCACACTTTGAGCCTTGACAATAAGTAAACACGCTGTAAAAGCACTAAAATGCAATTTAGACAGCCTACTGATGCAAAACATGGAATTTCCAATAGCTATTTCTAGTGCCGCCTCGTTTTCGAAAACAGGGGACTCCCCTTTTCCGGCAAAGGCAATTTTCTACTTGTGTAAATTTGGTCCGTTCAGAGGCATTTCCGGTTATTTTCATTAGGAAACGTTGAAGACTAAGTCCAAGGCTATCTTATCGATTTGTTTTCCATTGCATTAATAAAAGACAGGACATGTTGTAGGTAAACATTATTGAGGTTAGTTTTAAAACATGAAAAAAAACTAAAGTCTTATTCGGAAGTAAGATGTGAAAAAATTAAAACATTATTGAGGTTAGTTTTAAAACATGAAAAAAAACTAAAGTCTTATTCGGAAGTAAGATGTGAAAAAATGATGTCCGCTGAAAGTGATTATTAAACTTGGCTGAGCTCTCAAGGCATTTAACTTCGATACTAACTTTAAAGGAAATCATATATCAGTTTACAGGAAATGGCAAAAAATGACGTTTTTAGTTCATCAAAGGGCCATACTCAACTACTCGACTCCGCGGCAATCGAACTTGACCAAGCCCTTGGCTTAAGACATTTGACCTTGTAACCAAGTTTGAAGAAAATTGGTTAATATTTATTAGAGTTATTGCAGGAAAATGGCAGAAAATAACTTTTTTTTATTGAATCAAAGGGCCATAACTATAACAATATTAGTTTTAACATTTGTTAGTTATTACACAGAAACTGCAGAAAAATGACATTTGTAGTAAATTAAAGGTTTACGGAAGTGGCAGAAACTTATTTTTTTATTTAAGCAAAGGGTCATAACTCCGCTAAATACATAATGTAAGGTCCGTTGAAAGTCGCAATGGAACGTGGCATTTAAGTTTGAAGAAAATCGGTTTACATTTGTTAGTTATTGCACGGAAACGAAGTGTTACAGACAGACGGACAAACCCAAATTTTAATAGCCCCCGTTTCGGAGAAAGCGGGGGATAACAAAACATCTCTATACTTTGGAAAAAAATTTAATCTAAATATGAAACGAAAATAGTGGAATACGCTTAAATTAAAATGTTGGAGAGACGCGAAAATTGCAAATAACTAAGTTACATTTAATATATATATATATATCTACATGACGTACACATGTGTGAAGTATTTGTAATAATTACTAAAAACATGTCCGGTCGTGTTTCTTACACCTCAGCTATACAAATATTAGTCTGCTAAACCTGCCTACATGTACAATTATTTCTATAATTATGCAAACAAAACCCCTAGTATAATATAGACATGTTTATATAGAGAATACAAGATCAGTGTCTTAAAATATAAGCTGTATTTTGGCGAGGGTTAAAAAAGACAAAAGTGGCGAGCCTCTGGCGAGACACTTTTGTCTTTCTGTTCCGAGCAAAATAAAGCTTATAACTTAAGTATCTGCCGATAGGAGGTCGATGGAATCAGCGCATGTGAAAAAATACAGCTGTTTTCCGTCAGTGCAGAATACAGCAAATATTTATATCTATGTAGTAGGTGTATTCCTAATAAGCAAGTGCTGGTTGCAGGATAAAATAAAGTATCTATGTCTCTGCTGAAACAGACACAATATAAGTTATAAAAAGCTAATTATTTTTTTAGGTTGTAATGAAGTCAAGTCCATACCACAGGGATCTGAGAATTAGTTACAGTTTATAATCACGGACCCGCCACAGTGCCGTAAGACCATTTTTAGACGTTTTAGAGGTCTAGATCATATATAGTACCATGTAGAATATGATTTTTTTTTATCTAGACCTCTAAAACGTCTAAAAATGGTTTTAGGGCACTCTGGTGGGTCCATGATTATATAATCTGTAACTAATTATCAGATCCCTGTGGTCCTTACTAGGTAATTTAAATGTATAAGTTCGGTAGAATCATTTATTTGCCATTAGCAAGCTTATTAGACTGATTTTCATGTACATTTGTATTGCGTACATGATTATCGCACAGGTATTGTAAGTGGTTTCGAGTCCGGAAATATATTTATTTTACAACATTCACCAATGACTATTTTTGGTCGGGTTGGAAGCTCGATCTGTGAGAAATGTTCACTTAATTGGTCGAGTAACTCGCAAAAATAAATTCTGATGAACTGAATTTGGCTTCTAATTTCGACCATGTTAAATCGACAGCGTGTCGCCGACAATGCGAGAAGCGACAGTACTACCAAATCCTGACAAAGACGAAGCATTTTTGTCGCATTGTCGCTCCGCTCACATCCTCGAAACTCCATGGGCTTTAGTATTATCACTGATGCTGTATCCATCCCTGGACGATTTCACCATTCAATAGCAAAACTGAATGCATTTCAAGAGACAGCAAACCTGACCAATCACAGGCCTACAATGACTTCCTTTGATTATGTAAAAGAGAGCATACCACATCATTAACCTGACATCAATTATCGCACAAAGAATCTTCAGCTTTACTACGTAAAATCCATGGGTGACCCATGGAGTATCGAGGATGATAAGCGCCTTGCAAATTAGATATACTCCACCTACATTACAAGTTACCAAACATACACGTGTACACATGTACCTGTATAACGTTATGGAAATAGACATAAATTTAAAATGCGCATGTCGGAACGGTCGGAAACGACAATGTGAAGAACGACAAAATTAATGCAGCGAGCGAAAATGCGAAAAACGACAGTGCGACAATAATACAACACCAATGCGACTAGTCCACTAAACATGCATATATTATTAGTTTTTTATAAATATTAAAAAAACCAATATAGGCTACAATACGACATGACCGAAATCAATCACCATTCAGATGTCATGAAAACTTATAGGCCCATTACCTTTCCGGAGCAAAATATAAAGGTTTCTTAAAAAACATATATTAACACCAGAAAATGCATACTGATGATCTAAAATAAGGTTACGACACCAAACATATGCAAGATTGCCTGCGTTATATATGAAAACAGTGGAGAGTCAATTCGCTGTTTTGCCGTCTGGCGCAGTGATAGTCAACTACCGCGCGGTATTTAGGACGACGGCGGGAAACATAATACGACCCGCGTTATGAAAATAAACATTTTATTTATTTTAATCAAATCGTTCAGAAGGTGATGATAAATGTAGTATTAACGGTAAGTTAATAATTTTTAGGACTCTACAAAATTATCGATCTTGTTTTACATTCCCATTTTAAAAATTAAAAGCCGTTTCGGAAAGGTAGTGGGCCTTTAGACCTCTTTCTTAAATGTCATACATTGTACTTTAATTAATGGATGGAGTTGTGAACGCTATAGAGGTTTCCTCTTATATTTTTTTTGCAAATTTAAACGACAAAAACCAATGTAACTTCTTATTGGGAGATCGCTCCTGTGTGCAACTGCATGAGTATGAATGGGAAAATCTGATGGTGAATATGTCTGTAAATGTCCATGAAATGCTAAAGGAAATGAACACAATTCTGTACTTTTCTGTGTCTTAATGTATTATTTATTATGTAAATATATGTACTGTTATATGTAAATTGGAATATATTGTTTGATTGACAGTCTAAAGAATGTCTGTCTGTCTGCCTGTTTCTGTTCAAGAGATCAAATAAAATATGATACATGCATCGTCACATGTACAGTTTGTGTCATTTCATACATGCGAGGTATCTTTTTTATTCATTTATCTATTTTTTTTTTTCAAATTTGATTTGCTGGGAATTGAACTTACTGAAGAGGTTTTTTCGGCCGCCTATGGAAATTTACTATAAAGACTCTTTAATATATATATATATGTTTCTGCATATACAGACTATAAATCATCATATAAATGATAGATAAATTAAGAAAAATCTAATGAAAAAAAAACAAAAAACAAGTCCTGTTAAACGACACGTAACAAACTACACTTTAGTTTCCGTCTATATAGGGTAACGTATGCCGGCTTTATGATAATTATTCCGGACCTAAATTACGTGTGACATCTTTCCATAAGTACACAAGAATGGCCAATCAGATTCCAGGGTTATCACGTTATGTGAGGACATGACAAACCAATGAACCGTATCGACGCATTTTCTCTTATGTATCTAAGGGAAAGACTGTGTGACGCGAATGGAGAACTGACGTACATGTGACAGGTGACGTGTGTTTGCTGTGCAGCTGCAAATCTCAAGGTGCAGTGGTACCCGGCTAGCAGGTAAGAAGAAAACGCGCGATGCACCTCGACCAATCAGCAGGTGGCACCATGGCCAGATGACCATAGCCTTATAGGTCAGGTTCATAACATAAACTGATAAACGGAAGTTATTGCGAAATAATTAAAAGATATATTTTTGGAGCGTATTTATGATGTTGACTATCCTCCACATTCTGCTGATCATGATTGGGGGAGGTTACGAAATATCAGCTGTTACTAAGACACTGTATGATGTAGGGGTGAAGCACCATAAGTCGGACAGGAATCAAAAGTCGGACAGTTTTGTTATATTTGATTAAAACTAAATATAAAAACCTTGTTGTTGTGTTGTTTGCTTCCTTTTGAGTTTCCGGTTATCAGATGGGCGCGTTCGGTACTGCCTCTAATAGATTATGACTTCCGTTCAAACTAAAATACGACCCGGAATGCGAGCTCTTTGTTACGGACAACGGAAGTTGACACGGCGGTAAATTTAAAGGTCGAAAGAAGGTGGTCACTAAACAAGAGAATTGTTGGTATGTATGATATAAAAAATTATTCAATTAGATATTTTCATAATTTTCATATGTATATTTTACATAAATAACATTGATTTTGTACTATCTTTAGCTTAAATCAATAATATTCTGTATTTATTTAGTGTCCGACTTTTAAGTCCTATTGGTATAAAGGTCACTTTAAGTCGGACAGTTAAACCATAAACTCTTTTAAAAGGCTTATAGAAATATCTTTGATAATATTAATAAACATAACTAAGAAAAAAATGGTTTATTACATAATTATATAATCGCAATTCATTTATATTATGTATTTTCATGCATTTAAACACCTCATTTTATAAATTATATACTTAATAACAGTTAAAATAATTTATTGACAATAAAAATTTTCTTCTCAGATAAAATGGCTGACAAAAAAAGAGGTCCGCTGTTAAAATATGATCGTAATGATCTCGTCAATGCTGTAAACGCAGTGAAGAATGGGTCTATGTCAGTCCGGAGAGCAGCCGCAGAATTCAATGTGCCAAAATCAACCCTTGGGGACAAAGTTTCCGGGAGAAGTGATGTAGAGTCAAAGATGGGAAGGCCACCTGCACTCCCTGAGTCTGTAGAGGGAAATATTGTGGAGAACGTTCTAGAGGCGTCAAAACGGGGAATGGGTATTTCCCGCCGTCAGTTATTTGCCCGTACCGCCATTCTCTGCCGGAAAATGAAAGCAACACCGTTCAAGAAGGCGCTCCCAAGCAGAGGATGGTGGGAAGGTGTAAAACGGCGTCACCCTGAAATAACGATAAGAAAACCAGAGAAGCTAGGGAACTCGCGAGCAAGAATGCTCAATCCCGTTGTGGTAGAGAGATATTTCAATGACCTTACAGAAATAATCACTAATCTCAACTTACAGAATAGCCCCCAAAATATCTGGAATTGTGACGAGACGGGGAAACAATTTCAACATACCCCAGTAAAAATTATTTCGCAGAAAGGTGCCAGAAATGTAGTAAGCAGGGTATCTGAAAATAGGACAAACATCACTATAATGGCGTGCGTTAATGGTGTTGGGGACAAAATGTCCCCAATGGTTGTCGTGAAAGGGGAAAACATCGGCTTCTCTTCAGGGATGAATCATTTATTTGCCATTAGCAAGCTTATTAGACTGATTTTCATGTACATTTGTATTGCGTACATGATTATCGCACAGGTATTGTAAGTGGGTTTCGAGTCCGGAAATATATTTATTTTACAACATTCACCAATGACTATTTTTGGTCGGGTTGGAAGCTCGATCTGTGAGAAATGTTCACTTAATTGGTCGAGTAACTCGCCAAAAATAAATTCTGATGAACTGAATTTGGCTTCTAATTTCGACCATGTTAAATCGACAGCGTGTCGCCGACAATGCGAGAAGCGACAGTACTACCAAATCCTGACAAAGACGAAGCATTTTTGTCGCATTGTCGCTCCGCTCACATCCTCGAAACTCCATGGGCTTTAGTATTATCACTGATGCTGTATCCATCCCTGGACGATTTCACCATTCAATAGCAAAACTGAATGCATTTCAAGAGACAGCAAACCTGACCAATCACAGGCCTACAATGACTTCCTTTGATTATGTAAAAGAGAGCATACCACATCATTAACCTGACATCAATTATCGCACAAAGAATCTTCAGCTTTACTACGTAAAATCCATGGGTGACCCATGGAGTATCGAGGATGATAAGCGCCTTGCAAATTAGATATACTCCACCTACATTACAAGTTACCAAACATACACGTGTACACATGTACCTGTATAACGTTATGGAAATAGACATAAATTTAAAATGCGCATGTCGGAACGGTCGGAAACGACAATGTGAAGAACGACAAAATTAATGCAGCGAGCGAAAATGCGAAAAACGACAGTGCGACAATAATACAACACCAATGCGACTAGTCCACTAAACATGCATATATTATTAGTTTTTTTTATAAATATTAAAAAAACCAATATAGGCTACAATACGACATGACCGAAATCAATCACCATTCAGATGTCATGAAAACTTATAGGCCCATTACCTTTCCGGAGCAAAATATAAAGGTTTCTTAAAAAACATATATTAACACCAGAAAATGCATACTGATGATCTAAAATAAGGTTACGACACCAAACATATGCAAGATTGCCTGCGTTATATATGAAAACAGTGGAGAGTCAATTCGCTGTTTTGCCGTCTGGCGCAGTGATAGTCAACTACCGCGCGGTATTTAGGACGACGGCGGGAAACATAATACGACCCGCGTTATGAAAATAAAACATTTTATTTATTTTAATCAAATCGTTCAGAAGGTGATGATAAATGTAGTATTAACGGTAAGTTAATAATTTTTAGGACTCTACAAAATTATCGATCTTGTTTTACATTCCCATTTTAAAAATTAAAAGCCGTTTCGGAAAGGTAGTGGGCCTTTAGACCTCTTTCTTAAATGTCATACATTGTACTTTAATTAATGGATGGAGTTGTGAACGCTATAGAGGTTTCCTCTTATATTTTTTTTGCAAATTTAAACGACAAAAACCAATGTAACTTCTTATTGGGAGATCGCTCCTGTGTGCAACTGCATGAGTATGAATGGGAAAATCTGATGGTGAATATGTCTGTAAATGTCCATGAAATGCTAAAGGAAATGAACACAATTCTGTACTTTTCTGTGTCTTAATGTATTATTTATTATGTAAATATATGTACTGTTATATGTAAATTGGAATATATTGTTTGATTGACAGTCTAAAGAATGTCTGTCTGTCTGCCTGTTTCTGTTCAAGAGATCAAATAAAATATGATACATGCATCGTCACATGTACAGTTTGTGTCATTTCATACATGCGAGGTATCTTTTTTATTCATTTATCTATTTTTTTTTTTCAAATTTGATTTGCTGGGAATTGAACTTACTGAAGAGGTTTTTTCGGCCGCCTATGGAAATTTACTATAAAGACTCTTTAATATATATATATATATGTTTCTGCATTTACAGACTATAAATCATCATATAAATGATAGATAAATTAAGAAAAATCTAATGAAAAAAAAAACAAAAAACAAGTCCTGTTAAACGACACGTAACAAACTACACTTTAGTTTCCGTCTATATAGGGTAACGTATGCCGGCTTTATGATAATTATTCCGGACCTAAATTACGTGTGACATCTTTCCATAAGTACACAAGAATGGCCAATCAGATTCCAGGGTTATCACGTTATGTGAGGACATGACAAACCAATGAACCGTATCGACGCATTTTCTCTTATGTATCTAAGGGAAAGACTGTGTGACGCGAATGGAGAACTGACGTACATGTGACAGGTGACGTGTGTTTGCTGTGCAGCTGCAAATCTCAAGGTGCAGTGGTACCCGGCTAGCAGGTAAGAAGAAAACGCGCGATGCACCTCGACCAATCAGCAGGTGGCACCATGGCCAGATGACCATAGCCTTATAGGTCAGGTTCATAACATAAACTGATAAACGGAAGTTATTGCGAAATAATTAAAAGATATATTTTTGGAGCGTATTTATGATGTTGACTATCCTCCACATTCTGCTGATCATGATTGGGGGAGGTTACGAAATATCAGCTGTTACTAGACACTGTATGATGTATACACTGTACTGAACAATACTGTCCAATATCAACAAACCAACTTATATATATCTGCAGACCTCTACGACTAAATATAAGTATGCCATTTGTGTTTTTCTATCATACTCAATCTATCTAGTTATGCCATTTGTGTTTTTCTATCATAATCAATCTATCTAGTACACATGCATAACGTTAACGTTGGTGATAACATTTACTCTTACGTTTCAGTCATGCACTCCTAGATTGAAAGTGTTCCTGCTGAAATCAGTCATTTCCCACTCAAATTATAACCTATGACAGGTTTTGTTGAATTTGAGCTTAATAATGTATGGGTTACATGCATCACAAATTTTACGCCAAACTGATATAAAAATTAAATGCTTTATTAATTTAATTAGATTTTTTTTCTACACCAATTAATGTCAGATTATAAAAGGTGACTTAATTAATTTGGGAAAACTTTCAGAGCTTGGTTGTTTATAGTTTCTTGTCTGGCACTATATAGCTCCTGGTTGTTAGGGAGTATGTGCCACAACTGGTTCGTGGTTATTATATAATGCTACAGGTATGTGCTCACTGCACTAGCTACTGTTGTAGCAGAAAAGATATCACCTTCTGACTAAAAATGCTGATAATGAATTGAACAATTTTCTTAAACATTAAACTATATTTTTTTTTATTTTGTTAAAAAAAAATTTAACTTAAAGAATTTGTAGGCCTGCAAGACTTAATGGAAATATCATCACCCCTTATGGGCCTCACAAGTAATGTTCTCGGAGGTTGGCGCATGCGCAGCGATAGTTTACAAAATGTCGGTAGATTTTAGCGGAAAAATTGTCAACAATGGATTCAAATGCATCGGTCTTATTAAATAATGGCAATAAAGTTAAAAACTTGAAATTCAACGTCTACAGCTAGAATAACACCCCTTACTAACATCCAGGTAGGTGTCAAAGCCGTGTTTGATCGGAATAATTTTTGACAAAACATAATCGACGGTCGGTTGTAACTGATTTGGTTTCCCACACCTTTATAGAGGGACCTTGCAGTAGCGGAAAAGTCAGTCAGAAGGTGATATCTTTTCCGCTACAGCAGTAGCTACTCACTGCACATGCTGTTCACTCGGCCTCCTGCATTACTGTACATTATGCTTAGACACTGTGAGGAACATTAATATATTGTAGCACTATAATAAACCCACTATCACAAGGAGACACAATTAACATGTCTTGTAAAACACTCGTGTACCAGGCTGTCAGCACCTGCTTATCAGGTTTCAAAATTCAAATGGACATGTATAGCATTATTTTAAAAGACAACATTGGAAGCAATTCTGCATCTTTATATCCCATAAAGATGACTAGAGCGTGTTCGAGTATATTCGGCCCCCTTACAGAAATATCGTTTTCTCAGAATTTTCTGATCCCAATTCAGGAAACCGTGTGAACGCAGGATACCGACATGTTAAAGCATGTTTGTTTACAAAGAAACCGAAGGTCAAGGCCGCCTGTGCTGTTGGCGATTTCCAACTTTTATAACGTGATGCTGTCTGCCGATTTCAGCCCCCTTCTGGAGTTTTTGGTCATCAAGTCTGAAGTTTTCAGCCACCTTCAATATTTGGAAATATTTCAATTTCTAGTGAAAAATTCATCTCATCAAATAACGAAAATATTTTTGATTTGTAACTAAGGCATTTTAAATATTTTCTCTCTCCTATTAGACTGATTGGACGTTAGAATATACAAATTCAATTTCACCGGTAATTGGCGCCAATTAATTAATCATTATAAGAGTGTGCATGGTTTTATGAACGTAATACCAATATATATTGGATCAATGTTTAAAAGTTACAATGCCGATTTCTTTTTTTATGAAATATTTAATTAACTGCAGCTAGGAATATTCGTTATTAAATTTTTTTTAAAATGTGGCCAGTAAACAAACATTCATTCAAACTCTGAAGTAATTATTAAATAATCAAAATATATTGAATCTGTATGTAAAATATCCCAGGAGCAGTAAAGAAATCAGATCTGCATGATTACAAAGCTAACACTGTCAGTTGATATCATCAGCCATTAAACATGAACACCGATCTCTGCTATGAGATCAAATTTAACTTGATTTTATTCCTACCTTTGCATATCAGTTGTTATATATATATTTATGTATTGTTATTTTGCTGGTCATCGTAAGTGGTAGTCCTCCGTATAAAGCTGGTGACACTGATTTTTAAAAATATCCCTTTTGGGGACCCCAACAGGTGTTATAGGTCACACGAGGTTATTGGAAATTCCCCAAACATTCGGAACTCTATCAGAAGAAAATAAAAGTCGGTGATGTCGCTGATTTAGGGTTTTATTATAAAAAATACAGGAAAAAACACCTATCAGGAGACAATTACCAAAATTGTCTGTGAAATTCGGCCCCTATCGTCCCATTAGCACATGGAGTGTTGCCGCCTGGAACCATCTTCATCCAGAGGCCTTCCATCGAGTATTGTCTAAAAACATAGATTTTTTTTGCAATTTTCATTGATACGATAAATAAAAAACTTTGTTGACAACCTCATCAAATATTGCATATTGCATAAAAATTGCTGAATCTGACCAGGTAAAACATAATTTCGTTTTTGTGTGTCATAAAAAAGCGTTTAAATTTACTACCATTGGTCTGAAAAATAATAACATGAGATATGTTGGTAAATCTGAAAGGGACAATTCAGTGAGGCTAATTCTGTTACATAACCACGAAGCAAAATATGACATAAATGTATTGTTCTACATTCCTAATGAAACATATAACAAGAAATATTGACAAATTTCACGACGTTGTTAAGTATTTTGATTGATCCCGGTGAAATTCCAAATCGTTGATCAATACGATTTAGCATGTACAACATGTACGCTGTACCCATACCCGAGCCAAAGTCACGCATGTTCAACAAATGTGATACATAACCGCTGAGGACTTAATGAAACTATTTTTAGACAAGAACATGTATCTAATAACGTAAACACACTACTGTAAGAGTGATATGAGTAGTTCTAGACAAAAAATTCCTTACTACACTGGCAAGGGCTACGGTTCAGCATACAAGACATCCGACCCCAATGTGTAATGGGGGACAATAAGCAAGTTGAACATGAACACTTCAAATACATTTCACTACAGTGGGCTTTTCTGGCTTATTACAGTAAAACTAACTAATCTAATTTCCATAAGAACTTTTGTTTCCGATATATGTGCAAATTTTAATGTACTCTTAGACTGAATTGTCCCTTTAAGTTTTAACTTTTTTTTATTGACGCCCAATTATTGAGTCAAATTTTTATATTTGGAGGCCGAAAATAGCATTTGGCCAAAATACCCGAAGAGGCTTCACATGTTTATAAAGAAAAAAAACTACACATGTACAGTTGACATTTGTATTTTGTCATCTACAAAAAAATGTAGTTGCACATTCACAAGTTGGGTATTATCTGTGTAATATTTTTTAGAGAAAGTGGGAGGGGTTTTTGTGGAAAAGGGGATGCTAATTTACACAAAACAGAAAAATCAGAATTGTAGTCTCTCTTTTCTGCTATAAATTTACACTGATATCCATGCATGTACTCATCAGAATCCTGGTCAGCACGAGTGTGACATTACATATGTAATATAGTGTATTACAGCTATAGGTCCAGCTATTGAATTATATATTGAATTATAAATGAATGACCTTAGCTAGCTTTGTAATTTTATTTGCCATGACCTTAGTTATGAACTTACGAGAGAGTTTTATTGCTGCCTAGTGGGGTCCATGTTATGATAACTATAAGGCCAAAAAAAAAATTATATGCATGTTTCAGGTTACATGACTAAAAAAAATGGGGTAGGTCGGTCGGAAATTTTTTTTATTTATTTTTTTTTTTTTTTTTTTTGAGGAGGGGTTCAGTTGCTTCATTACTACATTACAAAGTTATGTGTCTTTCAGGCTTTAGGCTGGCTAGAAGTCTTTTATATCTTACTGCTTTAATTAAGCTTTAAATCTGGATATACTTCTGTAAAAATCTTAGCTGAAAACTTCACACACTATATTTTTGTTTTGAAAAAGAGTCATAAAATAGCTAGGGTCAGAGGTAAAAACTAGGGTAGGTAGGGTACCTGAAACCTAGATATGCTTTATTTTTGCCTTACCAGTTGTAGGGAATTAATTCCCACCTGATCACTAGACAGTTTAAGAGGAATCTGTGTTCATCGAGATCACTAGTTCATGCTCCTGGCAATAATCCTAATATTTAATAGAGGTGATGGGAAAATTGAGTGTACTGTATAAGCTGTAATTAGCACCCCTCCCCCTATTACCCACCCATCTTCTGGAGGAGTTGGAGGTATAAATGCTCCTCTTCTGGAGGAGTTGGAGGTATAAATGCTGCTGCCCCCCCCCCCCCCCCCCCCCCCCCCCCCACATAGATACTCATCTTGTCTTTAATTCCCCTACACAAATAGTGTATATATACACATTTCTCATTGAGTCGGCTTAAATGATCAGCTGTATATTTAATATAAAGCTGAGTCAGCTAAAATCTGCAGTGCATTATATATATATAATTATGTAGGATTGTTTGCATAAATTGTGTCTAATTAAGAATTAATTACGAGTGTAGGATTGTTTGCATAAATTGTGTCTAATTAAGAATTAATTATGAGTTTATATGACACAGTTGCTGTCTAAATGTGCATATATATATATAGTACAGTCTAGCCGTCTGGTCCAATTTCAAATGTTTCGTTATATAGGTACAGTGTATCATCTATCTGTCAAAGTGGACATCAATATGTATCAATCAAATCTGCAGATACATGTAATTGATGATTGACATCAATCTTTGCAAAACTTGATGATTGTTAAAATGTTTGAAATCACTTGGATTTTAACGTTTACAACAGGCAATTAATGCAGTTTTACTAATTAACCTCATATTAATTAATTATACTGTTGCGTCACATCCTTGTACATTACCTGTATGTATCCTAGTTTTGTTATATTGACTATGTGAGATATTAATTATAATCAGTTAGAAAATCAACGTCTCAGTCAGTGTATTGAACTATCCTGGATGTTAGGACAGGAAAGTCTTCGAGAGCTGGTGTAAACAAACGGAGGTATGCAGCTGGTTATAGGTTTGGTTTTACTGTATTGGTCTTATAATTGTCTCCTATTGATAGTTTCCATATAGACATTAATGATTAAGTTAACAGAACAGCATATACATAGGAAATCATTCAGGTATAGCTTCCAAGGCAATTAGGCTATAGCAATAAACTTTCATTTAAGAAAAATGCAGCAACAACAGCACAGACCTGCCTGTTTATTGCTTTTCAGTCACATGTACTGAGATTAATAATTTTCTTGAAAATCAATCACTTGCTCCAACTAAGATATTTTGTCAATCAAAAAGACATC
Source organism: Argopecten irradians (assembly GCF_041381155.1). Taxonomy (NCBI): domain Eukaryota; kingdom Metazoa; phylum Mollusca; class Bivalvia; order Pectinida; family Pectinidae; genus Argopecten; species Argopecten irradians. The sequence continues at coordinate 19,079,311 of NC_091143.1, read as the reverse complement.
TTTAAAGAGTATCTGAACATTCCAGAATAATTCTTAAGTATTACCGTATTACTCTTGTCTGATAAAAGTCCATCAATATGATAATGAGCATCACTGCTATAATATTTTGTTGAACTTATTGGGTTGCATATATAATGTCAACCTCATGTAGTTTTGTGAAATATTTTCATATTGTTGAAATAAATGACTAAATATTTGGCCTACGATCATGTTACAAAACTGATAATAAAATATGATACCGTGGTACTTTTAGGTCATCTGACCCGAAAGGTCAGGATGACCTATAGTCATGTTTCGTCCGACGTCGTCCGCCGTGCGTTAACTTTTCACATCAAACTTCTTCTCAAGTTCAACCAGTGAGATTTAGCTGAAACTCACATGAAATGATCCTGACATGGTCCTGACAAAGTGTTGTTATTTTTCGGGTCGATCCGAAATCCAAGATGGCCGCCACAGCCGCCATCTTGAAAACACACTTTGAACTTCTTCTGAAGTTCTACCGGTGCGATGTGGTTGAAACTTGCATGAAATGATACTGACATGGGCCTGACAAAGTGTTGTTATTTTTTGGATCGATTCGAAATCCAAGATGGCCACCTCAGCCACCATTTGGAAAATACATTTTGAACTTCTCAAGTTCTACAGGTGCGATTTTGCTGAAACTTGCATGAAATGATCCTGACATGATCCCGACAAAGTGTAATTATTCTGAGGGTCGATCTGAAATCAAAGATGGCCGCCACAGCCGCCATCTTGAAAACACACTTTGAACTTCTTCTGAAGTTCTACCGGTGCGATGTGGTTGAAACTTGCATGAAATGATACTGACATGGGCCTGACAAAGTGTTGTTATTTTTTGGATCGATTCGAAATCCAAGATGGCCACCTCAGCCACCATTTGGAAAATACATTTTGAACTTCTCAAGTTCTACAGGTGCGATTTTGCTGAAACTTGCATGAAATGATCCTGACATGATCCCGACAAAGTGTAATTATTCTGAGGGTCGATCTGAAATCAAAGATGGCTGCCACAGCCGCCATCTTGAAAACACAATTTGAATTTCTTCTCAAGTTCTACTGGTGCGATTTGGCTGAAACCGGCATGAAGTGATCCTGACATGGTCCCGACAAAGTGTTGTTACATCTCAGGTTGATCCTAAATCGAAGATGGCTACCATGACACTATATCTAATTAATTTCCTATATGAATAATGCCAAGGTAGTCAGATGACCGTTAAGGCCCTTGGGCCTCTTGTTTGTCGGTTATCATGACGGATATCACATAAGTTAACACCATCTCACACACTATCTTGGTTATCTCCTTCACGTATGTTTGTTTAGTGCTGTATTATCTACAGAAGCTACACAGATCAAACATTCTCAACTCTTTTACAATAAAACTTACCATTGAACAAATACTACCGAGACAGGGTCTCATTATGTTGCATTATGTGACCAGGTATGTAGAACTTGCATTTGTAACTTGTTCAGTGTTAAATACATGTCCATAATGTTAACATTTAAAACGAATGCAAAGATGAAAAGCCAACAGGAATTTAAAAGTGGAATTATTTGCAGTAGGGTTATTTTGGTTTACCTATTTTATTTTCATTATTTCGCCACAAACATATCCACGCACTCTCAAACATTTGCACATGTATGCAAATTTAAACATTTGACTATATGGCACAAAAGTTACCACAAACGAAAAATCCGACATGGGAAATTATCCATATTTACAAGTACCGGTATACGTATAATCTTTCAACCTTTATACATGTATATGATTATTCTATTATTAAACAAATTCATTATGTAGAACTTTTTTAGCCATATACACATGTAGAACTTATTTTAGCATAATCTTATACAACATTTCTAAATTACAAAATCCTGTTGGAAACAGAAATGATATGGATTTTAGGTTATAGACTACAGTAGTTATATGCAGAAGAATCATAAATTAGCAATTTGAGTCTAGAATAGTAATAAATATCAAACTACTTTTGCTTAAAATGTTATCAAACAGTATAAATATGTTTACACATTAGAAAATATATAGAAAGAGTTGAAGTTACAATTTTTGTAGGGTTATGCAACAGCTGATGTTTTTTGAGAATTGAAAACAGTGTCTAATCTTTAGTTGAAATCTTTAAATGTTTTCAGTTCATATACCTTTACATACTTTTATATATTTTTTACATACATGTATGTGTCAATACCTCTTTTAATACAATATATACATATGCTTTAAAACTGTCATAAAACACTTAGATTAGAAAGGTTTTTCGAAAAAATTGATCAATATTTATAGTTCAGATCTTTATCAGTGACGCGGATTTGTATGATCGTATCAATGTTCAAATCAATTTTTTACGATGTTATTAGCGTGCAGCGGTCCACCTTGTCATTTATTATGATTGATAAGCTGTATTTTCTATAAGCATTTGATATTGCGAGTGCTTGCACATTTTAAGACCTTGTAGTATTTAATCTCGGACCACATTCTGTTTACATTGAATATTTACTTAAAATCATTTATAATGGTCTACACCTTACAGCTGGTGGATGACATGTTCTATACACAGGCATATAAACAAGGCACCAGTTGGAAGAAATGAAAAATAAAAATAGATTAAACTTAAAAAATCCTCATTTGAAATGTTCGATATTTATACAAAGTTGGATGAATTACTTTAAGTCAGCGTTTCTTATATGTCTATGAAGCAATTGTTCGCAGTGGGAGAGTGATTAAGATGTCGCGACATAGTACCACAAGCCCTCCACCTCTGGGTCACAAGTTCAAATCCCAAGTGGGGCAGTTGCCAAGCCCTCGGTGGTGGTTTTTCTTCAGGTACTGTGGCTTTCCTCCACCAACAAACCTAGCATGTCCTGACATCACCCTGGCTGTTAATAGAACATTTAGCTCATAAAATCTGAAACCTCATTGAAGAAAAATCTTTCCCTTTATTTGAATTTAGAGATTATTATAACCTTGTCCGGTATGTACATCAGGTTTAATTATTAAAAAATTGGTTGGTAGTGGGTTTTTTCTCTTGGTCTTAAATTATAGGTTTTATCACCTGACAAGTATTAATTTTTTATCATATTTCATTTAAAACTAAACCCTAAAAATTAATCTAAGATTTCCTGAAATCAACTTTTTTTATAATTGATGTCCTGTGTTATCATGCCCTTGTTATTCTCTCGGTCATATGCTACTGGTAGGATACTAAGTAAATATCTTGTGGTCAAAGTTGAGATATTTATCTGCCTAACAGATCATTACACTGATCAGAAGGAGACACTTATTTTGTGCAGGATTTTTCTGACAGCTGTCTCAGAACAAGAATAACTTAAAGTCTTATTCATAGATGGATTATCACAATAAATTGTATTGTATAAACTTGCATGAACATCATGAATCAATAGTAAACATTAAAAACAAGTTCTTTAATTTATAAACTTCCAAATGAATGAATCACTGTAGTGTTGTTCCGGATCTGTAGCTGTTGGTATGAATTTAACACAATGTTTGTTCTAATGAATGACCTTGACCATCATTCAAAAATCACAGAGGTCAAGCTAATTGACAATTAACAATAACAGCTTCTCAATTATGATGATAACTAAAGAAGAAATTATGCAATTGTAAATTCATTCAGCCATTTGGTTTATTCACGAATTGCCTCAACTGTCTCCCTGATTCTCTTATTTAACACTAGAGTTTCATTAGTGATATCATTAGGTGTATTGTTTCAGATGTTTTGGCTGAATTCCAATTTCCTTGTTTTTTGTTTTGTTTTTTTTTCTGTGGGGGAAAGCAAAACCTGAATGTAAATGTCTGAAATTAGACGTCATGTAGACAGTCTATAACCGTTCCACTACAGAATGTCATTTATCATCATATATACAAAAATATATAGTGTATAGAAAATATTATTGAATTCTACCGCTAGGGATGTGGATCGACTAGCATGTTGACCATTGATTGATATTCATGATTGATAATGATGGTATACTCCTTCAAGTCGGCCTGTATAAACATTTACAATGTACACATCTTTTAAGCCTGATATATGGGCACCATATATAGAGCTAATGTTGTCATACTGTGTATTTAATCGTACGGAAATAAAATCTGAAATCGACCAACTGTTTTCAGCCATTACTTGGCCTTGTTTAGAACTTGTTAAAAAATTGATCCAAAATGAAACCCAGCAGCTCTAACTTGTACACAAGGATTTAGAAAATGAATTACATGGAAAAAATGACCTCAGTTCTAATTTTGTACTAGCTAATACAACTGCTAATTAGCTGAAAATGAAACAATTTACAAAATGCTTCTATATGCAAAGTCATTGAATTTCCCTATTGCATTATTGGCATTGGATGTTGAAAGGTTTTGAAAAAGAAGTGTCCATGAGTGATTTTCAAGGTCACTAATCAAATTTATGGAAGCAATATCCCACTTCTGTAAGCCACCCAATCAATGACTTGTATTGCAGGAGATAATGTTGTAAAACTGGGTGGAGTCTAAACCTGATTTCCTTCAGACCATAGACTGTGCATTCTGCCAAATAAATTGTTATAAATGATCAGACATACAATATACCTTATACATTTCTAGTTGCCCATTTATCAAGCCAATCCACTTCTACTTTACATAGGGGTGACCAATTAAGGTTTTTAGAATACGATTATTGAAAACAATAGTCCTTCTCTACCAAAAATGAAAATAAAAAAATACTAGATTAACGAACTCCGTTATTGAAACCATTTCTTACTTCTAAAGCTGCTGAATGATTCTAACGACCAAATAAGATGTCAAAAGTAGGCAAAGAAGTACAAACTCAAGCTCCCCATCTTCCCTACCAAAGATAAATCCTAGATTTACTTCTAGAACTGCTGAGTGCATGCATGATTCCAAAGACCAAATACGATGTTAGTAGAAGGCAATGAAGTACAAACTTGAGCTAAATTGAGTGAAAAAGAGAACAAGACTCATGAAGAAGGTAGAAAAGAGCCATTAGTGAAATAAAAAGTGCCTAATGTACATGTAAGTTCTATGGAGCCACACCTGAGATAAAATGTTTGACGTTCTTCCGCTGTGGATTGATTATGACTATATATAGTTTAGAATATTGATTTGGACTCCATAGCTTTTATATAGGATAATGACTGACATTGATTGTTTGTGTTGTAGAGTTGACAGAAGCGTATCGTGTCTGGTATATTGTACATGCAGGTCTATATTTATTTTGGTAAAAATTGATTGTGCTAGAATCTGACCTTGATAAAATGCTAATTGGTCAAGACATGGTCATATTTACAATACATCATGGTCACATTGGACAGATATTGCTTTCGTAGTTCTTCATCATATCAACAATAATTTTCAGGAGGTCCATAATTTGATAAAATTCATCACCAGTAGGATTATATATAAAGACCTTTCCCTGTCCCTAAAAGACCTTATAAAGAGAGTGTGACAACTGGTTTGTCCATATTCAGTATAACGTGATCGGTTGGGCTGCGCTTGTTCTATGTCCCTGTCAGCATGCTTCAGTGAGATAACACTATAAAATGGGCAAGCTCCATTTTTACAAAAAGGCACAACACAAACATGCTGCAATTTCCCTAAAATGTGCACGCATACACATACACTAGTTGTACGCAACATACTGCATACACAGGTCAGACCAGCTTTTAAAGGACATTGATGCAAAAATCAATCAACACAAACCAAACATTCTGTAAATAGAATGGCGAACATCAAACAACAAAATATTATGCACCAAACAGGTATGTAATAAACATCAGTATATACAGAGTAACCATCGGCCATACATTATTAATAAAGTCAATAATCGTGATGCATAATGACGGGCCCTTGATGAAGGTACACTAAATAAAGCTTTTAAATAAGTAAAATTTCATCACCTTTGTGTTAAGTAACTGGAGAGAAATATTCAAACATTGACAATAAAACCTTGTACTGACAGATGGAGGTATCTAAATCAAGCTGACAGATTCCCCAATGTAAAATCATTTTGATCACTCTCCCACAAAGATCCTTTTCCTCTCTCTGTCTCAGTTGGGATTTTATTCAATCTCTTTCATTGGTCCTTCTCATCTTGATGCAGCTTTTTGTAACATCATCTGTGATTGGCTAAGTCTAACCTTAAGACTAATTTGGTCTGTTTTATAACGGCTCCACCTAAGGTAACAACATCACCTTTTGAGTCTTGACGTGTATCCACACCATTCTTTGATAATGTTTTGTATGGTAGCCACTCTATGGTGTAAAAGTTTGATTTAAAATGCAGTATTCAGTGTGAGGATGGCTGGTCTGTGGTACCAAGTGCCTATAAAGAGGTGTTGACCGTGTTTGGCTGGGGAGTAGGGTACAGCAGCTAGACTGCAGTCACTGCTAGACAGGGTCAATAGGTACAAATTATATACCTACGTGCTTCATTAGTACAATGCTATAGTGAGCATTAATATTTTATGAGTACATGTAGATAGACATAAAATTTGAAATTTGATGTAAATTTTTGGCAACCATTCATTTTATCTATGTTACATCTATTAAAAATAATTTCATAAAAAATGCAAGTTATTTTTGTTGGGAAAATTATATTGTATTGTAAACGCCTAACCTTTTGGGGAAACGTTCATTCACCTTTTGTTCGTAATACATCCCTTGCTGTTATTGTTGCCTGTGGCAAAATTTGCTTCCATTTATCTGAAGAGTTTGTGTTTCTGAACTTTCCTACAATTATATATGTAATTCAATGTTTAGTTTGTTTCTGAATTTGAGGGTTTGTTGTTAGTGCAGTTTGTTGCTGAATTTGATGGCTTGTTGTTCAGTGCAGTTTGTTGCTGAATTGATGCCTTGTGGTCAATGCAGTTTGTTGCTGAATTTGATGGCATGTTGCCAATGCAGTTTGTTGCTGAATTTGATAGCTTGTTGTTCGGCACAGTTTGTTGCTGAATTGATGCCTTGTGGTCAATGTAGTTTGTTGCTGAATTGATGCCCTGTGGTCAATGCAATTTGTACTAAATTGATGGCTTGTGGTCAATGTAGTTTGTTGCTGACTTGATGTCCTGTGGTCAATGCAGTTTGTTGCTGAATTGATGCATTGTGGTCAATGCAGTTTGTTACTGAATTGATGCCTTGTGGTCAATGTAGTTTGTTGCTGAATTGATGCCTTGTGGTCAATGTAGTTTGTTACTGAATTGATGCCTTGTGGTCAATGTAGTTTGTTGCTGAATTGATGCCCTGTGGTCTATGCAGTTTGTTGCTGACTTGATGCCTTGTGGTCAATGCAGTTTGTTACTGAATTGATGCCTTGTGGTCAATGTAGTTTGTTACTGAATTGATGCCTTGTGGTCAATGTAGTTTGTTGCTGACTTGATGTCCTGTGGTCAATGCAGTTTGTTGCTGAATTGATGCATTGTGGTCAATGCAGTTTGTTACTGAATTGATGCCCTGTGGTCTATGCAGTTTGTTGCTGACTTGATGCCTTGTGGTCAATGCAGTTTGTTGCTGAATTGATGCCTTGTGGTCAATGTAGTTTGTTACTGAATTGATGCCCTGTGGTCAATGCAGTTTGTTGCTGAATTGATGCATTGTGGTCAATGCAGTTTGTTACTGAATTGATGCCCTGTGGTCTATGCAGTTTGTTGCTGACTTGATGCCTTGTGGTCAATGCAGTTTGTTGCTGAATTGATGCCTTGTGGTCAATGTAGTTTGTTACTGAATTGATGCCTTGTGGTCAATGTAGTTTGTTGCTGAATTGATGCCTTGTGGCCATTGCAGTTTGTTGCTGACTTGATGCCTTATGGTCAATGTAGTTTGTTGCTGAATTGATGCCTTGTGGTCAATGTAGTTTGTTACTGAATTGATGCCTTGTGGTCAATGTAGTTTGTTGCTGAATTGATGCCTTGTGGCCATTGCAGTTTGTTGCTGACTTGATGCCTTATGGTCAATGTAGTTTGTTGCTGAATTGATGCCTTGTGGCCATTGCAGTTTGTTGCTGAATTTGATGCCTTGTGGCCATTGCAGTTTGTTGCTGATCGAATGTTGATTCTGTGGCATTTTGCAATACATAGATTGTGCCATGACCTTAACCTATTGAAGCCTGCTTCCCCTCGGAAACACCATTAATGAAAAAGCTTTCCCTTAGGATTACTACTGTCCTTTTTCTGTGCTAACAAATATTAATGAGGCGTCGTAGAGTTGATTCTGGTACGTGTAACTAGGAACAATGGCCAATAAATAGAGTGAGACGAGATTGTATCCAGTCTATCTAATTATACAAAATGATAAATAATACAATTGATTTATCACATACTGTTTTTAGGTCACCTATAATATGAGATGAAATCTCTAGTGACCAACATATACATATATATTCTAGTTTTGTTCTTCACTTGCCCTATGTAAGTATTTTAAAACAACTTTTTAAAAACATAAGACCAGTTTCATTTGTGAAGATCTACAATTGAACACTGTCAGTTTAATTACTTATGTGGTATTTGACTTTGGAAGTATCATAAATAATGGTCAAAATGACTAATAATGGTCAAAATGACTGAAATATCATAAATAATGGTCAAAATGACTGAAATATCATAAATAATGGTCAAAATTACTGAAATATCATAAATAATGGTCATTATTACTGAAATATCATAAATAATGGTCAAAATGACTGAAATATCATAAATAATGGTCAAAATTACTGAAATATCATAAATAATGGTCAAAATTACTGAAATTTCAAAAATCTTTTAAATGCTTTGAAGTTAGTTTTCCATGCTGTACTGGTATATATGTGTATGGGATTTGTTATGGAATTCTGTCTCGTGTACGTCACCAATTTTTGTCTGGACATTTTTTCCTATAAATTGGCTAAGGGGAGTAACTACATGGACCCTCACAGATATGCTAATAAGGGGAAAGAATTTGTAATGAACAGTAACTGACTGTCACCGCAACTGATTGGTCAAATTACGTTGTCCAATTTGAGGTGTTTCAATTACATTGTACCATATAATGTCCAAAGTGTTACTATTGCAGGCTTGGAGCATACTATAATACTGCAATGTGATTGAAGGTGTTGTTTCTGTGTGGGAGAATCATAATCTTTAATTTGTTGGTCAGAAACCTAATTTGACCTCACTGTAACGTAGTGTTAAATCATTATATTTACATATGCCCCTATATAGTCAATGGGAGGGGAGTTGCGTTCAAATTAATGTAATCACAATGACGTATGAATACAAACGCAGTGCAGGTTCGGTCTACTTCTAGTTCACAATTCGATAAGATTTTGCGTCATAATTTAACGGATTTCAAAATAACAATAAAGATTTTTTATAAGATCCAATTAAATATGTATTTGACATCAGAACAAAAGATGTTTTTAAGCATTGTAATGGTAATAAACAACAAAATGATTCCCTGGTCATGGCTGCAACTGGAGGGCTTTTCTCGGGAATGTTCGGGGAATTCCATAGTTACGTCAGATGTACATGTGTGTACGGTCACTCATCTCACCTAAATATACAGAACATCTTTTTGTCAGTGAACAATTCTGGGAGCGTCTAAGCGAACAGTAGGTTAACAGATCATATATAGGTTTCCAGACAAAAAACATTACAGGAAGCCTATCCGAAACAGTATCATCAGCTTTACCCCCGTCTTTGCATTCAGAATAGGCCTACACACACGCAAACACTTTTTGCACTTGTCTATCCTCTTGTCTACAATAAAATTAAAGTCATGACTATGAAGAATTTAGTCTATATCGCATTCGCAGACTGATACATACATGACAAACATTCAGCAGCTCAACGGTCATACCATCAGTAGGCTATATCAGATTAACTTTCCTCAGTTGAAAATCAAATATGGCGGTTCGCTTTACTTCGGACCGCATCACTACCCTGACAACGATACCGTACTGGTAGTTGTTCCGCCTCGGTTATCTCAATTTTTATTCGAAATGGACATATTGATATATTATCAAATTGAAAAAATAGTATTTTAAAAATAATTGGAAGGTGTCATTGTTATACATTTATTTCAAAGCAAATTTTAACTGCATTTGCAGATATAACATTCAACAATCGGAACTATATCTTTAGTCATCCTGACTACCGTAGTTACCCAACTTAGCAACCATCACCGTTATAAATTTGACGTAAAAGTAGACTTATTTATGTAAATATATAGATTGAACAGTGTTTTGATTGCGTTAAAGGTGGTATGAATGCAATGGGATACAGACATATTCTATATGTAGCGCTAATGCGCTACATTGAATATGTCTGTATCCCATTGCATTCATACCACTTTTAATGCAACCAAAACACCATTCAATCTCTATATAAAATGTATCAATGACTAAGAAATTGTTCCTAACACTGTTCCAAATGTGGGGCAAAGAAGTAATCCCAATTCAACCAGGTAGACAAAATAAGTATAAATTGTCAAAATTTTAAGGCAGTCCAACATCAAGACACACATAAAACAAACACAGTTACACGAGATAGAATTTATAATATTAGAAAATACAAGAAGACAAAGGCAACAAATATTATAATGATGTTTAATGCAATAAACGCTTCAGTAAGCAAAGGCAGAATTTAGTGAGTTTCATAGCCATGATGTTCAATAGAACTTTTCAATAATGGAAAGCATTAAAATGGTTCACATGAAGAAATTTGGAGAGTTTGAAATGGATTATTTTGATAGGCCTTGACTTACTTTTGATATTATATAGTTGCATGTCTATGGCATTAACCGAAAATTTTTATAATTTTTACGTAATAACTATTGTTACTGACCTTGACATACGGTTTCTGAGTTTTTCCCCTTATTTTGCTATACGACCTTGGTGAATTTTAATTACTGAGCAATAATCGTTGTGCCTATACTTGAGTGAAGGAGATGAATTTTCGTCATAGTAACAGAAGTGTTACTAAGGTCTGGCCCACAGCTCTGAGTCATAGTCTATTCAGATGGCGTCCAATATTGGTGTAATCAGTTCTACAGACACAATAACAGGAGTGCCTTCACTCAAACATCTTCACATGCATTCTTATACCATTTTAGGTTATATTATTGAGTTTACAATTTTCTTTACTCTTTGGCTTGTGATTATAAAATCTTTGCTCCTGCGTAATATCAATCCAAATATTCAATTTGTTCTATTGCTAGCATAAAGATAAACTGTTTTATTTGTCTGGTATTCAGCACAAACTTAAAAAAGGCTAATAAAACAAATCACATTATGTCAGAAATAATGTTTTATGTTATACAAATCCTAACCGTAAAAGTTTTATGAGTCTGTACATACTTGAACCCTTCAACAGACGTCCGCGTAGTTATTTAGGATGCTTCTAGTATTTCTGTTACATATATAGTGATATAAAATTAATAGCTGTACTAAAGGAAGTGGCATTTTATAGCACATAAAGCTTGACAGTACTTTTGTTTAAAATCAACTACATTTTATACCGATAGCTTGTGATTATTGGGTAACCACCTCCCTATGTAGATATAAAATACAGTTATACACATAAGTGGTGGTACCAGCCAGTTGACTCACGTTGTTTCCAGGAAAATAACAAATTTGGAATGAAATTAGATTATGTCTCCATGCGGCAGTGGATTAAATAATGTATTTGAACGGTGGAGAAGATAGGGGCTATATTTTGTAGACTCGTCTATAGGCAGAAAACAGATATTTCTGTCAATGGTTTCACCTCACAACTAGTCCTTATAAATCAATAAACAGGCCAATATTTGATAGTAGGTCTCATGTGACTGTATTATATTTTACAGGCCTTTCAAACGGAGACAACAACGCACCAAGTCACTGCTTCCACACAGCCAGTCTGGTGATTCCAGTCGCGCTGTCATCAGCCGGCACTGGTAGGGATCCAACATTCAATGTTACCTATCAGTGAGACAGATACAAAATATTGGATGTGAATGGGCAAGCCACCAAGCTGACATACATCATTGAAACTGGGGAACCGATCAGCTATCAGCTTTATTGATGTGCTTCAAATCTTCTAAATAGATACTATTCAGAGACCAAGCCTTTGTGTGTACTGCTTATGTAGGTTTCCTGAATGTGTTGCAATGCGGGGAATTCCAGACCTTTGGCATGATCTGACCGAGGGCAAGAAACATAGGCGTGTTTACAGCAAGTGTGTTCACACCTTCTCTACTTGTCAGGATTGTCTTTAACTTATAGTGATGCCTCCTTCTTAATTAGATTGATGATGATGGCCACTGTTAGTCCAGCATGGCCTAGTAATGAGATGACCTCCTCTCCCAGCAGGAAAGACAACAATGTCTTACAGTCTCATTGTGACAGTCCTCAACTCGAGTCGCGCTCCAGCTCTTTCAGGTAAGCTATTATATTTATAATTAAACCATGATTGCATTCTCCTTAACATTTGTTTAGTTTTAATTACTCCCACTAATATTCACACTAATTAGCTTTTACTTTAACTAATATTTTGCCTATCAATGAACAGAATTTCTTTAATTTACTTCATAGCAGTTAAATTGCGCTGGTGTTTTATTTTTTATATTTGCGTTTTCAGTGTGGGAATTGAAAACGCTATACAGTATTTATGAAAGTAAATTATAATTTTCATTTCAACTTTTGATAAAAGGAAAAGAAAAAAAAGCAGCTGCAAACGCACTTATTTTGGCACAATCAAATTTTATCGTATCATTGATTTTGAACTTGTCAGCGAAGTGATGAATTTGCACAGTCTGAATAATTGCTGTGTAAACGTGATACAGAAAATATAATTAATGTAATCATATTTCAATGCGAAATGTCTTGATGCACAGAGCACTTAAATAGGATTTCCGCTTAAGTATCCACATTTACAGCATTTCAGATCCCAAAATAATAGTATTCTGTTGTGGATTTTGGAAACAAGTGTTTTATCACAAAGGGTTACCAGCTTTCATTTTGAAGTTAGATCTTATAAAGATGTAAATATGATTTTACTGGATGGGCTTCTGTATTATACCTATATATTATATGACTCAGGGAAGTAATATCATCGGTTGTTTTCCAGATATCATTGGATCCTTATAAGTATGTCTATATAAATATACAAAATAGTGGATTGTGAGACGCTGAGTTTGGTTTAGCAGAAATCTATATTTACATAATGAGTCCTTGAGGGTGCTATAATCCTAATAACAACACTTTGAGTTTGATTCAGTCTATCACTGTTGGGTATAAAATGTGGATTTTCGTTTGGTGAGTCACTATGACGTAATACGGCACTGTTGTCTTCATCTTGGAACTGGTTCATTGGATTATAATGCAAGTTATGTAACACCATGATGCTATGTGGTGACTTTGGTTCATTGGTCATAATACAAGTTATGTAACACCATGACGCTATATGGTGACTTTGGTTCATTGGTCATAATACATGTTATGTAACACCATGAGGCTATATGGTGACTTTGGTTCATTGGTCATAATACAAGTTATGTAACACCATGACGCTATATGGTGACTTAGGTTCATTGGGTCATAATACAAGTTGTGTAACACCATGACGCTATATGGTGACTTTGGATCATTGGGTCATAATACAAGTTATGTAACACCATGAGGCTATATGGTGACTTTGGTTCATTGGTCATAATACAAGTTGTGTAACACAATGAGGCTATATGGTGACTTTGGTTCATTGGTCATAATACAAGTTGTGTAACACCATGACGCTATATGGTGACTTTGGTTCATTGGTCATAATACAAGTTGTGTAACACCATGAGGCTATATGGTGACTTTGGATCATTGGTCATAATACAAGTTGTGTAACACCATGAGGCTATATGGTGACTTTGGATCATTGGTCATAATACAAGTTGTGTAACACCATGAGGCTATATGGTGACTTTGGATCATTGGTCATAATACAAGTTATGTAACACCATGACGCTATATGGTGACTTTGGATCATTGGTCATAATACAAGTTATGTAACACCATGAGGCTATATGGTGACTTTGGATCATTGGTCATAATACAAGTTATGTAACACCATGAGGCTATATGGTGACTTTGGATCATTGGTCATAATACAAGTTATGTAACACCATGAGGTTATATTGTGACTTTGGATCATTGATCATAATACAAGTTGTGTAACACCATGAGGCTATATGGTGACTTTGGATCATTGGTCATAATACAAATTATGTAACACCATGACGCTATATGGTGACTTTGGATCATTGGTCATAATACAAGTTATGTAACACCATGAGGCTATATGGTGACTTTGGATCATTGGTCATAATACAAGTTATGTAACACCATGAGGCTATATGGTGACTTTGGATCATTGGTCATAATACAAGTTGTGTAACACCATGACGCTATATGGTGACTTTGGATCATTGGGTCATAATACAAGTTATGTAGCACCATGAGGCTATATGGTGACTTTGGATCATTGGTCATAATACAAGTTATGTAACACCATGACGCTATATGGTGACTTTGGATCATTGGTCATAATACAAGTTATGTAACACCATGAGGCTATATGGTGACTTTGGATCATTGGTCATAATACAAGTTATGTAACACCATGAGGCTATATGGTGACTTTGGATCATTGGTCATAATACAAGTTGTGTAACACCATGAGGCTATATGGTGACTTTGGTGACTTTGGATCATTGGGTCATAATACAAGTTATGTAGCACCATGAGGCTATATGGTGACTTTGGATCATTGGTCATAATACAAGTTATGTAACACCATGACGCTATATGGTGACTTTGGATCATTGGTCATAATACAAGTTATGTAACACCATGAGGCTATATGGTGACTTTGGATCATTGGTCATAATACAAGTTATGTAACACCATGAGGCTATATGGTGACTTTGGATCATTGGTCATAATACAAGTTGTGTAACACCATGAGGCTATATGGTGACTTTGGTGACTTTGGATCATTGGGTCATAATACAAGTTATGTAGCACCATGAGGCTATATGGTGACTTTGGATCATTGGTCATAATACAAGTTATGTAACACCATGACGCTATATGGTGACTTTGGATCATTGGTCATAATACAAGTTATGTAACACCATGAAGCTATATGGTGACTTTGGTTCATTGGGTCGTAATTTAAGTTATGTAACACCATGACGCTATATGGTGACTTTGGTTCATTGGGTCATAATGCAAGTTTTGTGAGTTTGGTTTAGTGAATCTTAATTTATAAAAGGCAAAGAGAGTTTGAAAAGAAATCCATGGAAAACATCCAAAAGCATCTACCGGTAGTTTTACCATTCCAGTATCACATATGAGTGTATTATTCCAGTGATTTGCAAACATAAGGCGCAAAGGTTGTGTCAGAAATGGCAGAGTATTCAATTTCTTAGAAACATAATTATGCAGCTTTAGACATCTGTTCCTAATTTAAGTTTCACTTGAATGCTAATACAAGTATAATGTTTTCTCAAAGATGAATATTCATGAAGTCTTCATTGATTCCTAAAGGTGAAGTGTGTATGCAAAGAAGACGTTGCAAGCTGACGGAGTTGGTCGTTCCATCTACTGTAAGGGGTTATATTTAAAACACAGCGACAAGTATGTTCCAGCTCCCAAAAGTTGATCCCCATAATTTTGTCAATAATAATTAGTATTTAAAGACGGCTTCAAATTTTGGAAAATACTGAGAGTACCAGCTGATTCTACAGAATTTAACTTTGATCAGCATTACTATAGATCCACAGTAAATATTGGACACATCATAGAAGTGAAGGATATTATCTAAAGGCCCACTACCTTTCTGAAACGGCTTTTAATTTTTAGATTGGGAAAGTAAAACGAGATCGTTATTTTTGTATAGTCGCTAAAATTATTAACTTACCTTTAATACTACACGTGTCATCACATTCTGAGCAATTTGATAAAAATAAATAAAATGTTAATTTTCTTAACGTGGGTCGTCTTATGTTTCCCGCCGTCATCCTAAATACTATGCAGTATTTGACTATCACTGCGCCAGACGCCAAAACAGCGAAATAACTCTCCACTGTTATCAAACATTACGCAGGAAATCTTGCATATGTTGGTGTTGTAACCTCATCTTAGGCCATTGGTATATATTTTCTGATGTTATTAATGTTTTTAAGAAAACTTTATGTTTTCCTATGGAAAGGTAGTGGGCCTTTAAGGTTTGTGAGTACATTTCACACAGTGCATATAGTCTGCCTGAATG
Organism: Argopecten irradians; assembly: GCF_041381155.1. Classification (NCBI taxonomy): domain Eukaryota; kingdom Metazoa; phylum Mollusca; class Bivalvia; order Pectinida; family Pectinidae; genus Argopecten; species Argopecten irradians. The sequence continues at coordinate 19,062,997 of NC_091143.1, read as the reverse complement.
TATCATCCTTTGTTTACAACAACAAATGTGAGCAAAATCTATTTCTGATCAAAGTGAAGAGGACACTAACTCACGACAGAGGTGGAGGGCTTGTGGTAATATGTTATATGTTGGTACCAATCTTATAAGGTGTAAAATAATGGTGTAAATGATGACCACAGAGACATTATTCTGGTGTCATATGTCTTATGATTGTCATTATCCGACATCTTCAGATTGACAAGATTCAGAGGTTTATGGGTAGCACCAGGACTGATGGGCCTCTTGTATTACCATTTAATCCCCAAGTACTCTCACCATAAAATCAATACAAATCTAAGCATGACTTGTCGGCCTAATACTACAGTCAATCAGGATTAACGCATTCTGCCGACCTTGATGATGGATATCTAGATCTGTTCACACCTCACTTTGTATTTAGTTTCTGTTTTCTCCTTACCTCCCTCCTCTCCCTACAAGAAAAAATGATGATTTACCATGGAAACGAAATGGGGGAATAGTTGGTTGTCATGGCCTCGGATAAGGGGAGAGTGGGTTATTAGTTGTCAATGCATTGACTTATTAATTACAGATTTAGTTACAAATAGTGCTGGCCATGGTGTAAAAAATGATATAATTCACTATTTATTTCAAAGTGTTAAATTCATACAGTTCATTAGAATTATGAGAATGATGTTTGTAAGCTTATATTGAATCATGAGATGTAATTTTTTGATGCAGATCTTGATTCATTAGCTTATAATTAGAAGTTCATTTTCAGTTCACACAGCGGCTGTCATACGGTTTGTCACTTGTCAAAAAGGATAAAAAATTTAATTGAAGGTCAAATTGACAGTAGATGTTATCACTGCAGTAACAGATGCTTACATATCTGTTAAAATCCTCTTTTATTCTTTGACAGCTTTAACTCAATAACATCAAACAGTTGTTTAAATATTGATTAGTTTCGTGTGAATTTGTTAGGATCACAGATCTATAGCTTTTAGTGACTTCACACATGGCTCGCTATGATTATGATTCAGATGTTTATGTAATTGTCGTTATTAAGTTATCCGTACATTTTCTTACCAGGGATCGATACCATTCACGACTTTTCTCTCTGGTGCAGAAAGTGGAGTATCATACTAAATCACCCCAGGGAGGCAAACATTGAAGCCTGGTAACAATTTTACAGCGTACATTAAGTTATTCTTTAAGACAGATGTGAGGATCAGATCACCAGAACTTATCACAGGACATGATGGTATTGACTGTGACCATGCAAGATTATTGACGATCAGTTCTAGTGATAATTTGATAAATTATGTAAGTCTTACTTGCTGAATGGTTAGATTTTGCTTTATTTTTAAAGAGGAGAGAAGGAGGCGATACTATTAGTTTGTGTTGTGTCTTTATAATTGTTTTTCCTTCCTTCCTTCTGTCCACACATTATCTTATCTTAGCTTTATCTCCAGAAGGTACAGGACCTTCATACTTGGTATATTTATAGATATAGTCTATCAAGGTATATGGCATTCCAAAACAAGCTTAAAGGTCACTTTGCACTCATCCGCCGTGATCTAAATTTTGACCTTTGGCATCCATTGTTTTTTGTTGTTTTATTTGAAAAAGGCTTCTTGTCTGGATTTTTGCTACTGTATCATGGGTCAACATGTACTTAATGAAGCTGTATGTGTGTCCTGTACCAAGGTCGCGGGTCACTGTTCCTATATTTTGACCTATGACCTACCTAGTATATTGTATTGCATCAATATAACAAATATTCCACTGTTACAAGACACATTGCAAATATATACGGCAGCCTCCGTAAAACCCAGACACAAAGGAACACATCGCACACCTTACATGATCATGACAGCCCCCTCGTACCCAATGGCTGTTAAGGATGTACTCCTCTGAAAAGTCAAAATATACTTGTATTAAACTTTTTTTCTCATATAGAGTTTTTTGGGCCGCGGTGGCCGAGTGGTTAAGATGTCCCGACATATTACCACAAGCCCTCCACATCTGGGATGCGGGTTCGAATCCCATGTGGGGCAGTTGCCAGGTACTGACCGCTGACCGCTGGTTTTTCTCCGGGTACTCCGGCTTTCCTTCACCAACAAACCTGGCACGTCCTTACATGACCCTGGCTGTTAATAGGACGTAAAACTAAACAAACAAACAAATATAGAGTTTTTGAAACAGGAGTTCATACCATAAAAGAAAATTGAAGAAAAATCATATGTCCGTGTGCTCGTTTTTGAGCTATTGTCGCTCATAGAAACCTAGTTGACAAAATATTGGATTTTATGGAAATTTTGCCGTTTTGACCATATACACAAGAGATTAAAGCCATAATTTCCTAATGAGGTGTTAGATATGTATGGATGTTTGTAGAATTTATTTTCCAGTAGTCTTCTTTAAAAATATACCAGTTTTGATTAATTAGACTAATATTTTTCCTCGGAATAACAAAATATGCTACCCCTACCCCTTAGTTTTGAGCTACAAAATGCACCGTTTTTAGCCATTTTTGCCAAATGTAACCCTTTATAGAAACAGTTCTGGTATTAAACTTTTGTTAATATTTTGTATATCAATAGGGAAAGGGTTGTTCTTTCCAAATCAGGAAGAAAAATAGGGGGCCATGTGCTTACTTTGTTGTCCTATTTGAATATTTGTTATTTTTCATTATTTTAGAGTAAAATATAAAAGTGCTAAAATTACCATTAAATGTAAAAATAGAGTGATAAAAGTGTATCATTTCACACATTAATGCTCAATTTTTTAATTACCACGAACCTAGTAAAGATTTATAGCAAAAATTAGCTCGATACAGCTAAAAATGCTGGTGCAGTGATGCTTTAAGTAAAAATAATTTCAGTAAAAAATGGTAAAACTGCGGCTCTACTCAAAGCGAAAAAAAGACACAATTTCAAAATGGCCGCCAGATGGGCCATTTCTTAAAATCCCCGTTTAAAAAATCTACTGAAAATAGAAATGTAATTTTTTGCCAAAATTTTCAACTGGCAACTTGCTACAGATATTGATAAATTGTATTTGAAAATCTCACAAATTCTTTGATTTATGTCGAAACGAGACTTCAAGGGAAACCTCAGAAGAATACAACCTTAATAAGAGGTGAAACCTAGTAAACCAAACCAATTTAACATAAACAAATAATGAATCAAGAAATAGAAATTAAAAAATAGCGTTCACTTTCATCAAAATTGGACAAAACATAAAATTGACCTCCTTATTGAACTCCCCATATTGATTTCATCTTGTATCATTGACCATCTATCCGAGGCCACCTGTGCTAGCTGATAAATAATAAAACTTAATTTTCAGTCATGGCCACCGAATGTCCCTCCTTTTTCATCATCAAAAACACTCACATTAGACATCCATTCGTCCATTGGTGCAGAACTCAAACTCAAAGAGATTTATTTATGTATAATTTACATATTTCACACAAAAGGTAGCTAAACTTGCTGATGGTAGAGATTTTTAGGGGGTTGGGGTTGGGTTGGGTTACCAGGCCATGTGTTTTATTGAATGATTTTGTAAAAGACCATATCAACTGGTTATGATATATTACATATGAATTATTGATGAATTGACATGATGTGAATGTATCCAATGATTGACTATAAAACAGTTACCGATTTTCATCACTAGAGTGGATTCACTCACCAGCCCGGGTGAAGTCGGCCATCAGTACAAGGCTGTTATCTGTGTGAAAGATCAAAAATCAATGTTGTAATGCTGAATGCCCGTCACAAGAAACTAAAAAAAGTCTGCAGTTTTCCAGCTGATGGGAAACACATTGGCGGTGTAATTATTTGGCAATCAATATATATTTATAGAAAGTTTCTGTTAATTAGTTTTATAGTCAGAAGTATTGACAACACTCTAGTGTATGTCTGTTACATATAGATGTATACAAGTTAGATATTGACACACTCGCGATACACACATTTTCTATAGGGACATGTTTTCTGCTTTTTGTATATGTCAAAGTTTTATGTAGACATATTTATAATTTGTACTATAGAGGCATTGAAATTCATGAGTGACATTTTTCATGCTGAATGTGTAACAGAAGTTTTGTGTTAATGCTAATACTTATACTGGTACTTTTAATGTACCTATAAAAGACTTTTTATTGGCATTTTTGAAACAAGATGATTTGACATATTTAGGTCATGTATGGAGTTTATAAATCAGAGAACAATTATCATTGCTATAGAATTGGTATCCATGGAACATTCACTATTCAGAAGGATTGTTGTATCGATGGCAAACCATGGGCATATTTTATGTTAGAGATTTCTTTTCATTCTAAATAAAAGAAATACCATACTTGATCGTGATATAATATAAACAGGATTGGTAATTGTGCATCCATGCTAGTTTGTGAAAATAAATGGTTACTGAATTAAGACGATTTAGCAAGATAGAAACATCATAGTTCAACGGTTTCATGTCAGTGTGTACACATACCATGAACGTTACATTATGAACGCCAATATAATTGTTGTGTACTGTTAGTACCTTTTAATTTGGAAACTACAGGTTGAGTATTTCTATTAAAACTACATGTAGTGTTTGCTGAGTGTTAAAAGCTGTGAAAGGTTCTCGGGCCATATCTCGAGTCAAATTGGTTTGTGAAATAAAGCAGTTGTGTTTGAAATAGTACTTTTGTATTAAACCAATTTTGTATTTCTTTTCACTCTGAATAAGCGCATTGAATGGTGTGGCCATTTAACTTCAAATCTATTGGCTATATGATTTAACAGATAATCTATATTGGTTCTGTATTTTGAATTGCGTTAAGAAACAAAGGTCTGTTCTGCTGAAAGGTTCACCTTTGACCCTTGGTGTATAAGGAGTTGTTAGGTTGTTCTATCCATATACGTATAATCCTGACCCAGTGTCTTTTGTTTGAAGACTGTCTCATTATGTACATATATTGAAGCGATTGTTTGATCAGTCAAGAAGTTGCTGGTGTTAATTTTTGCGGCGTTCAGTCATGCATGGTATTTCTTCTTTGATTTAAACTGTATATATCAAGTTTAAAATTCTCGGAATAGGTTTTGAATATGTATATAAACAAACTTTATTCCAAAATCTCAACATTAATGTCCTCAGTACAATACATTTGATGATTACATTTAAAACAAATATATATTTCAGCTCAAACACATGTGGCTGTATATATATGAGTGCTATATATAGGGTTTACAGCCAATGAGTAGGACACTGGTGAATATAATTGGATACACTAAATAGTATTTAACTATGACATACAAACAGGTGCTTCAGTGGTTTATATAATAGGCCAGGCTTTAATTTAGATAGTTAAAAATTATGTGTGTTATTTTGATTGAGAGTAGATTTCACAATCTTTTAAATCCAAATATTGAAATGTTTTCCGCTAGTTGTCATAGGGCTGTTGATAAACTCTTGAGTTTTAATCAGTGCAATGCTGACTCTGACGAATTATGGATGAAAATAATGTCCGACTTATGTTGTAAGTATATCTTAATCTACATGGATGTCCATATCTGAAGTATGATTATTATCTAGAGGCCGTGAGAGACATGTTAATCAAATTCTTACATAACAGTTCTTATTGAAAGTTAAGTATAAACCTAGCTAGCTATAGAATTTGAACAAAACTTGTCAATTTTTGATAAATAATATCCTCAAAGCGCTTAACTCTTTTTCTAGATCTGCATGATAATGAAATATTTTAGAAGATTTTTTTTTTAAAAAGTACTTTTGGGTGGTATGAAATATACCATTGGAAAGCTTTTGCCGTACACGTCTTCAATAAATTATGTCCCTAAAGTTATAAATGTTCCTTACAAGATCTGATTTGGAAATGTATCAGGACGTTTAAAAGTACTAGCAGTCTATATGTTGGTAAAAGGCTTCCTTTGTAAATAAAGTAGTGAGCTAAGTGTAGGCTATTGATCTCCAGACTTCTGTGACTCTACAAGTCATTCACTGAAAACTTGTAGTTCCTCAAACAGTTCATAGCGGAAATCAGGATGGTGAGGCTTGCTGGATTTACACATCTCTAAAGGTCATTCACCGAAAATCTGTAATACTTAAAACAGTTCATAACGGAAATCAGAATGGTGAGGCGTACTGGATTTACATATCTCTAAAGTCATCTACTACTGAGAACCAGTTAAGTCAGAATATGGTGATCATGAGCTGTGCTGGATTTTAACAGATCTATGAAATCATCTTTGAAATCTAATTGAAATCTGAATGGTGAGGCATGCTGGATTTACCAACCTTTAAAGTTATACTGAAAACCAAAAGTTCATCTCTGATATCGGAATAGTGCTGGATTTATTTTACTGACCTATATTAATTAATATTCATTGTGAACTAATTGTTTACTAATGAAATCAAAATCAGGAGGTGTGCTGGATTTACAGACCTCTAAAATCATCCACTGATACTGTTAGTTCCTCTTTTCACGTTAAGGTGACTTACGTTATTATTAGTCAGAATGATGAGGCTGTGTCAGGCTGAAGTTACAGGTGTTGACTGCACTGAGGATTTATGTTCATTTGGGAATAACAAGTTTTGGTGATGGTAATAGTTTTATTGTTGAGTGAGATATATTGATATTTTGTCTGTATATGTTGTAGTAGGTGAATTTGTATATTTAAATGTTTATTTCTTTGGGACAAGGTCACAGAATCTTATGCCATGATCAGTTAGATGCTGGAATATAGAGAGTTAGGATCTGGTTCATTGTCATGGTAACTAGTCATGGCTATGTGAATTAGTTCTTTTAGAGTATTGTACTTTGGAAAGATGTAGTCAGACACTCTGGTGAACTTCATATACCAGTTCAACCAAAAACAATGTTGGATTAACAAATATTTTACTTGTACCTGTTGAATTCTATTTACAATAATTTTGATTTCTTTTCCTAGTAGAATTATTCTGATTGTTGTCATTTGTGTATTCCAGGTCACAGCCACTAGTGATGAGCAGAAAGGACTCCACAAGAGTAAGTAGTGTCTACTTAAGGAATTTTAGGGTTCTGTTTGACAGCTAGATCCTATTTTATATAGGCCCCAAATAACGATTTTTTTCCTCAGAATTCCTTTTTTATTTATTTCCCGTATCGAGATAAAAGACCCTCTCCCAATTTTGTGAGAAATATCCCAGAATTTCTATTCTTATGAAATGAGGATTCAAATTAAGCAATAAGATGAAGTGTGGACAGCAAGATCTGAAATTTCAAATCATTTTTATTTGATACCAAGACAGAAAAGCTGACATGCTTGTAACTTGTTTGTAGGACTCCTTCCCGACCATCAGCAGGTCCAGAGCAGAGAAGTTCCACAAGCTGTTTAAGTCTGTTCCAGAGACAGAAGACCCTATTGACTGTAAGTGTACTTACATCATCAATCTACAGGATATAAAAAGTACATGTGTCATAACACAAACTTTCCTACACCACCGTTAAAGGGTTTAATTACTGAAATATCGTCATTTCCCAGTGGTTAGTAAGCAGATTCAGATGTCCGAATATCTATTCCAAATAGGTCCTTAAATACATTAATAGACAGCACTAATGTGAAAGAAATGGATGATATTTCACTTTATTTTGTAAGATGATATCTATAATGAAATCAAAAAAATAAGAAGACACTTTTTTTGGACCAAATTTGGACTAACTTCTATCAAAAGTATTGCACAAAGTCGGCCAGAAGTCAAATAAAGAAAGCTTGTTTTGATATTTTGATCTGCATTTAATTGAAGGTCAGTGAAATTCATGCCTTAGAAAGGAGAAGGGACACTTATTGATTAAGTGACCAAGGTGTTTATTGGGTTGAATACAGTAATTGCAAAACAAGTAACATTTATTAATGTTGTTATCTTGGATGGAATTCCACGAATGGTTTTGATATTGAATGAATACAGTGTACTTGTGTGTGGATATCCTGCAGGTAGCCCCTGTACTCTTACATCTAATCGTGGAATGAAATAAAACATTGATTAGTTGTCTGGTTGTCTCATTCTAACGTGTAGCAGCTTTCACAAGCTCATATGCATCAAATGTCAATTATTTCAAATAATTCTGAAATTTCAGAAATTGTCAATCATGGAAAGAGGATTGATGATATTTGCTTGAAAAATGAATCTGTCAAGTTTATCAGATTTCAGCATTGTGGAGTTGTTGTGTATCAAAATAAAATGTTACATATTTTAGCTGTGAAATGTGAGATGATACTGCCAGAGCTTCATTAGAGAAGAATGGTGACTGCAATATATTGCATTGCCAATGTAAAAATATCTTTCCTGGTGATTATATAAGTTGTTTTTCTCACATTAAAACTGTGCATGCTGTTTCCATTTTATTGTGTTTCAATTGACTCTGGTGACATTTTGGTAGGATAACTAATCAGCCCTAGTAGGTAGGTGTAGTAAGACTTTAAATGTCTGGCAGCTGTGATACATCCTGATATAGTTACACAGTATGGTAAGCACTTGTATAGAAGTCATTTTGCTACTTCATAATACAGTCAAACCTACCTTAGCAACCACCTCTGTATAGAGACTGCCTGTTGAATAAGACCACTAAGTAGAGTTGCAAAAAGTCCATTTCCACGCAATGGTCTTTATGGGACTAAATCACCTACCACATGATACCCGATAACATTTGTGTGGGACTATTGTTTCTATTGGTGATGGAATGATGTCAAAAGATGATATCCCCAGCTAACGTCATTTCAGCGGGAAGACTACAAAGAATTACATTCTATCACCACTGGAGAGTATGTCCAGCATGAACGTTATCGGGTATCATGGGGTACATGACTTAGTCTCATTCAACCTGTGTATAAAGACCACATGACCATTTTCCTCTCTCAGTTGTGTGGTATTTACAGACTGTTCTGAGTATTTATTAATTTTTTCTTAATTATATATATATTTTTTTTTACCAAAGGCTCTTGTAAAACAAAACAATGTGTTTTGCATTAGTTAATTGTTGATGTTAGGGGCCAGATCAGGAAAAGTGGTCTGTGTACAAAACAACATGTTTCAGAACAGCATAATGACTCAATTGCCATTGTTGATTGTCTGAATAGGTCATTAAAATATAGCATTTCCTTACCAAAATAAAAGGGGACCAACAAGACGGGTATGGGTTCTTTGATCTTGTACACAAGTAGGTAAATGTGGAGATAGGTGTTGTAATGTATACATTGATTATTCTATCATCTTATTTAAAAACTGTTTAAAGTTGATTGAATTTGGAAAAAAAAAGAGTTTAACTTATAATAAAAATATTTTCAAGATATTTGAAATTTAGATTTAAAAAAATTACAATGGTAATGATATTGTGAGTTGTGCATGGCATTGTGACAATATAATGTAGATTTAATCAATACACGGGCCAAACTAGTGTTGAATAGCTTCAATATGTCAGTTACTCTTTTCACTAGTAAAATCAAATCTGTTGTCTGTTTGAAATGCTTTACAAATCTACCAGATATATTGTGTATTATTGAGGTAAAATCAATCACTCTGGGTGGTTTTCATTATATTTGTGTCATAGGGAAAATAGTCTGGACAATCAGCTAGCAGACAATAGATAGGTATCACTAACAATCAGCTAGCAGACAATAGATAGGTATCACTAACAATCAGCTAGCAGACAATAGATAGGTATCACTAACACTAATCAGCTAGCAGACAATAGATAGGTATCACTAACATAACAGCAGAGACAATAATAGTATAGAAGTATCACTAACATTAGCTAGCAGACAATAGATAGGTATCACTAACACTATCAGCTAGCAGACATTAGATAGGTATCACTAACAATCAGCTAGCAGACAATAGATAGTATCACTAACAATCAGCTAGCAGACAATAGATAGGTATCATAACAATAGCTAGCACATAGCAGACATAGTGGTATCACTAACAAAGCTAGCAGACAATAGATAGGTATCACTAACAATCAGCTAGCAGACAATAGATAGGTATCACTAACAATCAGCTAGCAGACAATAGATAGGTATCACTAACAATCAGCTAGCAGACAATAGATAGGTATCACTAACAATCAGCTAGCAGACAATAGATAGGTATCACTAACAATCAGCTAGCAGCAGACAATAGATAGGTTATCACTAACAATCAGCTAGCAGACAATAGATAGGTATCACTAACAATCAGCTAGCAGACAATAGATAGGTATCACTAACAATCAGCTAGCAGACAATAGATAGGTATCACTAACAATCAGCTAGCAGACAATAGATAGGTATCACTAACAATCAGCTAGCAGACAATAGATAGGTATCACTAACAATCAGCTAGCAGACAATAGATAGGTATCACTAACAGCTGATCACTACAATCAGCTAGCAGACAATAGATAGGTATCACTAACAATCAGCTAGCAGACAATAGATAGGTATCACTAACAATCAGCTAGCAGACAATAGATAGGTATCACTAACAATCAGCTAGCAGACAATAGATAGGTATCACTAACAATCAGCTAGCAGACAATAGATAGGTATCACTAACAATCAGCTAGCAGACAATAGATAGGTATCACTAACAATCAGCTAGCAGACAATAGATAGGTATCACTAACAATCAGCTAGCAGACAATAGATAGGTATCACTAACAATCAGCTAGCAGACAATAGATAGGTATCACTAACAATCAGCTAGCAGACAATAGATAGGTATCACTAACAATCAGCTAGCAGACATAGATAGTTTACAGCTAGCAGACAATAGATAGATAGGTATCACTAACAATCAGCTAGCAGACAATAGATAGGTATCACTAACAATCAGCTAGCAGACAATAGATAGGTATCACTAACAATCAGCTAGCAGACAATAGATAGGTATCACTAACAATCAGCTAGCAGACAATAGATAGGTATCACTAACAATCAGCTAGCAGACGACAATAGATAGGTATCACTAACAATCAGCTAGCAGACAATAGATAGGTATCACTAACACTATCAGCTAGCAGACAATAGATAGGTATCACTAACAATCAGCTAGCAGACAGATAGATAGGTATCACTAACAATCAGCTAGCAGACAATAGATAGGTATCACTAACACTATCAGCTAGCAGACAATAGATAGGTATCACTAACAATCAGCTAGCAGACAATAGATAGGTATCACTAACAATCAGCTAGCAGACAATAGATAGGTATCACTAACAATCAGCTAGCAGACAATAGATAGGTATCACTAACAATCAGCTAGCAGACAATAGATAGGTATCACTAACAATCAGCTAGCAGACAATAGATAGGTATCACTAACAATCAGCTAGCAGACAATAGATAGGTATCACTAACAATCAGCTAGCAGACAATAGATAGGTATCACTAACAATCAGCTAGCAGACAATAGATAGGTATCACTAACAATCAGCTAGCAGACAATAGATAGGTATCACTAACAATCAGCTAGCAGACAATAGATAGGTATCACTAACACTATCAGCAAGCAGACAATAGATAGGTATCACTAACACTATCAGCTAGCAGACAATAGATAGGTATCACAACAATCAGCTAGCAGACAATAGATAGGTATCACTAACAATCAGCTAGCAGACAATAGATAGGTATCACTAACAATCAGCTAGCAGACAATAGATAGGTATCACTAACAATCACTCAGCAGACAATAGCAGCAGACAATAGATAGGTATCACTAACATCAGCTAGCAGACAATAGATAGGTATCACTAACAATCAGCTAGCAGACAATAGATAGGTATCACTAACAATCAGCTAGCAGACAATAGATAGGTATCACTAACACTATCAGCTAGCAGACAATAGATAGGTATCACTAACAATCAGCTAGCAGACAATAGATAGGTATCACTAACACTATCAGCTAGCAGACAATAGATAGGTATCACTAACAATCAGCTAGCAGACAATAGATAGGTATCACTAACAATCAGCTAGCAGACAATAGATAGGTATAGTCTAACAATCAGCTAGCAGACAATAGATAGGTATCACTAACAATCAGCTAGCAGACAATAGATAGGTATCACTAACACTATCAGCTAGCAGACAATAGATAGGTATCACTAACAATCAGCTAGCAGACAATAGATAGGTATCACTAACAATCAGCTAGCAGACAATAGATAGGTATCACTAACACTATCAGCTAGCAGACAATAGATAGGTATCACTAACAATCAGCTAGCAGACAATAGATAGGTATCACTAACAATCAGCTAGCAGACAATAGATAGGTATCACTAACATCAGCTAGCAGACAATAGATAGGTATCACTAACACTCAGCTAGCAGACAATAGATAGGTATCACTAACAATCAGCTAGCAGACAATAGATAGGTATCACTAACAATCAGCTAGCAGACAATAGATAGAATCAAGCAGACAATAGATAGGTATCACTAACAATCAGCTAGCAACAATAGATAGGTATCACTAACACATCAGCTAGCAGACAATAGATAGGTATCACTTACAATCAGCTAGCAGACAATAGATAGGTATCACTAACAATCAGCTAGCAGACAATAGATAGGTATCACTAACAATCAGCTAGCAGACAGTAGATGGGTATCATTAATAATCAGCTAGCAGACAATAAATAGGTATCTCTCACACTATCAGCATCGTTCACAAGGAGATATAACTCGGGAGATTAACTTAAACATCATTACACTCCTTATCAATTAACAAAAAATGCTGTTGAATATGGGGGTTTCGAGATCTCAAAACGACCTGGATAAAGAACAATTTTCTGTTGATTAGTCCCACCTTCTGGTGATTATGACGTCACAAAAATCATGTCAAGTAATGACGTCATAATCACCAGAAGGTGGGGACTAATCGATGGTAAATAATACTTTACCAACTTCGTTTTGGGGTCTCAAAACCCCTGTATTGTCTGGAGGTCAGAGGTCAGAATAGGTAAATTAACGATTATTGTAAATTATGGCTCACTGATTGTTTAAAATTGCTGACAACTATATATCAGCCTTAATGGTTTTGCTGAAATGTTAAATTGAACCAGTTGTATATACCAATTCGGAATTTTTAGTCCACCATCATCAGATGTAGGTCCCTCTAGACCCCTAGTTGTGCATATTGCATGTTGGGACTTGGATTTTGATAGTTGAAGTTTATTACCACTAATTTTCTGAAAGTGCTGAAGTGATCTGTCTCAAATTTCATATGCAGTTTGTAGTTAAAGTTTGAAAAGCAGAGAAAAGTTAACACATATGGCTGGTAATTATATAATTTATGGTTCAATTTGGGAATCATTAGGCTTGAATCTGGTATCAGATCGGATTGTCACTTGCTTAATTACTGTTATGTGTAGGGTGTGACTATATATCCTCAGTAAGTGAAGAAATGAGTCCAATACATACTTATATGTCATAATTGATGAGACACAGATTTTGATCTATATCCATATTCAATCTTCTTTACATCCCCAACAACTTACACCAAATTATGATTGATGTGGTAGGTGTAGGTTGGAATCAATAACGAACGGTTTTATGTATTGTCTGTCAGTGTGTGATAATGTTTCTTCTTATCAATTCATTTTGTCCAAAAAAAAAATTCTGATTTTCAAATATTGAAATTCACTTTCCTGTCATTAAAATTCACATTTCCTGTCAGTTAAATTGACTTACTCTGTCATATAGGAATTCATATTTTTCCTGTTCATGAAATTCACTTTTCCATTTGTATTTTTCTGTACTCACCTATTTACTTACCATTGTGTGATAAATATACATGTATGTTTTTTGGATTCCTTCCTATTTACCCATGGCTATTAGATATTGTTCTTTAATTGGAAACTGTCAGTTTGTTTACTCGGGAAAATCAGGTTTATTCAAGCATTGCTTGTATAGAGTATTGTTACAAACTCAGGAATGTCTATTTCAAGATATCTTAACTAATGTGTACATAGGATAGATAGATCTAAAGCATGTTCAATATACATGGCCGTTTATTCCTCAAAGTCTAAAAATTAGCTGTCACAAAGAAACATCAATTTGCTAGTGAAAACATTTATATAGATTCATTAAATGGTTTGAAGAAAGAGTTACATCCAATTTGTTCTTGAGACATCATTTCACTTCACTCAAGATGATCAAGTGTTTGTTTTTTCATGCATTACTGGGCTCAGTTTTATGAACATTCCTTAATTTTACATTATGTATAAATCAAAACAGCAAAGGTCATATCGGCAATTGACCACTTCATTAAAAAAAAAAAAAAACAAGAAATAAGCTTTTCAGAAATATGTTCACACCATCACAGGACTGATGAGATATAACAACAATTCGCAGATTATTGAGGTTTATATTTACACTGTGATTACACAACATCAATGCGTGTCCTTGTGAATGAGATATTTGAACTTTTGGTCAAGGTGAAATAATACCTGAGGAAGTTGAATTTCTCATAAAATTGGAAATGTCGCTCCTATCACTGAGTTCACCTTTCAAGTTTGTTGACCTGTTTAAAATAACCTTTTGTACTTAATCACCGTTATAGCCTGGAGTTTTGATTCTCCCATCGGGCACCATTCATTTTTATACAAACATGTATAATAAAGTATAAGAATAATGAAATAAGTGTAATTATATGTTATGTAACACTATGATTGTATTTTGTAGATTTCTCGTGTGCCTTCCTCGGAGACATCCTACTACAGGGAAATCTGTATGTGTCACAGAACTGGTTCTGTTTCTACTCCAGGATTAGAGGCAGGGGCAGGCTGGTAAGTTACTACCGTATAGGTGGTAATTAGCACCCGTGCCCTAACATGAATTTCATGTACATGTATATGGGATACAATATCAATATCACACAGTTGTAAAACGTTGTTTGATTCCGGGGATGGGGGATGTTAATACAGTACATGTATTTTTATAAGGATGTAATATAATCAGGGTTATATAACGGACCTCTTTTCACTGATATTTTTGGATGGATTTTGGGCCAGAAAAAAACGCAGTCAATATATTTATATATATATCTTAAGGAAGAAAAATATGTTTTCCGAATTTAAAAGGTGTGCCTCCCTGAGAATATTGAAATTAAAACTACTGCTTGTTGCCAGATAAGGTAGTAAGTAAGGTATTAAGGAGATGTGTGATTTGTTTTACAGCAAGAGATTCCTATGGAGAAAGTGATCAGTATCACTCGTGAGAAGACAGCCCTGATCATCCCTAATGCCATTGGTCTACAGACAGCTCAGGAAAAGGTCAGTTTTCATCATGAAAATCAAGGTATTCTCATCAGACATAATCAATAGGAAAAGAGAGAGTTAATGAATAGACATAATACTGATTACAAAGCTAGGTCACCTATCTCAGGTTAAATGACGACAGGTATGACAGTGGTATCAATGGAGTGGTGTCAAATTCTCCCTGATACACCTTTATTACCGGAGAATTCTTGGACTAATTACAACATTATGGCATTGTTCGGTAAAAGACTGTCAGGATCGTTGTATCAGCTAGTCATGTTTTCTTTCTGGAGGTAACTGACCTACATTTCTCTCATCAGAACTGGTGTACCATGGTGTTAATGTCAGGTGCCCTTTGGTGCTTCAACAGCAGTGGCAATTTGGCTTCATTCATATATAGACAAACATGTATCAAATATTCATATTATGAAGCAGTTTTTGATGATCATGCAGCCAGAAAAAGGATGGTCGTCCCTAAACGAAATGCTCTGAAGAGTGTCTAGCTGCAATATTAATGCTCAGCTGGTTTTTCACACGGACAAAGTTCTCACAAGACGTTACTCAAAGTAAATCAATGAATCAATTGTTGATGGTGTTCACTGACCAAGGCTGCTAAAAGCTATTGAACAGTCAGAGTTCCTGACTATGCAGACTTTGGATCAGTTAGGATCACAAATCCAATATTAGGTTAACTTGTCTTAAGTATCTTGGGCATTTAGGTGTTTGAGCATTGACCAACAACCAAGAAATCAAGGAAACTATTGTTTTAGACATTCATCAAGGTCTATCGGCCTCTTGGAACAATCCTTACATGACCCTAGTGGTTGATTGGATCAGAAACATATATACATAGAGATTGGCAACTTCGCCATTTTTACGATAGGCAGATTGCCTCTCTATGTCCCTAGGGGCTTTTAGATAAACTCTTAAATAGTTAAATAAAGCAGAATAACTTTGATATGTTATAAAAGTTCAGTAATTTTCAGATGGTTTGAGTAAGATTTTGGAAAGAAAAAATAATATTTTAACTTATATATTAATAAAACAAATTGCACTCCCGGTTTTGAATGCCTGATTTTCGAAAAATCAGGTAAAATTGCTCATTTTAATACTTTCAAAAATCATATTAAATAACATCAATTGGGAAAACTGATCACATCAAACCATGATATAATATTTAAACTTTGTGTTGATGCAAAAATATCATGTTTAAAGGAATACACTAAAAAGAAGTTAGCCAAGGGAAAATACCGATAAACTGGAGGTCCCTCTGCCTGTCAACATAGACAAAGAAGGAGTTTCCAATCTCTATGTATACCGTATTTTCCCTAATGAGGGCGCCGGGCGCGGGTAAATGGCCTAGGGGGGCGCCGTTATTTGAGACCATTTTTAGATGTTTTTTTCTGAAACAGACTATAGTCATCTTGCTTTTAGTTTCGTATTTTTCTGAAACTTACTATAGCCAAATTACGTTTTGAAGTCAAGTAAGTATTGAAATTACATAATTATGAAGAAATGTTTGCACCAGAAGTATTAAACATTGGTTAAATATGTATGTTTCACGGAATTTTGGCATTTTATGCTAGCCTGTTTGTTTACCATGCGTACACAAAATGGCGGACGGTGCTTTCGATCGCTACTTTCGTTTTGTGGCAGATGGGAAATACCGACAAGAGCACACAATTAAATGCTTAGAAATGATAACATGCCTGTTATTTAGTAACCTTTATCATAGACATACAGTAAGTATTCATAAAACCTGTATAGACATCGCTAAAATGTTGTTGCCAGTTAGTCTTCATCCATACACGTGTGTGGGGCATTCAAGTGACACGTTTTGTTTTGAACATGGAATTCTCGCTGTTTCTATGTGTAAACACTTGGCAAAGATGTCCTAAGTTGCCCAGTGCAATACATTTATAGCTGATCGGATATCTGTTAAGCATCAGATTGATGTGAAACAGTATTTTATTAGCGTCTGCAAAGACAAATCGTCACAATCTGGCACAAAAATTGTATGAAATTAGCTGATTTTTTCAGCAAAAAACGTGGGGGCGCCCTTATTAGAGGAGGCGCTCTTAATAGGGAAAATACGGTATATGTTTCTGATTGGATGTTAAAACAATCGAACCAAACCAAATCTTACTAGAAAGTCATGTGAACTTTCCACTCCCCAATACATATGTGTATTGATGCCTTAATATTGACTGATGTTACCTGGAGGTTTCTATATGTGACTGCGACGTTTTTTAAGTGGCCTTGATAATTGTAAACGTTTATTACCTGTGAGGTTTCTATATGTGACCTTGACCTTTTTTAAGTGGCCATGATGTAAACATTTATGACCTGTGAGGTTTCTATATGTGACCTTGACGTTTTTTAAGTGGCGTTGAAGTAAAAGTTTATGACCTGTGAGGTTTCTATATGTGACCTTGACGTTTTTTAAGTGGCCTTGATGTAAACGTTTATGACCTGTGAGGTTTCTTTATGTGACCTTGACGTTTTTTAAGAGGCCTTGAGGTTTCTATATGTGACCTGGTTTTTGACCTTGAGATTTCTGTGTCTAAATGTGACATGTTTCCATATTTCAGTATGTTTTTGGCTCCTTCATCTCTAGAGACAACACCTACAAGTTTTTGTATAGCCTCTGGAAAAAGACACAACAACAGGTGAGCCTCTTATCAAAAGTAACAATAGTAACTTCTCACAAGAATTTTAGCTCAAGTTGGAATTTGACTTTCTGTTCAAAGATGTCATTATGGTGTAATAGTTGGGATGGAGTATACTGTATAGATACTGATTTTTGCGGGTGTAAAATTCCATGAATTACTGTTTGGAAATTCTTATCTCAAATTACCTTTGTAGCCTTTCATTCAGTGTCATTTATATATATTTACATTCTTAGTGTTTCGTCACTATATAAATCAACCAACTGAAGAAAACAAACATTTGCCTATGAAAACACTATGAATACACTATGAATACAACGATTCTCGTGCATCAATCAGCTGATTTCAAACAATGTGCCAGTTTCATATCAATTGAAAAAAAATAGTCCCCCACAATATTTTAATGTATAATATCTAATGTGTTGTTTCTTGATATAGAATCAACTAAGGTTTACTGTAATCAGTAAGTCAATCAAATCTTATTTTAACTATATTTCTTATTTATTGTTTGTCATTTGCTAAAAATGGTCGACCGGAAGGCGGAAGCTTGAAAACGCGACGTTGTGGAACGATTTTGTCATCTAGCTGTTCCATTAATCTCGTTTCTCGTCGTATATGGATGTCATAATATTAAATATGATATAAAAACCTTTCAATAATTTTTATTTTCATAAATTATTTTAATATAAATATATAGATTGAATGTATTTTTCTAATTTTCATAGTGGCTATGAATAGTAGAAGCTATCTAGGTTTCTTCCGAAGAGCGCTAACTCGCTCCGTGGGATATGTAGATAGCTTCTGCTATTCATAGCCGCTATGAAAATTAGAAAAATGCATTCAATCCCTATGTATAAGCATGATTGTGATAAGTTTTGAATGTTTTGTTTCAGAATGACATGCTGGTTCATATACGAAGTGATTCAAATACCTCAAATGAAGTAAGTACCTCTGTCATTATTTTTGTTCACATATAAGAGTTTGGCTGTTTTGTGATAATTTCAACAAAAATTTCTAACAATGATCTGAGGATGATTAATCTTTTCTGGAAATGGAAATACAGAATTTGTTTAAGTTTTGTGTGTGTAAACTGCAGATTCTTCTTTTGAAACAAATTCAAGTTATACTGAATGGAAACTTACGAGATAATACAGGAAAATACTGACAGTTGTAAATATTAACATGTGCTGTTTTGACTGTAGCTGATTAACAATAATTAAAATGACCTAAAAACTTGTAAGGGACAGTTGTCATACTTTCATTGCCACAGATATCCTTCACCCTGTCTCTAGACCAAACTGTACCGGACGACCCTGATAGAAAGTATGAACTACGAACCAGTAAATCATTTACAGTGCCTAGTCCTGACTATAGTATCAATAACAATGTTATCGGTGTGCCAGGCGAGTCCGGTAAAAACAACTCTTGTGAGTCGGACTCCAGTGTGTGTCCAGAATGTGGTGTCATTGACAACAGTGATGTCAGCTGTAATAAGGAGGTTGCTACGGAGTCTGAGAACACGATGCAACGCAATGCGTTTGTTCAAGCAGAGGTGATAGTTCAGAAGGACAATGTTACAGAAAGTTCAAAATTCAGCATTCCCTATTTTTTCCAATGTAAGTACTACAATGTATTTCAAACTGGGCATGACTTATTGTGTTGACATATAATGTATTTGTTTTTCAGATTTCTTACTGTATTAGTGAAACCTGTCTATAAAGACTACCAATCCAACGACAGGGGGAAAATAGTCTTTATAGCTAGGTGGCCTTTATATGCAGGTTGAATTGTTGAGTTTTGGGACCTTAGAAATGTGGTCTGATTAAGCAGATGGTCCTTATACAGAGATGGTTTTTATCGTACATCTTAGAGTGATAAGATAATTTAATAAAAGACTGTTCAGGAGGGGGGGGGGGGGGAATAAAACAAAGTCATATAATGTCTGTCTTTTTTATCTAAGTAATCTGCAAATCATTGATAAATTGCATATCGAAGTCTGTATTATCAAGATATTTCTGATTTTAATATAGCCTGTAACTGATGTATCCTATTGTCTATATTGATATTGGGATGAAATGTCTGACAGCAGTCAGAAAGTCTTTCTGAGGTGTCATTTTACAATAGGAATCAATATATCATAAAAGTATCTTTTTTGTTTCAGGTTTTGATTGTCGTAAAATGTATGCAGCATTTTCACAGCTGGCTGTGAAATTTCAAAAGTAAGTACATTTATCTTCCATGCTGCAAAACAAACAAGGTAAACTTAGCTGTGACAATTACTTCATATTTTTGACTGAATGACCCAAAACTTTTTGTAAAAATATTCTAGGACATGGACTGAAAATTAGGAGGGCTTTTTCAGAGAATTCAAAACATGGATTAAAATTTTGATACTAACCAATTCTGTTGTCTTTTTAGGGTTCCTCGAACGAACTTGCTGTTGGCTATATGTTCAATAATGTGAGTATTCGGTATCAGTCATACCTAGTATTGACTTTTTAGCCTCTTTATATCATCATGAATCCTACAACTTTAAGATAAGCTTGCTTAGGTTGAGGTTTCCAAGCGCTTCACCGCTGAGTCACGAGTTTGAATCCCATGTGAGGCAGTTTTATAATCACTGACTATAGATAGGTGGTTTTTCTTGGGATTGTATGACTTTCTGTCACCTTCTAAACCTGGCTTATTCTTTAATTCAAATCAAATAAAAAGTTTAGCCTTTCAATTAAAATAAACTCTCAGAAGTAGGGCACCAATAGGCATCCCATTTTAGTTCTATACTTGTTAGGTCATCTGACCTGAAGGGTCAGGATGACCTATAGTCGTCATGTTTCGTCCGTCGTCGTCCGCCGTGCGCCATGCATTAACTTTTCACATTTTAAACTTATTCTCAAACTCTACTGGTGCGATTTGGCTGAAACTTGCATGAAATGATCCTGACATGTTCGATCCTGACATGTTCATGACAAAGCGTTATTATTTTTCGGGTCGATCCGAAATCCAAGATGGCCGTCACAGCCGCCATCTTGAAAACATATTTTTAACTTCTTTTCAAGTTCTACTGATGTGATTTGGCTGAAACTTGCATGAAATGATCCCGACATTGTCCCAACAAAGTGTTGTTATTTTTCGGGTCAATTTGAAACCCAAGATGGCTGGCACAGACGCCATCTTGAAAAAGTATTTTGAACATCTTCTCAAGTTCTACCTGTGTGATTTGGCTGAAACTTGCATGAAATGATCCTGGTATGGTCCCAACAAAGTGTTGTTATTTTTCGAGTCGATCCAAAATCCAAGATGGCCACCACAGCAGCCATCTTGAAAACACATTTTGAACCACTTCTTAAGTTCTATTTGGCTGAAACTTGGATGAAATTATTCTGACATGGTCCCGAAAAAGTTTTGTAACATCTCTGGGTGATCACAAATCGAATATGGCTACCATAACACTATATCTAATCAATTTCTTACACAATTATTATTAGATGACCGTTAAGGTCCTTGGGCCTCTTGTATGTAACTTCATTCTTTGAACTTATGTTGGCCATTTAAATCTAGAACATTGACTTATATAGATATATTTCTGTGTTATGTTACAAAATTGTCACCCAAATTCCCTTCATTCTATTGATGATATGTTTTATGTTGTTTCCAGGGTGTTGTTCCTGCTGCTATCGGCGGTGGGATTGACCTACAAAATCCTACTTCTTCAGGCCAAACTCGACGCCAAAGATATCTGGTCCCCAGTCTCTCAGACATCCTGGAGGTAGGTTTTACTTACAGTTTCTCTTCCTATTTTGTTGTCAAATTCTTAGAATTTTATTTTCTTACAGTATTTTGGAAGTGAAAATAATACAATTATTTAACAGTTGGCCGCTGAACCCGATAATTTAAGTTTATATCACAGTAGTATTATAATTTTTTTAACAGAGAAAAGCTGTACCAGACCATTTACTCTATGCAGTCTGACTCTCATCTAGCGACAGTAAAACAACTACATTCTGTCCTTCAGACCAATATAGAAATCCTTGAGGAGGTAAGTCACCTATTCTGAAAACCCAAGTAAAAGCAGCTGAATCCATCATATGACTGGATATTGTCATATGTTTATTATAAATTATTCATAGACAAAGTGTAGGTTTTAATGGAATGATAGCATCTTCAGCCCATTTGATCTTTTGTATAATATTTTATCCAAAAAGTTCTTTCATTGTTTTAGACTTCTACTGTGTTGTTATATACAGTAGCAATAGTCAGATGACCATATTAAAGGCCCATGGGCCTCTTGTTTTCAAATGAAAGTCAATAATGTAAACAAATACTAGATGTATCTTGTCCCTTGAATTCTGCAGTGATCACCTTATTTTGGGGTTATCAAAGTACTCTCACTGATATCTTGTGTATTATTTCTAATCTTCCACAATTATATTTACAGATAAACCTGAGCTTAAAAAACCTACATACCCAGAGGGACGGAAAAGGAACATGTGAAAATGACAGCAGCGACGACTCCTGTAGTTAGCCGGAGGTCAAGGGGAGGTTACTCCGGCAGTCTCTCCGTTAGAGCCACAACAGACATAATATATTTGTTAAAATAATTGTTGACACTTTTGCCTTTTTGGCTTGCAATGTTTTCTGTGATATTTCTTAGACCACAATTTAATGAACCACTGATATCAACTCCATTGTGATTAATATTTGTTTGGAAAATGAGAATTTTGTAAACAACTGCCATGTTATCGGAGTTCCAATGTGATTTTTGAATTTTTTATTGTGTTTTGTGTTGAAATGGTGTTATCTATTTTGAGTATGTGTGTGTGTGTGTGTATGAGAGAGAATAGACAGAGATTTACCATCCATTGTGTAAATGACTTATAAGATTGGCATAATCTTATTGACAAACATTTGTTATCATTTAATAATTTCAAAAATTTATCTTGGTTGTTATTTTTGTTGTTGATGAAATATTCATAGGGTCAATCACATATCTATTTTTTTCATATTTAATTTATTTTAAGTATAAAGTTATAGATGATATTTGTAATCAGGTTACATTTATTCCACCTAACAAAGATTTTATTTATTTTACCTGACAAATCAATTCAGGTCTAATTTAGTTCAGGTGATTAACAATCATGTTTAAATTATCATGTTTCATAAATTTTAACTAACAAATCACCTGCATTCCATATTTGTGTGTTTTATTTTTCTGTATAGATGTGTCACTTTTCATGAGAATGCATTCTTTAAAAAACCTTGTGTTGGATTTAATTCTATTTCTCTTACTTTATTATTTTAGCCCACAATCATCAGAGGTTAGTTGAAGTATTTTTTTTTGTTAGAAAGTTTATTGCATCCTTTTTTTTTACTGATGGTCCAAATAATATGTACGGTAAAGCTCACTCCATTTTTTCTCCTTGCATTCTGGCTACATATTTGGTCAAATACAGTTATAAATTTTGAATATGAAAAAATTCTGTCACCTATTCACCAAAACTCAAAAATTGAATACTGCATGCTGAACATCTAAGCTCAGATTGGAAATGATTTATTCTCAGAGTCTATTTTAAGCAAAAGTGCTGTGTTTTGCTTGTAATATTTATGAATATTTTTTTACATACAATGTACATTGTAAAACCTTATATCTTGGTGATCAAAGAAAGCTTTGTGGTTTTACTATTGGTTCTTGTTTAAAGACTTCAAATGATGATTGGAGGCAAAATTCTCTCATTTCTTACAAAATAGATGTGATAATAATGTTTCAGAATTGTCTCTCTTCCTCTAGATCACACAGATTTCTCTCCATTCCTTCGAGAATTATCTCCCTTCCTGTAGATGTCTGGGTTATCTCTCTGCCTGTAGGACATTGCAAAATCTCCCATCATGAAGTACATTCCTTCCCAGTTCATTTCCATTTTTGTATAGAAGTTACATAATTATCTCCTTTAAAATATCACAGAATTATATTTTGGATTTTTTCAATTTCTGTACATGTCAAAAAAAAATTCTTCCTTTCTGTAGATATCACAGAATTGGATATCTTAAATTAGAAAAAATAAGACATGCTGTCCCTTTGTAAAAGTACGAAATTGTGCTGTTGTATAAAGGTATTGATTGATTACTCTGGTTTATTGTTTTCAATGAAATTCATTAAACTATGCTGAGATCTAATTCATACGATGGGAGATAACTGGATTAATTCTTGTTACCAGGAATGCATGCAGACGCTATCTGTATATCTTTCTCTGTGTGTTTTGTGTTTTCACTAAACGGGTATACATCATTACAAGAGGATGTATGTATTCAAACTTTTTTGCATAATTCATTCCATATATTATTGACCAAATCACAATACTGTTTTTTTTTAATTAATTGTGTAAGATATGTTTTAAGTGTTACTACATGTAAAAACTTTGCTGTGTTCTACACCTTGAGATATACAATCAGATTTAAACCTTTGTTCAGCTGTGTGATACTGATAAGGACTTTTTGATATCACTGTTTTAAATCAAAACTTCTTGTGTTGATCAGATTTATTACTTTGGCTTTGTTTGATATTGATACCTAGTTAGCAAACGAGGTCATGCATTTAAACATATCTACCTGTATCTATATTTGTTGTTCTTGTTTTAAAATATTATTTTGCTTGACAAGGACATTCCATTTAGTTTTCCTGTAGCATTCCACTTAGTTTACACTGGACATATCCACAAATTTACCTGGACATTTCACTCAAATTACAGTTAACAAAATCTTCAATTTTCATTAAAGCATTTTTCAGAGAATATAATTTATACATATTGAAAACAATTCTTAAACAACAAAATCTATAATGTCTTAAATATTTCAGTGTTTACAAAGATTGTCACTGTTTCCATACAATATCAGGATTTTACACACAAATACTGGTAACTCATCTTTATACAGTATATTACGCTTCTTCATACAAAATATTACACTTCTTTATACAGAATATTACACTTCTTCTTACAAAATATTACACTTCTTTATACAGAATATTACACTTCTTCTTACAAAATATTACACATCTTCATACAAAATATTACTCTTCTTTATACAGAATATTACACTTCTTCTTACAAAATATTACACTTCTTCATACAAAATATTACACTTCTTTATACAGAATATTACACTTCTTCTTACAAAATATTACACTTCTTCATACAAAATATTACTCTTCTTTATACAGAATATTACACTTCTTAAAAAATATTACACTTCTTCATACAAAATATTACACTTTATACAGAATATTACACTTCTTCTTACAAAATATTACACTTCTTCATACAAAATATTACACTTCTTTATACAGAATATTACACTTCTTCATACAAAATATTACACTTCTTTATACAGAATATTACACTTCTTCATACAAAATATTACACTTCTTTATACAGAATATTACACTTAGATATAGACTTTCCTGGTTTAAATACTGTAACTTCAGAGAGAACATTAAGAACTAGCACAGAACATAACAGGAGACCTTAAAACAAATGTTTGAAAAGTTGAATGAGATTAAAGTTCATTTTGAAAAGAATATTTGTATTTCTGAAGTCTCTGGATAAAATATTTGGTGCTTTTTCCATGCAAAAAGTTCCAGTTTACCTTCACTATTTACCCATTATACATCAATGTCTGACTTAACTGTGTATAGTTCTGATAAACTACTGAATGATGAAATTTGTTTAATGTAACCTGGTAACCACAGCATATCAGGTTTTTTTTTTTTTTTTATATATATTTATTTATTTTTTTGTTACTAAATAGACATACCTTTCTGTAGTATTTACGACGTGTACACACAAAATCTCTACTTAATGCCTACAGGTACTGTTAGGTGACCAATTCTCGCCATCGCATATTATAAGACTCTTTCATATGTGGATATGAAGGATAGGGATATTCTACCCGAGGGTCACAAAATGTAGTAAAACCCGAGGCTTGCCGAGGGTTTTGCAACATTTTGTGATCCCGAGGGTAGAATATCCCTATCCTTCATATCCACTGATGAAAGAGTATTTTTCTTTCATACCACGATGTTTTACTGCAATTTTACAACTATAATATCCCGCCATTTTGAAATAAATTCGAAGAAATCCACGACTGGAAGTCAATTTCCATACATGAAAAATTACGTGATATTTTCAACACAAATTCCGTTGCTTGCATCTTTTATAGTAAAACCAGTCAATTTTGTGAAAAAAAATGTTAAAATTTTACCGAGGAAATAGAGATTTTGTTGACGCCGTGACGTCACGAGGCTTTATTGCATGGGTAGCCATGCAATACAGCCTCAGGCGACATGAGTGTATTGCCCTAGACCAGCCAGTATTACACGTGTAGGTATGAAAGAAATATTTGTATGGTCACACATAATTTTTTATAAATAAAGTCATTATCTGATATAAGACGCTACCATGCAGGTTTCCACAAAATATGGCTTGAAAATATGAGTGTAATCATACAACTACACATGCGATGGCAAGAATTTGTACTTTGCGAGAATGGGTCGCTGACCAGTACCACTATAACAGATATCAGTATTAGAGGACTCCAACCCACAGATAAATAATGACCCACATAACCGAGAATTTAACACGGTGTATAAACACATGACAATACATGTATTTTGTTGATTTACCACTGTTATACATATTGTATGGATAATGTTTTAGCATTTAATGAATGTAGCATTTAATCAGATTTAATTTCGTTTGATTGTCAGCATTGAGTAGTTGTGTAGTTGACAGCTTGTCTTTATTTAAATGTTTAATTTAAGAAATCGTACTTAAGTCCTACTAATCAGGAATTTTCACTATTCTGCAGAAGATTCATAATCAAATGTCTGCTATCTGTTGAGAACTTCAATAAAATGAATGCTTTATTTGAAGCTCATCTTAAAAAGTCTTTGTGTTTTCTTTAAGGAAAGACTAAGCTTTAGATATACAAAAAAAACCATCAAAGTGAATATCCTGCAACTTGAATTAATTATCACACAGAAGCAAAGTCCTCTTTATGGTAACAGTGTCTGTAATCTTTCAGCATAATTTGACCTGAATAATAATCCTACGTTGGGTTAACCTACAGAAACTTAAGTTACTGCATGGAAATGTAGCAATAACTCATCGTTAACTCATCGTTGTTGACTTCATACCATTAGTCTGAGACTACTATTGACGTATCTTCTTCAACTACTGGTTGTACCAGTATGACTGCTCAGATGGTTCCTGCATTGTTGCAAAATGGGCTGAATTTTGAAGGGTGTTGTTTCCAGGCTGTATTCAGACGTGATTTGAAAGAGTTCAGGGTTTTGGCAGTTACAACTGTTGCTGGTAATTTGTTCCAGTTGTCTGTGACATGGTTTGAGAAGGAGTTTTCACGAAGCTTCGTTCTTCATGTAGTTTACTCCTGTGCCCTCTAGTAGTTTGGTCGTTTTGACCTATTATGATAGTGAGTTTATCTGGTGTAGTGTCAACTGATCCATTACAGATCTTGTATAGATTTATTGTGTCAGCTCTATTACATCTGTACTCCAAAGATGGTAAACGGAGGCTTTTGAGACGTTCCTCATATGTCTTATCTCTTAGTTTAGGTACTAGTCCTGTGGCGCGGAGTTGTGCGTTTTCGAGGGTTATTCTGTCTTTCTTGAACATTGGAAACCAGACTGTTGAAGCACAGTATTCCAGATGTGGTCTTACTAGAATGATGATCTTGATCTTTGGACCAGAACAGTACATTCAATGTAATGCTAAATAATCAAGGACGTTGTGTATGAATTAACAGTTTGATAGGGAACTTTATTTATTGCAAAGAACCCTTAATTGTAAGAACATTGTCCCCAATATAAAGTCTACATTATTGGAGCAGTAGTAGATCAGATAGAACTAAAAATATCCGTCTTTTGTAGGGGATGCAAAAATTGCATGTTTGAAGTTTATGTGTTATACATGCATACAAAAACTAAGGTTTTGTTTTCTGTTACATGAACGAATAACAGAAATGAGAAACCAGCAACTATAAATTCAGAACACAATTTAATTATATATACAATATTATGCAGAGATGGTTTACAATATCTAAAATAATTGGTTGTGGTACAAGAGTAATACGATGATTTAAAGTGTTACTTATCTGTATGTGAATGTCCTGGTCTAATCCTTGATCCTTCCAGGTTTCAAATTAACAATAATCACAAATGAATATCCACAGATGATTCACAGGGCCTCGTTACTAATGATGATATATATAAGATAGGTCACGTGTAATGTATGTAAATAGACGTGACCTATCTTATATATATCATCATTAGTAACGAGGCCCTGTGGCTGTAGTATATATAGCTAAACCCTAATTCAAGAATATCGGAGAACCTTCTACTTCTAGAAATATCTAACTAAAAACTGTAAACAAATAAACACACAGAACTTTCTGGAAATAGATCATTCTAGATCCCTACTTATAATCAACATGTTTACAAACATATTTGTTTATACATGATAATATTCTAGAAAGTTCTATAACCTAAATCAATGATATGACCTTTATAGGATGTATTGATAATAAAGCTATAGGAGTTATCTCCCTTATCTAATAACTACATGTATTTAGTGTCATACATAACACCTCTGGATTAAATTTGGACACTCTGATCCGAAATGTATACTAATTAAGAGTATATTGAACTAGTTACTATGGCAACCTATTAGTATATGACAATACTAAGATCATCAGATGAAAAAAAAAATATGGACATCTTCTATTATCATCCTTATTAATCCCATGAAATTGACATTTTGTGTGAAATTTGTGTTATATTTTTCCATGTTTCCATTTAAGGTCGCATAATTGCAATTAAAACCTGTGATTTTTTACTTGGTAACCATGGCAGCTAAACATTCTTCTTATTAAACCTTCAAATTATAATACATGTAATTAGAATTCAAAAGGTTCAAAGAACTACCTGAATACAAGTATATAAGCGGAGCATAACAGTTGAGGAATCAACTGTGACTACAGGGGTTATCTTCATTGATATGATATGTCTTTCTCTGAGTAAAAACAACTACAACCGTACAATTTATGCTACATATAATATTTTATTGCATATTCAAACTTCAGCTCAATTTGTGATTCTTGCAAATACATAACAATCACACATGTTGTGAACATGTTAACTTGATTTTCAATATTTCTATGTACACTACATTTACTAAAATAATTTACAGTAACAATTCAATATAAAAATGGAATATTTTAATAGTATACATGATAACATGTAATAATAACAATATCTTCTGTATAGACCATTTAAAACACAACTTTTTACTTGGTACATTGTTGTATTTTATTTTTAAGTTATCTGTCAGGATACATTTTCCATGCAGCGACATTCAAGTTGTTATATAAATATTTTACATGAATACTATCCTATACATCGTGAAGCATATTTTAACTACTTGAACAAATCTGCCGCATATATTTCACATGTTATGGCAGTAGCAGGAGTTTGTTGGATAAATGATAAGTTTTTGTTCTACTGCATCAACTTAAAATATTTTATTCCTTTTGACGAAAATGTACATTTAACAAATTCTATACATAAATAAATATTTTCAAGAACTTTCAATGTACACACATGTGCATGATGCATGTACAAAATGCCATATTTCAGATTGGCAAAACAGTTGGTTAGCATCAATGCAGATCTAGATTGTTAATACTTTGAAACTGTTTTTTCTGAAAGTTAAATATTATTTTCTCAGACTCGCACCTCCATCCATACACACACACATGCAGCTTTAGAGACAAAGCCTAACTACATTTTAGGATAGTTCTCAAGTTCATATGGACCAGTTTCATCCCAGTATTCGTCAATGGGTTTGGAGAAGGCATCGTTTTTCCTGAATGGTGTGTCACGAGTTTTTACCTGGGAGACGCCCTGCAAAGAAAAAAATCATTTCATATTTATTAGCTCTTGATTATTCTAAATGGTGATGTAAATTTCATTTTTCTTTAATTTTTGCCATAACTGTTATATTTAACAGTATCAAATTAAGCAAAAGGGCCAATGGGACTTATTCTTGACATTTGAACATTATTTAAGAAGAATTTAGTCTATTTGATACCTGGTACATTGAATGAGAGTTAAGGACATTCTTTTGAGCATACTTTGATCTTTACTCCAGTATAAGACTACTGGTCGAATTTCACTCAAGTTTCTCCTTTTTTAGGAAAAATAAGATTTAATTGGGAATGCTTGACCCTGTGACTTTGAAAAATTTTAATCAAGATCATTCCAATGTTTTGGAACAAAGTATAGGCTTTGCCTGTTACCCAATCCAATTGCTAATACAATGTACTTTATTATATTTATGTTCTATACTATAATTATGTTTATATTTATTGTATTACCAATAAAATATTTTTAAATGGAATTCAAATATTACAGTCATGAACACTATCACACTATAACACCAATATGAAAATATATAATCTTTGTAATTATCAGAAGAAATAATATTGCTTATTGGAAACACCTGCACTAGAAAAGTTATTACTCTCACAGTCTTAGAAGATTTTCCTACAGTCAGATGAGTTTATACTTACTGTGATTCTATCTTTGTGTTCTGACCAGAAACTGACAGGTTGGTCCTTCCTGTAGTCATGTGGCTACAAAAGATAAAACATGTTTATCTGGACCAGTAATGTCAATAAAATCACAAGAATCATTAACAGGTGGTTCTTCTATGGTCACTTGTCTTTACAAACACTTGTGTTCTTGTTCAAGCAATTAAACAGTTATCAGTGTGTATATATTACTCTATAATCATGGTTCTCGTTCAAAGACAGTTGCTGGCAAAAACAGACATCTATTTCTTTGTTTACCACCAGCTATTTTTGTCAAAAATAAGTATTGGCCAACACAGGGACCTGTGGCCCCCAACCACCTATTATTAATTTTCAACAACCTAATAAAAAACTAGGCCAGAACCCTGATAATAGCTTCTACTGGGTAGATATTTATGACACGGTTCATGTACGAAGATACCCAGTTGAGCACAAAAACAGAAGTTTAATGCCTTTGAATATTTTCACTTACCTATACTGACCTATTTGTAGTTTGTGTAGTTCTTATTTGAAATGTTGAAAATAAATAAATGTGAATGCACAAAAATCTAGCATTTCATTACCAAGTATGTTTCTCAATATTTCTATCAAGTATCATTGACATTGGTTCATAATTCAGTAGATTGAGTTATCTGTGGGGATAGTAGTGGTGACTTACTCGTGTAGGAGCTGGCTTTACATGTTGAAATTCTTCTTTGTTAAAATCTTTCATTGTTACTGATCGGAAATCTGTAGTTTCAGGTTCAGGGGGGTTAATATCATCCTTGAAAACTTCTTGGCTGATAACAGAAACGTATTGAAATACACTGACCAATATGTTGGACCAGCTTTATAACACTCGTGTGATGACAGAGTGCATACTTATGCAAACCATAGGATAACAAACAAATTTATAATTAAAACTTCAAAAGTTAATTATAACTACATGTATGATATACAAAAATATGCCTCCAGAAGTCAGAAGGACTTAAATTGGTGTTTTAATTACATGATTACTTGATTACATAATTCATATAAAGTCAATTAAAAATATTACAGGGAAATCTTGCCATCAAGAGTATTACCTGACTTTTTCTAGTAGCATCTGTTTCATGAGTTCTTCTTTTTTCCCTGAAAAGGTAAATCAAGCAATGTATTTTACAATTCATCAAATTATAATACATTAGAATCAAAGGAGCAATATTGTTACATTGTATGTTCAGAACCATGTATAGAAGCCCAAGCTTTCACATGTGACTTAAAGCTAAAAAGTCTGGATGAGTGCATTTTCATTCAAACATACATCCACCATCTTGCAAAATGTAATATGACATCATAGGTATGTGTCTTGTAGTCCTATATACAATGTATTTTATTTGCATACAGAATTAAAAATTAGAATTAAATCAACAGTATTTTCCTCAGTTATCCAGCCAGTAAATATGTTGAGTAATGACTTACAGGAATAACCTGATTAATCATACATCCACAGTTAATGTAATTGGTACATGTAAAATTGTGTGCACTGTTTTTAAAGGAACCAATAGATTTAAAACTATGGGTGATGAATGGGTTCGACATGACAGAAAATGATTACCAACTAATCTCACTCCACATGGCTCTGGTCTTTTGTAAGATGCCCGGACAGTGGTCAGTTTCTCTGCATTAGCATCAAAATCTGTAGTCAGTACTCCCAAATGGCCATCTCTAAATTTCTGGGCACTACTTGTTATATTTGTATCATCTTCAACTTCATCAAATTGTTTTACAGCTCTCTGTCAACAAAAACAATCATTAGGATTGACCAGATATGAATGTGATATTTCCGATAATTTTCTTTCAATTTTTTTTTTCATTTTTACAATAAGAAATATTTTTCATGTTGTGTTTATTGAAGCAAAGTCCAATGATATATACTATAGTAAATATGCAGTACATAAAATGTACATGTTACAGTAGCCTGTAAAGCATGTTCATGAACATTGTTAGCCTACATATTCCCTAACTAGAGATTTAAATAGTATTAATTACTATTTAAATCTCTGCCCTAGCGTACAATCCAATATTTATGTACGTTGTAAATGTATAGTTAATATGCAGCAGATGTTGTCCTAGTAACCTATTTAACATTTGACATCATTAGGCCTACAGACAGTAGAAGTTAAATATGTTTCATATTATAGCGGTAAAGTTTACATATCCCAGGTACTGTACAACGTACATGATTGATCGGCGTTAAATGCAAATTATACCAAATGCAGCTCATTGCGATTGGTTTTTTTCTTTAACGTATCATAGGCCTACAATATATATTTTGGTATCTAATTTTATATAATCTTTATTTCATTTCACGATCACCTACACCCGTAACATGAAAAGCCACTGTCAACCTAACGTTTTGCTGTGACACGACCGAGAGTTTCGTCGTGCTAAATATCTTACAGTAGCATGTCTACTTACCTCTTCAACCCAGTTTTCTATTAAACATTGGCTGTTTGAGTTGTTGAACCTTATTTCATTCCTTCCTTGGTTCAGGAGACTCATTTTAAAGCAGTATAATATGCCACTGGCTGCACGAACTGTACTGACAGAACTTCAGTTTCTATGGAGATCATAAACAGTTGAAGAGTTACTCAAGGGAAACAACTCGTGTATATGGGCTACAGCAGATTTGAAGAAAAAAAAAATTGAAAAAAAGGCGCATGCTTTCGAAAAAAAAAAAAAAAAAAAAAACACACAAACGCACACGAGAATAAATTTATACAATAAGTAATAATTGTGCACAACTTTCGACATTAATGTTAAAATCACGGTAACCATATATATATAGCAAACTAACCAAAATGTAAAATAGATCTATCATGATTTTTGCCACATAATAAAAACAAGGAAAAAAACAACCTAGGGCCGTTTTCGATGTTGTTCGTTTTATATTGTTTTCAGACGAGCCTTGGCAAAGCCCTCACAGGCCTGTATCATAAACTGCAGGTCCGTCAGGATTTATACTTGAAATAATGACTTTAACCAACGGTCGAACCGGTTGTTCCGAATAAACGAAAACGGCCTAGATCTACCATTTCATCAATAACAGAATTTGCAAAATTTTAAGTTAACTTGTTTGAATCCGCGTCTTTGTCTTTTTTCCTGTCCAGACGCACTCCCAGATGATCTAATATAACCAACTATGTTAGTCATATTAGTTATACAATGTAGGACTACCAATCAACTGAATTTTATATGTAGAACACACACGTTACCTCTTAGTTTATCTACAAATTATATAGTTTCTAATTTAGGGTAGTGCTACATATATAGACCAAAATAGATCTATCCCATTAGGGTAGTGCTACATATATAGACCAAAATAGATCTATCCAATTAATTAGGGAAGTGCTACATATATAGACCAAAATATAGACCTATCCCATTAATTAGGGAAGTGCTACATATATAGACCAAGATATAGATCTATCCCATTAATTAGGGTAGTGCTACATATATAGACCAAAATATAGATCTATCCCATTAGGGTAGTGCTACATATATAGACCAAAATAGATCTATCCCATTAGGGTAGTGCTACATATATAGACCAAAATAGATCTATCCCATTAGGGTAGTGCTACATATATAGACCAAAAATAGATCTATCCAATTAATTAGGGTAGTGCTACATATATAGACCAAAATAGATCTATCCCATTAATTAGGGTAGTGCTACATATATAGACCAAGATATAGATCTATCCCATTAGGGTAGTGCTACATATATATATATAGTACAAAATAGATCTATCCCATTAGGGTAGTGCTACATATATAGATCAAAAATAGATCTATCCAATTAATTAGGGTAGTGCTACATATATAGACCAAAATAGATCTATCCCATTAGGGTAGTGCTACATATATAGACAAAAATAGATCTATCCCATTAATTAGGATAGTGCTACATATAAAGACAAAAATATACATCTATCCCATTAGGGTATGTGCTACATATATAGACCAAAATAGATCTATCCCATTAATTAGGGTAGTGCTACATATATAGACCAAAATATACATCTATCCCATTAGGGTAGTGCTACATATATAGACCAAAATAGATCTATCCCATAAATTAGGGTAGTGCTACATATATAGACCAAAATATACATCTATCCCATTAGGGTAGTGCTACATATATAGTACAAAATAGATCTATCCCATTAATAAGGATAGTGCTACATATATAGACCAAAATAGATCTATCCCATTAGGGTATTGCTACATATATAGACCAAAATAGATCTATCCCATTAATTAGGGTAGTAGTGCTACATATATAGACCAAAATAGATCTATCCCATTAGGGTATAGTGCTACATATATAGACCAAAATATAGATCTATCCCATTAATTAGGGTAGTGCTACATATATAGACCAAAATATAGATCTATCCCATTAATTAGGGTAGTGCTACATATATAGACCAAAATAGATCTATCCCATTAAATAGGGTAGTGCTACATATATAAACCAAAATATAGATCTATCCCATCAATTAGGGTAGTGCTACATATATAGACCAAAATAGATCTATCCCATTAATTAGGGTAGTGCTACATATATAAACCAAAATAGATCTATCCAATTAATTAGGGTAGTGTTACATATATAGACCAAAATGTAGATCTATCCCATTAGGGTAGTGCTACATATATAGACCAAAATAGATCTATCCCATTAGGGTAGTGCTACATATATAGATCAAAATAGATCTATCCAATTAATTAGGGTAGTGCTACATATATAGACCAAAATAGATCTATCCCATTAATTAGGGTAGTGCTACATATATAGACCAAAATAGATCTATCCCATTAATTAGGGTAGTGCTACATATATAGACCAAGATATAGATCTATCCCATTAGGGTAGTGCTACATATATATATAGTACAAAATAGATCTATCCCATTAGGGTAGTGCTACATATATAGATCAAAATAGATCTATCCAATTAATTAGGGTAGTGCTACATATATAGACCAAAATAGATCTATCCCATTAGGGTAGTGCTACATATATAGACAAAAATAGATCTATCCCATTAATTAGGATAGTGCTACATATAAAGACAAAAATATAGATCTATCCCATTAGGGTAGTGCTACATATATAGACCAAAATAGATCTATCCCATTAATTAGGGTAGTGCTACATATATAGACCAAAATATACATCTATCCCATTAGGGTAGTGCTACATATATAGACCAAAATAGATCTATCCCATTAATTAGGGTAGTGCTACATATATAGACCAAAATATACATCTATCCCATTAGGGTAGTGCTACATATATAGTACAAAATAGATCTATCCCATTAATAAGGATAGTGCTACATATATAGACCAAAATAGATCTATCCCATTAGGGTATTGCTACATATATAGACCAAAATAGATCTATCCCATTAATTAGGGTAGTGCTACATATATAGACCAAAATAGATCTATCCCATTAGGGTAGTGCTACATATATAGACCAAAATAGATCTATCCCATCATTTAGGGTAGTGCTACATATATAGATCAAAATAGATCTATCCCATCAATTAGGGTAGTGCTACATATATAGACCAAAATAGATCTATCCCATTAAATAGGGTAGTGCTACATATATAAACCAAAATATAGATCTATCCCATCAATTAGGGTAGTGCTACATATATAGACCAAAATAGATCTATCCCATTAATTAGGGTAGTGCTACATATATAGACCAAAATAGATCTATCCCATTAATTAGGGTAGTGCTACATATATAGACCAAGATATAGATCTATCCCATTAGGGTAGTGCTACATATATCTATCCCATAGGGTAGTGCTACATATATAGACCAAAATAGATCTATCCCATTAGGGTAGTGCTACATATATAGACCAAATAGATCTATCCCATTAGGGTATATAGTGCTACATATATAGACCAAAATATAGATCTATCCCATTAATTAGGGTAGTGCTACATATATAAACCAAAATATAGATCTATCCCATTAATTAGGGTAGTGCTACATATATAGACCAAAATATAGATCTATCCCATTAATTAGGGTAGTGCTACATATATAGACCAAAATATAGATCTATCCCATTAATTATGGTAGTGCTACATATATAGACCAAAATAATCTATCCCATTAATTAGGGTAGTGCTACATATATAGACCAAAATAGATCTATCCCATTAATTAGGGTAGTGCTACATAT
Organism: Argopecten irradians; assembly: GCF_041381155.1. NCBI lineage: Eukaryota > Metazoa > Mollusca > Bivalvia > Pectinida > Pectinidae > Argopecten > Argopecten irradians. The sequence continues at coordinate 19,026,141 of NC_091143.1, read as the reverse complement.
ATAACCAAAATAGATCTATCCCATTAATTAGGGTAGTGCTACATATATAACAAAATATAGATCTATCCCATTAGGGTAGTGCTACATATATAGACCAAAATATAGATCTATCCCATTAATTAGGGTAGTGCTACATATATAGACCAAAATATAGATCTATCCCATTAATTAGGGTAGTGCTACATATATAGACCAAAATATAGATCTATCCCATTAATTAGGGTAGTGCTACATATATAGACCAAAATATAGATCTATCCCATTAGGGTAGTGCTACATATATAGACCAAAATAGACCTATCCCATTAATTAGGGTAGTGCTACATATATAGACCAAAATAGATCTATCCCATTAATTAGGGTAGTGCTACATATATAGAACAAAATAGATCTATCCCATTAATTAGGGTAGTGCTACATATATAGACCAAAATAGATCTATCCCATTAGGGTAGTGCTACATATATAGACAAAAATAGATCTATCCCATTAATTAGGATAGTGCTACATATAAAGACAAAAATATAGATCTGTCCCATTAGGGTAGTGCTACATATATAGACCAAAATAGATCTATCCCATTAATTAGGGTAGTGCTACATATATAGACCAAAATATAGATCTATCCCATTAATTAGGGTAGTGCTACATATATAGACCAAAATAGATCTATCCCATAATTAGGGTAGTGCTACATATATAGACCAAAATATAGATCTATCCCATTAGGGTAGTGCTACATATATAGACCAAAATAGATCTATCCCATTAATTAGGGTAGTGCTACATATATAGACCAAAATATAGATCTATCCCATTAGGGTAGTGCTACATATATAGTACAAAATAGATCTATCCCATTAATTAGGATAGTGCTACATATATACATAGACCTGTAGCGGGATTGGACTAGATCTATCATCGGTGACCAGGTAGCACAGTCAGAAGAACACTCGGCTAGTGTTCGGAGAGTCCTGAGTTTGATCTCTGGCCGCTACATTTTCTCCTCTCCTGTTACAGACCAAGATAGATTTATCCCATTAGGGTAGTGATACATGTATAGACCAAAATAGATCTATCCCATTAGGATAGTGCTACTAGCCTACTATATATATATATATATATAGACCAAAATATGCCTGTCCCATTGAAAAAGTGCAACACATGCCAAAAGCAGATCGTCTGTCCCATTGAGAAAGTGCTACACGGACCAAAGTGATCGTTTGTCCCATTGAGAAAGTGCTACACGGGCCAAAATAGATTTCTGTCCCATTGCGAAAGTTGTACACGGGCCAAAATCAATTGTTTTGTCCCATTGAGGTAGTACTACACGGGCCAAAATTGATCGTCTATCTCATTGATGTAATGCTACACGTGCCAATACAGACAATCTGCCCCACTAAAGTAATGCTACATGGGCCAAAATATACATTCTGTCGCATTGATGTGATGCTAGACGGGCCAAAATAAGACCCTCTGTCCAATTGTGACCCTGGCTGTTAATAGGACGTTAAACTAATCAAACCAAATCAAACCAACTGAGGTAATGCTGCACGGGCCAAAATAGACCTTCTGTCCTATTGATGTAATGCTACATGGGCCAAAATATACATTCTGTCGCATTGATGTGATGCTAGACGGGCCAAAATAAGACCTTCTGTCCTATTGATGTAATGCTAAACGGACCAAAATAGACTCTGTCCAATTGAGGTAATGTTACACGGGCCAAAATAGCCATTCTGTCTCATTGAGGTAATACACGGTGGGGAATCACGTGGTCTGTAGTTAACAACTACATATTCGTGTGTTACACGAATCAAAATGGCGGCCGCCAGCAGTTTTGCCAGAAAAGGAGGTAAGTCACTGAAAATACCCTTTGTATCGGCATTTTATAGTGACGAGCATATGCTATACATAATTCTAGACAAACCGATACCTTAGTTGTGTTGCAACGCTCTGTACTTTTCTGTAACATTCTGACCAAAGTTTTGAATCGGAGCAATTTTGCTCATAGTAGAATTGGTAGTATACACGAACATACACTTTTCGTACGTTTTCTGAATTTAGACTGGGCCATTCGCTGTAAATGTGATATTGTCTAAATGTTATAGTCTTCATTCAATTGCACATCTAACCTTTCTGGCTCAAAACATCATGTTCGTTGTTAATTCTTTGGTTTTGTAAAAGGATGAGTAAACACGTTCCGTTTTGGCTGATGAGTTGACACGAACTGATACATATTTCCGTCTGTTTGACTAATCTGGCAAACATTGATAGTGTATGTTCAAGTATGTAAGATAAAATTATACCAGTTAAAAGTAAGAATAGTATACTTATTTAATTGATTAAACTTTAACACATAACATTGGAAGGTGAGAGGATATACCCGTTTGAAGTTCCGGAAGTGGACGTCGTTTGCAGCTTCAGTCAAAATGGCAAATATGTACGTTGCTCTTTTTGTGACAAAAATGCCATACAAAACAACACGAATCTGTAAAATATGCCGTACAGTCATTATTGGCTTACATCATGTTGATCTCCAGTGACTGCAGTCCAAGGGAATTTAAGCACTATCGTTGGTAAATATATTGATGAATTACTTTTACTTTTGAGAGTGTTGAATATAACAAATTAGTGATTAATTTCTTAATTGTCTTTGAAATACAAGGGATCCCTGGTGTTATTCCACATATATGTGTTTGACTATACAACTTCGGAATTTTTAGTGAGAGATTTTAAAGTCTTATTTCTGAAGGAAACAGTCATGACATTGGGTCTTTCCTTATTTCACAATCTGTTTTTCTTTATGCAAAATGACGAGACTAGTTCCCTTTGTTTTAAACGTAATGCTAATAAAAACAAGAGGCCCAGAGGGCCTGTATCGCTCACCTGGTTTTGTTTTTGTTTTTTGTAATTATCACAAAGACTCTTAAAATTAGAAAAATTAGTAAAATTGACTCCAAAATTTGTTTAATTTTGAAACACAACCATATAATGATGCTATAGATACCATACAAATATGCTATCCAATACAAAGGTTCAGAGAGGAAGTAATTTATATGAAAATAGTAGCCTAATTGACCTTTTTGGCCCCGCGTCAAAGGCCCCAGGGAGTCAGCCCTATACTTTTCCATACCGTTTAATTTTAAATCCCCATCCTATAAGGATGTTACTATTGCATTATGAGAGCTCTTCCATGCTGAGTTGCAGAGAAGAAGTCGTTCATATGATAACAGCAAAAATTGCTTCCTTTCGACCCCGCTCCTCAGCCCCCGGGGGGATCAGTCCCATCATTTGTACAATTTTGAATCCCCACCCTATAAGGATGCTACCATTGCATTATGAGTGCTCTTCCATGCTTAGTTGCAGAGAAGAGGTCGTTTAAATGGAAATAGCCAAATTAATCCCTTTTGACCATGCCCCTCAGCCCATGGGGGGGGGGGTAAGTCCTACCATTTGTACAATTTTGAATCCTCATTCTATAAGGATGATACCATTGCATTATGAGCGTAATGCAATGTTTAGTTGCAGAGAAAAAGTTGTTTATATGGAAATAGTCATATTGACCACTTTTAACCCCACCCCTCAGCCCCCCCCCCCCCCCGGGGGGGGGGGGGGGGTCAGCCCTATCATTTGCACAATTTTGAATCCTCACCCTACAAGGATGCTACCATTCATTACATTATGGGTGCTTTATTTATATATCACATGCTTAGTTGCAGAGAAGAAGTCATTTATATGGAAATAGCCAAATTGACCCCTTTTGACCTCGCCCCTCCGGCCCCTAGGGGGTCAGCCCCATCATTTGTACATTTTGAATCCCCATCCTATAACGATGCTACCATTGCATTATGAGTGCTATCCCATGCTTAGTTTCAGAGAAGAAGTCGTTTATATGGAAAAGCCAAATTGACCCCTTTGGACCCCGCCCCTCAGGCCCCCGGGGGGTCAGCCCAATCATTTGTACAATTTTGAATCCCCACCTTATAAAGATGCTACAATTGCTAAAAAAAACCAGACACGGTGCTCACAAGCGTGTCCATGTCCAAATAAAGACGTTCCCTACAAGTTTCGCGAATTTGAAATACACTGTGTGTGGTGTAGCCCATATTCCCTTAAAAGCCATTTTACAAATTTTGTATATTATCTGGCCTTTTAATACAGCATATCAACGTATAACGATATGATACAAAGAATCACTACGGAACCGACTCTAATTAATGTTTGGAAGATCTTATGATTGATAACTACAAATGTAGTATAATTTACGTATATTGTACTTGTTTATTTATACATTTGTATTTTAAATGTTAAGACTACTGTTTTTAAAATACTCAATAAATACATATTGAAGCATGGGTTTTGTTCATTAGTTTTATTTATACTCTTCTGTACAGTCCTATTTTAATCCGGTAGCATTCTTGATTCATTGCAAGGAGACTTGACCCATCTGACACACAGGAATCGTTTTGTATGGCAACACGTTAAACGTTCCTTCTTTCCGTCGTTCTGACAGGCGTTTTCTTCCGGTCTCTGAAAAATACCAAATGTGTGTTATTGATGTTGTACAAATTACTTGTTTGTTGTTTATAAACTTGTTTGCGATTTTCCCTTTGGATGAATAAAGTTATGGTAAGTATATTATGTCAGCCTAAATTGGTTACGAGAAACAATCAATGTCTTTCTGTGACTAAGTTGTAGGTTCATTCTATAGCATATTCATATATAAAACTGATTAACAAACAAATCTCAACATTACCAACACTTAAAAACATGAAACGTGTGTGTTGGATACCGTATATATCTATATTGATCTTATAGAAATGGACGGACACAGACAAAAAGTGTTATGACATTCCCCAATCTACCCGTTTGTTTCCTTAACCAGATGATATGCAGTCATGGCTTTGGTGCAGTAGGTTGTGAATGTCCTGTATATTATAACAGTTGTCATAGATATTGAACGATATTCCTTTTAACGATAGCTTGTTAACATATATTCCGTTAAATTTTAACCGCCCACATACTATATCATGCGGTTGACTTTAACTGGTATAAGTTAATCTTGTAAGCATACTTGAACATTATCATAATTATTACAATATCATTGTTTGCCAGCTTAGTTAAAGTAACGGACATATGTAGCAGTTCGTGCCAACTCATCAATCCAAAACGGTACGTCACTCATTCTTTCGTAAAACCAAAGAATTAACAATGAAAATGATGTTTTCTGCCAGAAAGGTTAGATGTGCAATTGAATGTAGACTATAACATTTAGACAATATCACATTTACAGCGAATGCCCCGTCTAAACACAGAAAACTTACGAAAAGTGTATGTTCGTGTATACTACCAATTCTACTACGAGCAAAATCGTTCCGATTCAAAACTTTGGTCAGAATGTTACAGAAAACTAGAGCGTTGCAACACAACTAAGGTATCGGTTTATCTAGAATTATGTATAGCATACATTTTTGTATGCTCGTCACTATAAAATGCCGATACAAAGGGTATTTTCAGTGACTTACCTCCTTTTCTGGCAAAACTGATGGCGGCCGCCATTTTTATTCGTGTAACACACCAACTACAAACCACGTGATTCCCCACCGTGTAATACTACACGGGCCAACACGAATCTTCTGTCCCATTGAGGAAGCGCTACACGGGCCAAAAAAGACCTTCTGTCCCATTGAGGAAGTGCTACACTGGCCAACACGAATCTTCTGTCCCATTGAGGAAGTGCTACACGGGCCACCATGAATCTTCTGTCCCATTGAGGAAGTGCTACACGGGCCAACATGAATCTTCTGTCCCATTGAGGAAGTGCTACATGGGCCAACACGAATCTTCTGTCCATTGAGGAAGTGCTACACGGGCCAACATGAATCTTCTGTCCTATTGAGGAAGTGCTACACTGGCCAACACGAATCTTCTGTCCCATTGAGGAAGTGCTACACGGGCCACCATGAATCTTCTGTCCCATTGAGGAAGTGCTACACGGGCCAACACGAATCTTCTGTCCCATTGAGGAAGTGCTACACGGGCCACCGTGAATCTTCTGTCCCATTGAGGAAGTGCTACACGGGTCAACACGAATCTTCTGTCCCATTGAGGAAGTGCTACACGGGCCACCATGAATCTTCTGTCCCATTGAGGAAGTGCTACACGGGCCACCATGAATCTTCTGTCCCATTGAGGAAGTGCTACAAGGGCCACCATGAATCTTCTGTCCCATTGAGGAAGTGCTACACGGGCCACCATGAATCTTCTGTCCCATTGAGGAAGTGCTACACGGGTCAACACGAATCTTCTGTCCCATTGAGGAAGCGCTACACGGGCCAAAAAAGACATTCTGTCTCCTTGAGGTAATGCTACACGGGCCAAAAAAGACCTTCTGTCTCATTGATGTTATGCTGTATGGGCCACAATAGACCAGCTAGTCTCATTGAGGTAGTACTACACGGGCCAAAACAGATCTTCTGTCTCATTGAGGAAGTGCTACACGGGTCAAAAAAATCTTCTGTCCCATTGAAGTACACGTGGCAGCTAGTTGCCATTCTCTACCTGGATTATATTGACGTTAACTAGGTGTATTTAACACTTCTTAACATTTTAAAATACCCCCCTGTCGGTGATACCAAAGTGGACTATAAAATCTATCTGAAGTTTTTGTATGTCAGTTTTCTGGCTTCATTCCTTAATAAAACTTTGAATTCAATGTTATTGGGTCCAAGGTCAAGATCACCATTATAAAGTTATATATAATAAATATCAATATATTATGGTCAAGGTCACTAAATATTTTTAGAAAATCAATGTCAACACCCTCACTGGTATTTATGCATGGATTATCACTTACCTTCACATCTTAATTAGTCAATTTTCAGGGTGATTTGATCAAGGTCGTGTGGTCTTCCCACCTCCCCCCACACGTTTTTTTTATAAATATAAAACATTGTCAGCTAGCTTTCACACCTTCATTTCGATCTTCATGGATTATCACCAAATTTCACGTATATATAGAGAATCTAAATATCTTGTGACAGGTTTGAGTTTTAGGGTTATCAGATCAAGGTCACGGTCAATTTTACTATTTCCTCAACAGTTGTCAGAACTCTGTTGGTTTCTTATGTATAAAAACTGTCTTCCTTCAAATCATTTGATCAATCACTACATCTTAAAGTATTGTGTATTTCTTGCTTCATCAATACTCGATATGCTTGAACTAATCCTTTTTCCTAATGTCTTCAAAATATTAATCTGTGGAATTCGACCTTCATAGCTGAATGGCAACTGCAGCTGCTTTGATCCCTGTCTAATCAAAGTTAACATCATAGAGGTTCATGCTTTAATCCGAGATAATAAAAATACATTAGAACTAGAATATACTCTTGATGATTTACAGCAGTGCTAGTGCTACCCCAACTGAGAACGACGCGTGAATATAAACCCCTACCGCTCTATCGCTGACTTGTATTGGTTGAATGGCAACATTAGCTGTACCAAACACAATATAAATTGTTACAAATACCGTAAAAACTTGTGTTACTTACACACCAGTGTACTTTGCACATGTATTTTTTTTTAGGGCTGAACATGCTGAAACAAATCTATTTCGCGCATTCAAATTTTTGGGAAAACCAGAGATTTTAAAACTCTGGGAAAACGATGTCCGGGGAACCACAATCTGATTAAAACACAGATCCTTATAACCACTCCGTTAAATAGAGGATCTGACAATATCCCATAAGGGGTCACGTCCAGATGACCTTTATAACACGTGTACTTCAGAGCAATTGCAGTTTCTCCACCTTACAACATCAATTGAAATCGTCTTTTCGCCCCAGTATACATATGCAATTAGCTTTGTTGTGCACTTCGGGCGAGATGACTACATACACGAAAATAATTTGGACAGCATTTCAAACTCTTTCGTCCCCGGTCAAGATTCTGGCAGTGCCAATTTGATTGGCCATTTCAAAAGGTCATCTTGACGTGACCCCTAATGGGATGTTCTATGATCCTCTTATCCAACGTAGTGATAATAAGGATCTGTATTTTAATCAGATTGAGGGAACCACAAATTCAATGTTATAAAGGGGGTAATTTCATTGCAAAACATTCACAATAAATGCTTGACAACTTGCACAAACAAAAACAACTGTCTTTATCGTATTTTGTTCCATGCTACACCCAAACATGTTCACTCCGCTGATACTTGTGGTTTTACTGGCTGTGATTAGTGACAATGTTACAAACAACAAATCATGGACACAACAACAAATAAACACATGCGCGCTAAACAACAAAATGACATCAGCAGGAAGACGTCCACTCTGTCTCCCGATAGCCAAAAAACACCAGAAACCGAACATTGATTATGCTCATTTTGTTACTGTCAGCCGACATAGAACAAAATCCAGGCCCGACTACCAGACAAGCTAATATATTCCCTTGTGGATTTCACCAAGACCCTGTCACCTGGTCATGCAAAGGAGTATGCTGTGATGATTGCTATATCTGGCACCATAAGTCATGTATCGAAATGTGTAAGCAGGACTTCAGTTTATTAGAAAGATCCAGTGTTCAATGATTATGCTGCAAGTGTGACAATATAAATGTTAGCTCTTTTACGTTCCACACTTTTGAAATCGAAACCACCAATTTTTATGACCCAATTTCGGATGAAAATATCACACATTGTTCAGATACAAGTTCAAATTTCAACCCTCTCTGGACAAGCAGCCCAAAGTCAAACCTAAGAACAGAGCCAAAATCATCATCAACATCATTGAAATCACCATCAAAAAGGAGAATGAACAGATCGGAAAGTTCACAAGTGTATGATTTACCATCAAAACAAAATCTGAGAATCCTGTCGCTAAACTGCAGGAGTATAAAAGATAAAAAGGCGGAATTTACAGTTGCAGTGGAATACACCAAGCCAGACATCATCTGTGGAACTGAGTCCTGGCTAAGAGGAAAGAAACCAGGACAGAACCCGACACAAAACGCAATAAAATCAAGCGAAATTTTCCCAACTGGTTACACAGCATACAGAAATGATAGGAGTACAAAAGGAGGAGGAGTGTTTTACTTGTACATAACAGCTTAGTGTCTGAGGAGGCTGTAGAATTCGTCACGGACTGTGAAATAGTATGGGCTAAAATAAAACTGAAAAAGAACAAACCTTTATTGATTGGATCCTTCTACATGCCCCACCGGAAAAATCGCGACATAAAAGAATTGGAGAAATCACTACATCAAATGTCTCATTCTAAAATCAATAATATTATTCTTTGTGGAGACTTTAACTGTCCAGATATCAACTGGGACTTACTAACGATCAATCAAACGGCACAAGATAAAGATGTACAAACAACTAAGAAATAACCACATCGGCACATTTTACACAAGTGCATGAAGAACCAACTAGGGAAAACAACCTCCTAGACCTTATATTCACCACCAATCCAACTTTAATCAAATCTTCAACAAACCAGGCAATGATTGTCACTGACTCGGACACTAAACCTCATTATCAACACCAAAAGCCACGCAAAAGGTATCTGTATGGGAAAGCAGACTGGACAAACTTACATAAAGCACTAGAAGACCTATCGCGGAAAATCCAAGACCAATTCCAAAACGGGACCCAAACACAAGAACTATGGGACATTTTTAAAACAGAGCTAAACGATAGCATCAACAAATTTATACCATCGAAGACAATACGCGGAAAAACAGTAATCCCTGGATAAATCACAACACAAAAAAATGGCTAAAACGTAAACAACGATTATACACCAAGGCCAGAAAAACAAATAAATGGGACAACTACAGACATGTTCAAAAAGAATGCAAGAGGCAACTTCGGAAAGCAGAGTGGAATTACATCAACCAAACTATAATAGAAGGCCTGGAAAACAATAACAACAAACCATTCTGGAAATACATAAAATCAAAGAAGCAAGACAACATCGGTGTTTCACCACTCAAACACAAAGGCACACTTACAACTGACAGCAGGGGCAAGGCCGAAATTTTGTTGAATCAATTCAAATCCGTGTTCACCAAAGAAGATCAAGGACACACCATGCCATCAACAACCAAAACAGCAAAATCTCATATTGGAAATATAACAATCAGAACAGACGGCCTTACCAAGCTATTACGCAAAGTGAATCCAGCAAAAGCACCTGGACCCGACAACATCCCAAATAGAATACTTAAGGAATGTGCTGTACAAATTTCACCCGGACTATCAGCAATATTTCAAAGCTCCCTAAATACTGGACTATTACCGACAGATTGGTTGTGCGCAAACATATCAGCCATTTTTAAAAAGGGAGAACGACATGCAGCAGAAAATTATAGACCAATATCACTAACATCGGTACCATGCAAGCTGCTAGAGCACATTATATGTAAACACATGCTTAACCATCTAGAACATCATAACATCTTAACATCGCTCAACCATGGATTTCGTTCTGGATTTTCCTGTGAAACACAACTTGCAGTCACAATGGACGACCTCATGAAATCATACGATAAAAACAAACAAGTCGATCTAGCCATCCTTGACTTTTCAAAAGCATTTGACACTGTACCACACCAAATACTCCTACACAAGTTGAACCAATATGGCATCAAAGGAAATCTACACAAGTGGCTCTCAACCTTCCTGACACAGCGTCAGATAAGAGTAGCCCTTGAAAAAGAATTTTCTCGAGAAGCCTCTTTAGATTCAGGAGTCCCTCAGGGAACAGTACTCGGACCGCTATTGTTTCTCTGTCACATCAATGATCTACCTGACTGTGTTAGTTCAAAAGTACGACTCTTTGCAGATGACTGTCTACTATACCGAGAAATCAACAAATACCAAGACCATCAATTATTACAGGATGACCTACACAATTTGGAACAATGGGCAAACAATTGGGGAATGAAATTTAATGCAAAAAAGTGCTATATCATGAACATAAAAGGAAAAAGTCACAAATTCTACACCTTAAACGGACATATCCTGGAGCAAGTAAAAACAATCCTTATCTTGGTCTTATAGTTTCGGACGATTTGAAATGGGACACTTATATAACAAAAATAGCAAAAAAGCTAGCTCCACATTAGGCTTTCTAAAACGGAACCTGAAACACTGCCCAACTACGTGCAACAAAATAGCTTATATTTCACTGGTGCGCTCCATCCTTGAGTATGGTGCAATAATTTGGGACCCTTATATCAAAAAAGACATTGACAAACTTGAAAGAATACAAAGACTAGCAGCCAGATTCATTTCCAACGACTACAAGACCAGGGAGGAAGGATGCGTTACGAGAATGCTAGAGGATCTGAAACTACCATCACTTCAGATCAGACGTGAACAACAGAGACTGACCTTCCTATATAAAGTGGTGGAGAGGATGCTACCATCAATACCCCCAGATCAGTACTTAACAAAACAAAGACCCAAAAGAAACATCAAAGCTAAGTATTACGAAAATCACATCACCACAAATGTTGTTGAAAAAAATGTCACCAGAAATTAAAAACCCCTCACGGTACCGACACACAACTGTGAGCAATACAGGAATTCCTTCTTTGTGCGTACAGTCATTGACTGGAACCACTTAGAGGAAAAGGTAGTACATATGTGCCCCAACATTGGAGGCTTTTACACATGCCCTGTAAGATCCTCTCTACCGTTGTGTTAAAACCCCGGAAACGGGTTCTACAACGTATCATATATAGATATAGAAGTGTTGCATTTAGAAGAAATAACATAATATAATTGCATTGTGTTTGTTTTCTTTTATTGGCCACCGTAACAGAAACAGTGAAATATATCTTGCAGAACATGTCAAAAACATTGATTGGCAGTCCGCCGTACTCCGTTGAGAGGATTATATGTTATACTTGATCATGTATGTGTCCATGTATGCGTCAGCATGTCACCAATTATTATTGTCTAGATCTAATTTACTTTGTGTGTCTTTTCAGACCGTGTTCATTGCTGAATAAACAACTTATGAAGTAAACGGACTTGAGTCCCATTTAAGAACACGGTGAGATCTCTACACTTCATCCTACAACATCGCCACAATGCCAGATGTTGCCTGCCTTATCCCCGACTGCGACTTTGTCACGGAGGACCTGAACGCCACTATAGTTGCGGCACTCATCACGGCTCACTCCGCTGTACATAACTCGGGACAAGCAGCAAAAAAAATGAGAAAGTCAAACGACCAACGCTCAGCGCCGCAGGAACTAGTGAAGAGTGGGCCTACTTTGAATCCCGCTGGTCTGATTACTTTAGTGCCACGAAAATAACGGGACGCGATAAAGTAGTTCAGCTACTTGAATGTTGTGACGAACCACTCCGCAAGGATTTAACTCGATCTGCTGGTGGTAGTCTCGCGTACAAACCTGTTGAAGAGGTTTTAACCGCCATTAAAAAGCTAGCAGTGCGCGAGGAAAACATAATGGTCGCAAGAGTAGCGTTACATAATATGCGACAGGATCGCGACGAAACCGTCCGAAGCTATGGTGCCCGTCTTAAAGGACAAGCCGGTGTCTGCAAGTTTGTAATGAAATGCCATGGATGTGCGAACGACGTCAATTACACTGATGCTATCATGCGCGATGTCCTAACACGCGGAATTCCTGACCCGGAAATACAGCTTGATCTGCTCGGACACAAGAATCAGGACATGACTCTCGAGGAAGTATTCCGATTCGAGGAGGCAAAGGAAGCCGGTAAACGTTCTGCTTCTAGACTATCCGACTCCCACCCGGTTGAGGCTGCCAACAGTTCATACAGGAGAGGAAAGTTTGACAGATCACCACCAAAGGATACTTCTAACAAGACAGATCCATGCGCGTATTGTGGAAAGAAGGGTCTTGGCAAATCGGCCCCTGCTCGAATTCGCAAAACCGAGTGTACAGCGTATGGACACACGTGTGAGCATTGTCATCGACAACATCATTTTGAAATTGTGTGCAGAAGTAAGGATAATCCAAAACCATCTGATCGAGGCGCGATTTCTGGAAGTGCATTATTTGACGCTCTGTGTACTGCTTAAGACTACCATTGTACCGTCAGCGAGTCCGGCATGGAACGTTCTATCCGTATTGATCATCACATCTACGATGAACTGACAAATTCCTGGGTGAAAAAACGATCACAACCACAACCATTTGTGAATGTAAAGGCTCGTGTTACACGTGAAGACTATGCGGCTTTAGGCTTCAAGCTACAACGTGATACCCGCACCATGCCATTACAGGTTATGGCCGACACTGGATGCCAGAGTTGCCTAGCTGGCCTCAAAGTTATCCGCCGTCTTGGTCTACGCGAATCTGAACTCATACCGGTAACAATGCAGATGCACACTGCTAGATACAGTGGCATCAAAATTCTTGGAGCAACAATTCTTCGTTTTGCGTCCGAAGACAAGGCAAGCAATATCAAGGAGACGAGACAAATGACTTACGTTACAGACTCAACAGACAAGCTCTTCCTCAGTCGCGAAGCCTGTGCTATCTTAGGTATCATTCCAGAATCCTTTCCGCATGTTGGCACTGAAGACACCTCTGCATAAATCAATGCTACTTCGTCTCCCGTTAACCGCCAGGATGCACCATGCGATTGTCCTACACGTGAACAACCTCCACCGCCTCCGACGAAACTTCCTTTCCCAGCTACAACGGACACTGTCGGCCGGCTAAAAGATTACCTCCTCAAGTATTACAAGTCAAGCACATTCAATACGTGTGAACATCAGACCTTACCTCTAATGAACGAACCACCCATGAAACTCATGGTAGATCCCGACGCGAAACCGGTTGCCCATCACACACCTGTACCCGTTCCGATTCACTGGCAAGATGCAGTGAAGGCTGGATTAGATCAGGACGTCCGTCTTGGGGTTCTCGAACCCGTACCGATCGGTGAACCTGTCACTTGGTGCCATAGAATGGTAGTTTGTGCGAAAAAGAACGGCACACCTCGGCGCACTGTAGATTTCCAACCCTTGAACACGCACGCCACTCGCGAGACTCACCACACTTCTTCACCATTCCACCAAGCGCGATCTATTCCACACGGAAAGAAGAAGACATTATTTGATGCTTGGAACGGTTATCACAGTGTACCAATTCGCGAGGAGGACAGACACCTGACTACATTCATCACACCTTGGGGAAGATACCGCTACAGAACTGCGCCCCAAGGCTACATCGCTTCAGGCGACGGGTATACTAGACGTTATGACGAACTTGTCTCGGATATTCCTAACAAAACCAAGTGTGTCGACGATGTGCTCTTTTGGTCAGACACTGTTGAGGAGAGCTTCTTTAAGGCTGTACAGTGGCTTGACATATGCGGCCGTAACGGGATAACCCTCAATCCTGAGAAGTTCCTATTCGCAGAAGACACTGTAGAATTTGCGGGATTTGAAATCACCAGCGATAGTGTTCGACCATCACAGAAATATTAACGTGCTATCTTGGACTTCCCTACGCCGAAGAATATCACAGATGTGCGATCATGGTTCGGACTAGTCAATCAGGTATCATATGCCTTCAGCATGGCCGATTACATGCATCCATTTCGTGAATTACTCAAGCCTGGTCAACCATTTAAGCGGACTGAAGATCTCCAACGAATATTCGAGGAAACTAAAATCGTCATCGCAAACGAAATTGAAATGGGTGTTCGAATTTCGATCCAAGTAAACCAACGTGCCTCGCGACGGATTGGTCGAAGTCTGGAATAGGATTTTGGTTGCTACAAAAATACTGTGCGTGTACCAATGAGAGTCCCCTGTGCTGTCGCGATGGATGGAAAGTAACACTTGTCGGAAGTTGGTTCACGCACGCCGCGGAAATGCGCTAGGCGCCAGTTGAGGGAGAAGCTTTTGTCGTAGCGGATGCTCTAGATAAGGCTCGACACTTCGTTCTTGGGTGTGACAACTTGACCATAGCGGTCGACCACAAACCGCTTTTGAAGCCATTTGGAGATAGATCTTTGGAAAATATTACGAACAATAGACTTCGCAACCTCAAGGAAAAGACACTATGTTATCGGTTTAGAATACTACACGTACCTGGCATACGACATCGCGCTGCTGATTGCATCGCTATTGGCGATCCCGATAAACTCGTTCTCGAAGATGACATTGCAACTATGTTCTCATCAACCACTGACTTCAGTGTACTACATGGTTTACGCACACCGTCCTCCGGATTAGCTTTTTGTCGAGGAGCATGTCATAGCGGCAGCTTCTACAACACTGAATGCCATCGATTTACGTTCAGTAACATGGGATCGTGTCAAAACAGCCACTACAAGCGATGAAAACATGCAAGCGTTACTCGCGTTGATAGAATCCGGTATGCCGAACACTCGGCATGAACTTCCGAAGTCACTACAGGAGTATTTTACACTCCGTGACGACCTTCATACAGTAGATGGTGTGGTTCTTTACAAGGAGAGAATAGTCATTCCACCATCACTCCGACAGGAAATATTGGCCTCTCTACATTCAGCACATCAGGGGGTTACATCTATGACTTCAAGAGCTGAGGCTTCAATATTCTGGCCTGGCTATCCGTTCCAATGTGTATGCGCCGACTACTTTCATTACATGGGATATAACTATCTCGTTACTCGATCGTTATTCTAACTGGCCAATAGTGGAGAAAGCGTCCGATGGTTCTAGCGGCTTGATAGAAAGCCTCCGAAGGACATTCGTTACTTTTGGCATTCCAGATGAACTAGCCTCAGATGGAGGTCCCGAGTTCACTGCCATGAGCACACGACGATTCCTCGAAAACTGGGGCGTTTACCATCGACTATCATCAGTCGCCTTTCCCCATAGTAACTGTCGCGCTGAAGTGGAAGTCAAAACAGTGAAGCGATTGATCATCGGCAATACAAGCACCAGTGGCGATCTTGACACTGATGCGTTTCAACGTGCTATTCTCCAGTATCGTAATACACCTGACAGGGACACAAAACTTTTCCCTGCTATGTGCGTGTTCGGTCATCCTATACGGGACTTCATCCCTATACCACCAGGTCGGTACATTCCACATAACACATGGATGGAAACACTAGCAGCCCGCGAAGAAGCGTTAAGGAACCGACATATGCGTGATAGCGAACGTTGGTCTGAACATACTAAACGTCTTTCGCCACTGGTAGTTGGAGATCATGTGCGTATCCAAAACCAAGTCGGACCCCATCCCCTCAAATGGGACAAGACCGGTGTTATCATCGAGGTTCGCCAATTCGACCAATATGTAGTTCGGGTTGATGGGTCTGGACGTGTTACCCTGCGCAACAGGAAATTCCTCCGAAAATGCATCCCTGTTATTACCCCTCCAGCGCGTCTGACGATCGATAAACATTGCCATTGGCCTTCCTCATCGTGTATCGCTACCTACCTCAAAAGTTCCAGAAACTACAAATTCCTCCGAAAATGCATCCCTGTTATTACTCCTCCAGCGCGTCTGACGATCGATAAAGACATTGCCATTGGCCTTCCTCATCGTGTATCGCTACCTACCTCAAAAATTCCAGAAACTACAATTGCTGAGAAAGTGAAAGTTTTTAGTAAAAACACAATTGCTAGTCCTACTCCTTTCACACCGACGGTTACTAGAAATGAGGAACATTTATTTCGCTCATCACCTGATGTAAATCACGATACTCCGCGATCTGTAACACGCGACACCCAAAGTCGTCGTCATCTAGAATTCAACTCTCCATCAAGTTCAAAGGACAATCGTAATCAAACTCCGCTCACAGTGCCCCATAGTCCTATACCTATACCACAGACTCCATCACTCACACCAGTCCGTAAATCTGGTCGTACAACATCAACACCGGCGTGGCACTTGGACTATGATATGTCTGGATGATTTGACATTCTACTACTCAGGACATTTGTGTTGTACTTTTTACAGACTTGATGTTCATTTTATGTTCACTTAGACAAGAAGTCTGACATGTTAGTGATCATTGTATATCAGTCTTTGCCAATAGTACTCATATTAGTGATACTTCACCGCCAAAGACTTGGGGGAAGATAGAGGATTATATGTTACATGTATACTTGATCATGTATGTGCCCATGTATGCGTCAGCATGTCACCAATTATTATTGTCTAGATCTAATTTACTTTGTGTGTCTTTTCAGACCGTGTTCATTGCTGAATAAACAACTTATGAAGTAAACGGACTTGAGTCCTATTTACCGTTCACATGTCAATGTCTGGAGATACTACACATGAATAATTATCAGAACTATTTGAAAATATTATAATCTAGTTACTTAAAATTGCCACAATAAGTTATAAGTGTGTTTGAGATCATTAACAAACTTTAGAGAGTAATCAGATAGCAGATACGTTGGCTTGCAATAATCACATTATGAGTAAACTCATTATCTGTTCGGCACCAGATCCAAGCTGATGGCTTATAGTAGTGGAAAGTAACACATGTAGGAAGTCGGTTCACGCACCGTGGAAATGTGCTAGGCGCCAGTTGAGGGAGAAGCTTTTGTCGTAGCGGATGCTCTAGATAAGGCTCGACACTTCGTTCTTGGGTGTGACAACTTGACCATAGCGGTCGACCACAAACCGCTTTTGAAGCCATTTGGAGATAGATCTTTGGAAAATATTACGAACAATAGACTTCGCAACCTCAAGGAAAAGACACTATGTTATCGGTTTAGAATACTACACGAACCTGGCATACGACATCGCGCTGCTGATTGCATCGCTATTGGCGATCCCGATAAACTCGTTCTCGAAGATGACATTGCAACTATGTTCTCATCAACCACTGACTTCAGTGTACTACATGG
The DNA here is from genome assembly GCF_041381155.1 of Argopecten irradians. NCBI lineage: Eukaryota > Metazoa > Mollusca > Bivalvia > Pectinida > Pectinidae > Argopecten > Argopecten irradians. The sequence goes on along the minus strand of NC_091143.1, from coordinate 19,008,265 downwards.
TTTACGCACACCGTCCTCCGGATTAGCTTTTTGTCGAGGAGCATGTCATAGCGGCAGCTTCTACAACACTGAATGCCATCGATTTACGTTCAGTAACATGGGATCGTGTCAAAACAGCCACTACAAGCGATGAAAACATGCAAGCGTTACTCGCGTTGATAGAATCCGGTATGCCGAACACTCGGCATGAACTTCCGAAGTCACTACAGGAGTATTTTACACTCCGTGACGACCTTCATACAGTAGATGGTGTGGTTCTTTACAAGGAGAGAATAGTCATTCCACCATCACTCCGACAGGAAATATTGGCCTCTCTACATTCAGCACATCAGGGGGTTACATCTATGACTTCAAGAGCTGAGGCTTCAATATTCTGGCCTGGCTATCCGTTCCAATGTGTATGCGCCGACTACTTTCATTACATGGGATATAACTATCTCGTTACTCGATCGTTATTCTAACTGGCCAATAGTGGAGAAAGCGTCCGATGGTTCTAGCGGCTTGATAGAAAGCCTCCGAAGGACATTCGTTACTTTTGGCATTCCAGATGAACTAGCCTCAGATGGAGGTCCCGAGTTCACTGCCATGAGCACACGACGATTCCTCGAAAACTGGGGCGTTTACCATCGACTATCATCAGTCGCCTTTCCCCATAGTAACTGTCGCGCTGAAGTGGAAGTCAAAACAGTGAAGCGATTGATCATCGGCAATACAAGCACCAGTGGCGATCTTGACACTGATGCGTTTCAACGTGCTATTCTCCAGTATCGTAATACACCTGACAGGGACACAAAACTTTTCCCTGCTATGTGCGTGTTCGGTCATCCTATACGGGACTTCATCCCTATACCACCAGGTCGGTTACATTCCACATAACACATGGATGGAAACACTAGCAGCCCGCGAAGAAGCGTTAAGGAACCGACATATGCGTGATAGCGAACGTTGGTCTGAACATACTAAACGTCTTTCGCCACTGGTAGTTGGAGATCATGTGCGTATCCAAAACCAAGTCGGACCCCATCCCCTCAAATGGGACAAGACCGGTGTTATCATCGAGGTTCGCCAATTCGACCAATATGTAGTTCGGGTTGATGGGTCTGGACGTGTTACCCTGCGCAACAGGAAATTCCTCCGAAAATGCATCCCTGTTATTACCCCTCCAGCGCGTCTGACGATCGATAAACATTGCCATTGGCCTTCCTCATCGTGTATCGCTACCTACCTCAAAAGTTCCAGAAACTACAAATTCCTCCGAAAATGCATCCCTGTTATTACTCCTCCAGCGCGTCTGACGATCGATAAAGACATTGCCATTGGCCTTCCTCATCGTGTATCGCTACCTACCTCAAAAATTCCAGAAACTACAATTGCTGAGAAAGTGAAAGTTTTAGTAAAAACACAATTGCTAGTCCTACTCCTTTCACACCGACGGTTACTAGAAATGAGGAACATTTATTTCGCTCATCACCTGATGTAAATCACGATACTCCGCGATCTGTAACACGCGACACCCAAAGTCGTCGTCATCTAGAATTCAACTCTCCATCAAGTTCAAAGGACAATCGTAATCAAACTCCGCTCACAGTGCCCCATAGTCCTATACCTATACCACAGACTCCATCACTCACACCAGTCCGTAAATCTGGTCGTACAACATCAACACCGGCGTGGCACTTGGACTATGATATGTCTGGATGATTTGACATTCTACTACTCAGGACATTTGTGTTGTACTTTTTACAGACTTGATGTTCATTTTATGTTCACTTAGACAAGAAGTCTGACATGTTAGTGATCATTGTATATCAGTCTTTGCCAATAGTACTCATATTAGTGATACTTCACCGCCAAAGACTTGGGGGAAGATAGAGGATTATATGTTACATGTATACTTGATCATGTATGTGCCCATGTATGCGTCAGCATGTCACCAATTATTATTGTCTAGATCTAATTTACTTTGTGTGTCTTTTCAGACCGTGTTCATTGCTGAATAAACAACTTATGAAGTAAACGGACTTGAGTCCTATTTACCGTTCACATGTCAATGTCTGGAGATACTACACATGAATAATTATCAGAACTATTTGAAAATATTATAATCTAGTTACTTAAAATTGCCACAATAAGTTATAAGTGTGTTTGAGATCATTAACAAACTTTAGAGAGTAATCAGATAGCAGATACGTTGGCTTGCAATAATCACATTATGAGTAAACTCATTATCTGTTCGGCACCAGATCCAAGCTGATGGCTTATAGTATATAACAGAACGGTTAAAAATGCCACTAACCTTGTAGCTCGTCAGTTTTGCTGTAATGATATTACAAACCACTTATTGAAAATCCTAAATATAGGACAGTTTAGGACTCGTCTTATAAATCCCACGTGTTTTGACTTTTTGCACACGGCCTGCAGCCAGGACATATTATGCCGGTTCCCTACGTAATGAGCATCGCTAGATCTATAAGGAGTTCCATATGCAATTTTACTAGAAATATGAAAATTTGTTAAAATATCTAAAATAAAGGAATACTAGTCAAGTGAATGTTGATGCAATTTGAAGAATATTTGTTTTGTTTTTAAGTAGATACAGACGCATTGTTGATGATATATAGATCCGTTAATCTAACTAGCCATTCAGTTTCGTTAAGCAGGATGACCTACTCGAGGCTATAAATCAAAGTACTGTAAGTACTGCAGTCCTTAAGCCTTTGTGTTCATGATTTTATAAGTTGAAGAGCTTTTCAATTTGGTCTGAGTAATATAATGACATGTTTTGTCATACAGGGTGGCCTAGCTATATATCAAAGTGTTTTTTTATCAATATCACCTTGATAAGTTTGTTATCAATAATTTTCGCACATCTTTACCATGCAAATAAATATAGTCTTCGCATATAATGCTTGTAAAAGTGAAAGTAGTAAATCAATATTTGTTTATTGGTTTTTTTTATCTGCTTTCCTTTTGTGTCAAAACATGAAACAAATTGATACAACTTCTACAATATCAAAAATAAAAACCAACAAGGGGCCCATGGGTCTTAACGGTCACCTGAGTTCAGATACAGAATGAAACAAAGACATGCATATAAACACTATATCCATTCTGTATTTGCCCATCAGGCCCTTGAAGTCAGTCAGTGATTTTATAAATTTGACTTTTTAATCAATGAAGATTATTTGGTTCCATCAAATCTGTGAATTCAGAAGAAAGATTTTTGAAATGTTATCCATTTCAACCCCTTTTGGCCCCACCCCTCTGGCCCCTGTGGGTCAGCCAGGACCAATGGATATGATGTTAAAATGCTATTTCAGACTAATAATTCTAACCCAGTTTGACTAATTTCCTATGAGAAATAGGCAAATAATGTTCATAAATGTGTTTTTCCTATATAAACTAAAGTAAACTTGACCCCCTCCCCAGGGAGAAACATGAGACCCCAGGGTCATATATTCACGATTTCACTTTAAGACCTTTCCATCTATGCAGAGTATTTGATTCTACCAGTTCCAGAATTTCAGAAGAAGATTTTTGAAGTTTTAGCCTATTTAACCCGTTTTGGCCCCGTCCCTAAGGTCCCTGGAGATCAGTCATGGAAAATTTGGTAATAAGATTCAATGGCTATCACATAGGGATCATTCTGACTACAATTGACTAATTTCCTATTATAATGACTAAATAATGCTCAAAAATGTGTTTTCCCAATATAAACTATAGTAAACTTAACCCCCTCCCCGGGGGGAAACCTTAGACCCAAGGGTCATATAATTCACAATTTTCATAAAACACCTTAAGACCTATCCATCTATGATGAGTATTTGTTTCTACCATTTCCAGTATTTAAGAAGAAGATTTTTGAAGTTTTAGCCTATTTGCCCCCGCCCCTCTGCCCCGAGGGGGTTGACCAGGACCAAAATAGATATAATATTAAAATGTTATCACAGGCTAATAATTCTAAACAAGTTTGACTCATTTCCTATGAAAATTGAGCAAAAAATGTTCATAAATGTGTTTTCCCTATATAAATTATAGTAAACTTGACCCCCTCCCCAGGGGGAAACGTGAGACCCCAGGATCATATAATTCACAATTTTCGTCTCAGGTGACCTAAAAAGTGGGAGGGCTATTATGTAACAATGATATGACGAATAAGGATACGTGTATAACATAATAATACAAAGATTTCTTACAATTGTAAGGGGTAGATATAACGTCAGTTGTAGTCACCACTGAAGTATTGGGGATTCAGGTAACTCATGATCAGTAGTAGCGCATTACGTCCAGTCAGCTTTGGCCACTGAACCCCTTATATAATGAAAAGTTTCAAGGTCATCTGATCCAAAATGGCAGAGATACAGCCGTTTGAAGAATAGCGATTTTTTCGTTTCCCGCCAAAAATGTATAAGGTTTCATAGGCTACATAGACATAGCATGAAGAGATGTCTACCAAAGTTATGCTTTTCATTGACATTGACTTATCATTCAAGGTCACAGGTATAATTATCAAAACAAGTCTATTTTCCCATCCAAACTTTATGACTCTTATACCCCATATAGATTCCATATTTCAAAGAAATACGACATGTATGTGTTCCTGCAAATGCCTTTTACTGATTTGCTGATCACCTACTACACTTACGTAGCTGAGTTGATATACCTGAGATTTACCTGTGATCTTGCAACGAAAACAATTTAGAGACAGACTATAACTCTATCAACAGATCAGAACCCCTATGAAAACACCCACCCTACCTAGAGTTGGTGTTCGGGGAACACCCCATGGGCAGTAATGGGACAATATGTATTTCATGAACTGACACACTGTCATTAATTCTGCCCTCTGGTCATGAATTGTTTTACCTGTAACTAACATCCTGACTTGGGTATACAGGTACAAGACCAATTTAATCACTTTATTACCCAACAGATCTAGTGAAGTAAAGAATGAACAAAATGTCAATATACATCGTAAAACCTATATGCCAAGATATAGAATTATACATTTTGTTGTAATAGCTAAATGTACATGTAGCCCTCACCAGAGTGCGTGAATAGTTATGATGTCTAATAGTATTTTGTTAACAAATCGTCAAGACGATAGCTTTACTTAATTAAAAAGGTGTCCTGTTTTAAAGACAAGAGGCCCAGAGGGCCTGTATCACTCACCTGGTTTGTAATGCCAAGTAATACCTGTTACCTGTTACAGGTTCATTGTTTCTTTTCTGAAAGAATTTGAATATTTACCTCTAATTCCCCTATTGGGCCCCACCCTTCCTGACCCCTGGGGGTCAGAGCCAAAATTTATACAAGTTCTGTTCCCCTTCCCCCAAGGATGTTTGTGGCCAAATTTGGTTACAATCCATGCAGAACTCTATGACAAGCAGCGATTTATAGGATTTAACTTTATTTCCCCTATTGGGCCCCGCCCCTCCTGCCCCCAGGGGGTCAGAGCCAAAATTTAAACAAGTTCTGTTCCCCTACTCCCAAGGATGTTTGTGGCCAAATTTGGTCACAATCCATGCACAACTCTGTGACTAGTAGTGATTTATAGGATTTACCTTTATTTCCCCTATTGGGCCCTGCCCCTCCTGCCCCCGGGGGGTCGGAGCCAAAATTTATACAAGTTCTGTTCCCCATCTCCCCATGATGTTTGTGGCCAAATTTGGTCACAATCCACGGAGAACTCTAGGACAAGTAGCGATTTATAGGATTTACCTTTATTTCCCCTATTGGGTCCCGTACCTCCTGCCCCCCGGGGCCCAGAGCCAAAATTTATACAAGTTCTGTTCCCCTTCCCCCAAGAATACTTGTGGCCAAATCTGGTTGCAATCCATGCAGAACTCTATGACTAGTAGCGATTTATAAGATTTACCTTTATTTCCCCTATCGGGCCCCGCCCCCGCCCCCCCCCCCCCCCCCCCCCCGGGGCTCAGAGCCAAAATTTATACAAGTTCTGTTCCCCTTCCCCTAAGGATGCTTGTGACCAAATTTGGTTACAATCCATGCAGAACTCTATGACTAGTAGCGATTTATAGGATTTACCTTTATTTCCCCTATTGGGCCCCGTCCCTCCTGCCCCCGGGGGGTCAGAGCCAAAATTTATACAAGTTCTGTTCCCCTTCCCCCAAGGATGTTTGTGGCCAAATTTGGTTACAATCCATGCAGAACTCTATGACTAGTAGCGATTTATAGGATTTACCTTTATTTCCCCTATTGGGCCCCGTCCCCCCTGCCCCCCCCGGGGCTCAGAGCCAAAATTTATACAAGTTCTGTTCCCCTTCCCCCAAGGATACTTGTGGCCAAATTTGGTTACAATCCATGCAGAACTCTATGACTAGTAGCGATTTATAAGATTTACCTTTATTTCCCCTATCGGGCCCCGCCCCTCCTGCCCCCGGGGGGTCAGAGCCAAAATTTATACAAGTTCTGTTCCCCTTCCCCCAAGGATGCTTGTGACCAAATTTGGTTACAATCCATGTAGAACTCTATGACTAGTAGCGATTTATAGGATTTACCTTTATTTCCCCTATTGGGCCCCGTCCCTCCTGCCCCCCGGGGCTCAAGCCAAAATTTATACAAGTTCTGTTCCCCTTCCCCCAAGAATACTTGTGGCCAAATCTGGTTGCAATCCATGCAGAACTCTATGACTAGTAGCGATTTATAAGATTTACCTTTATTTCCCCTATCGGGTCCCGCCCCTCCTGCCCCCGGGGGGTAAGAGCCAAAATTTATACATGTTCTGTTCCCCTTCCCCCAAGGATGTTTGTGGCCAAATTTGGTTACAATCCATGCAGAACTCTATAACTCGTAGCGATTTAAAGAATTTGCCTCTATTTCCCCTATTGGGCCCCACCTCTCCTGCCCCGGGGGTGTCAGAGCCAAAATTTATACAAGTTCTGTTCCCCTTACCACAAGGATGTTTGTGGCCAAATTTGGTTACAATCCATGCAGAACTCTAGGACAACTAGTGATTTATCGTTATGCTTTGCAAGTCTTAAGTACTAAAAACACGGCTACAGTACACTCATTCAATACATCGATACAAGTCAGCGGTAGAGCGGTAGGAGTTTACATACACGCGTCGTTCTCAGTTGGGGTAGCACGGCTGTAATATTTTCACTTTTTTGTTGATCATTAATTTGATCAAGACTATAAATTTGAATCTATGACATTGATAACTTTCAAGATCACAAAATTTGGATTTGTTAAACCTGAACTTTGTTAAAAATTCTTTTAATAAAATTCAGAATTTTTAATCAGCAAAAAATTACCGTCTATTATCCATGGTTATGTCAAGATGTTGCTTCACAAATAAAAAATTCACACTATATACAAAATGTCATTTTATTTACAAAAGTAAATCATTATCAAAACACTACACAGATGATGTAGAAATATTTAAGTATTTCAGGTGTTTTTGGTAATAGATGATAAACATGCAGCCTAAACAATTAAAGTTACTAAATCTTGTAATGCATACATTATAAATTTACCATAACTTTAAAACAAGAACAGCTTAATGGATTTAAAATAAAAATGAATAACTTGGAATTCTTAATCTTTTTATTGTTTGTTTGCACCTTGACTGTCTGCATCTTTCTTTTCTACTGTATAGCTTTCAACATCTTCAACAAGTCCACAGTCAGCTATGATGACTTCTTTTTCTGGCTTATCATTGTTCCCCGTCTTGGTACTTTCAATTTTCCTCACAACATCCTAAAATATAATAAATATATATACAATGTACATTTTTTCATGTGATAGTTTTTGTTTTGTGTTATGGAGAAATAATGAAGCCTGAATAATTTCCTCTGTCAAAAAATTCAAAGAATTAATGATTTCTGGCATCCAGTCTGATGCCAGCTTAAAGGATTTGCGATTTTAATGAAAATTTGCTAAAACACATTCGACACTTGTAACCCAAACATTTTTTAAATGAAAGATGAAAAGTATAATATTAGAACATTTCAAGAAAACAATGTAGGATAATTTTCCTACATGACGTAATTGTCAACTAAAATGATGAGGTGACCCACACATTGAGAATTAACATTTACCGTTTACATTTATTTGCAGTATCAAATAAATGCTGATTCCTTGAAGGAATTTCAAGAAAACAATGTAGGATAATTTTCCTACATGACGTAATTGTCAACTAAAATGATGAGGTGACCCACACATTGAGAATTAACATTTACCGGTAAATATGTTTTTGTTATTACTTGAGGTAATAAGAGAAAGCTAATGACTTTGGCTATCAAATGACCAACCTAATATTAAACTTGCATGTTGAAATTGGGTCAGATGACCTAAACATCGCAAAGGTATCGATTGTGATGTCACTATTTTGTGAGCGAAATTCACATCGTCGTTATGCTCGCAAATACATGATGTCAAAATCAATACCGGTGATGATCGACTAACATAAATAAGATATATCAAAGAAACTTAAGATCTTCCATCAGTCTTTTTTTTGAACCTTACCATTCCTTGATGAATTATTCCAAAAACAACATGTCGCCCATCAAGCCATGGAGTTTTCTTAGTGGTGATGAAAAATTGGGATCCATTCGTGTCCTTCCCAGCATTAGCCATAGACAACCATCCAGAGCCATAGTGCTTGAGCTTGAAGTTCTCATCAGGAAATTTTTCTCCATAAATGCTTTTTCCTGTAATTTTACCACAATGGATATTGAATTAGAAGACAGTTCTAAATCTTTGCTCTCTAGTTACTGATTTTAAAGCAATAAATTCTTTAATAATTAGTCAATATTGATTGTTACTGTACAAAGTTATCTCATAAAAAAACCACTATAATGTAGCTAAGAAACTTCAACAAAAACAATTGAATACTAAAATTACCGTATTTGATCAAATTAGTGCCCCATCCATATAAGTGCTGCTCCCCCTTTTTTTAGGCCTAAATTTCACTTACATCATATTAATGCAGACTGATATTATGAAAACTGTGTAGGTTTCTTTTGATTTCTTGTGAAAATTGTTTTATGGCTTACTCTGTGTAATGATTTTATGAAAGGCTAGACGAACCTTGGTTCTGTTAAGTGCCTCCTCACTTGTTTCAATTTTTGAATTTTTGGGTGCCTATAGGATCAAATATGGTAATATCTGTTTGTTCGAAACTGATTGTAGTGCAATGATATTAATCAATTCCCACAACACTGTAATAATGGCTGAAGTGTATATCTTGGTTCTACTGTGTCACATGTCTACACTATTTATATGATTTACATGTTACAGATAATATCAGTGTTTTAAAGTGTTATAGAAAGCAATACCCCCAGTGCCATCGCCTCGTGTGAAGTCACCGCCCTGAATCATGAAATCTTTAATGACTCGATGGAATTTGCTTCCTTTGTATCCAAAGGATTCTCCCTATGAAAAAAAAGAAACATACAAATTAGAAGAAACATAATCTTTAATCTCAGTGTTCCTTTATAAAAAGGGGAAGTAACTCTAGTTTAGAAAGTATGATATAAATATCCTCAAAATGCTACCAGCCTACAGTAGATCATGAATATATTAAGGTATAAACTTATTGTTGCTATTGGTGATATTGCATAAATTTCACGTATTTTGCGAATGATTAGAAATCACAAAAATAAGATTAATTGATTGCCTCCAAACTTTTCTTGAATACACGAAAATTTGTCGCCGCAGAAATAAGTTGGTTAACAGCAATATTATAGATAGGGAAAAAAGGAAGTTAGGCCGAGCAACAATTATCCATAATTGGCAGCTGACATGAATGGTTAACAATTACAATAATTGAACTTGAAGACAACAGATCACACATTTACTTACCTTTGTACCCATTGCCAGTTGCTTGAAGTTTTCTGCAGTTTTTGGTACAGTTTTACCAAATAAACCAATAACAATTCTTCCAACATCTTCATTTCCAATTTTTATGTCAAAGAATACCTGCCAAAATAAACATGTACAGTTGACAATGATATTGAAAATATAACAATAAAACAAGAATTTCATGGAAATGGATAGTGCCTGCATGGACAGCATTTTAAAATATTACAAAGAAATATTTCAATAACAAGTATTGTGAAAAGTTAGCTAAGAGAAAAAAAATTTCCACAGAAACAGTTCCACAATTTCCTTTTTGAACCTTTACCCGTTAAGGAAATTAATATCAAGCATCCCGTCTGTTATAACTTAAAATCAAGCATCCCGTCTGTTATAACTAAAATCAGCCAAAGAGAATCTCATGTATTTTATGACACTCACAGAAAAGCATTTTTTTTTTCAGTGACAGTAACCTTGCACTTTCACCATTGGACCTGGATGGACATTCTGAACAGGCACTTTCCCTAAGGCAACTGTTCATGACGTTTGTTTGATTCTTCCTGTGGATCTTCTAATTTTTGTTTTGTTCTTCTTAAAGTGAATAGTCGGGCAAGGATGGCTAAAGTCGGTGAAAATGTATCCAGTATAATTTCTTATGAAATGGAAAAATAAAAATCTCTCGTCAAAATCTTTCTGCGTACTAAGAAATTAATTTAAAGTATGGGAATTCTAAAACGTCCTCCCGGCTCACTATGTCCGTGGTTACATTTCCACACAGCCTTGCTTTCAATGCTTTCAACTTTTTTTTACTTTAATGGTCAGAACTGGGAAACTAAGCAGAACTTGACCATTGTATTAATACGTGAGAACTTTTGGAAGGCCAATGAACGCATTTAGACTGGTTTTCTTTGCCCGACTATTCACTTTAAGTGGGGTCATTTTCATTTTCTGTGCTTATAAAAGGGATAAGGGGATCAATGGCATAAACACAAACTCTGTTAGCTATCATCAAACTTAAAATCAGTTGTTGACATATAAGTCACATACACTACATAAAATCAATGTGTATGCATAATCAACCCAGCCAAACTTAATTTTGTTAAACGAAAAAAATGTTATCAAAATAAAATCATTTTCAGTATATCGTTAAACTGATTTAGACTCTTTTTTTGCATATGAACTATCAACTTTTGTTGTCTCGCTTTGTTGTAAGATGACACTTTAGGAAGCCGTCATGATTGGACGAGTTTTATTTTTAACTCCATAGTAAGCAATATCTAGGCAGTTTAGTTTCTGACTTTTACCAAAATTTACACAATAATGTACTAAGTTACTGTAGTAAGGGTGCAATATTAAAAATTATGACACCCTTTTTTGATAAAAATGTTGTTGAAAAATCAAGCATTTTTCTTTCACCGAATCCTGTATTTGGGCAACTTATTGATTACTCAAAAGGATAACTGTTACTCAAAGCAGGACTGTTACCCGGGCATGTGCTCAACCTGTCAGACAGGTCTTTTTTTCCTGTGAGCTTTAATTCCACTTGCACCATATACATGTAAATGTACATGTTGTGTACCAAATCATGGTAAATGATCCAGATTCTACTTTCAATTTTTGTTTGAAGAAAATAAAAGTTAAAACAATATATAATTTATATAATATTTAAAACAACAATTGAAATTTGAACAAGAGGCCCAAAGGGCCTGTATTGCTCACCTGGTTTGTAATGCCAAGTAATGTTCTGAATACAGGTTCATTGTTTCTTTTCTGAAGAAATTTGAATATTTACCTCTAAATCCCCTATTGGGCCCCACCCCTCCTGCCCTAGGGGGTCAGAGCCAAAATTTACACAAGTTCTGTTCCCCTTCCCCCAAGGATGTTTGTGGCCAAATTTGGTCACAATCCAAGCAGAACTCTAGGACAAGTAGCGATTTACAGGATTTACCTCTATTTCCCCTATTGGGCCCCGCCTCTCCTGCCCCCGGGGGGTCAGAGCCAAAATTTGTACAAACTCTGTTCTTATTCCCCACAGGGTGTTTCTGGCCAAATTTGGTTACATTCCATGCAGAACTTTTTGACTAGTAGCGATTTAAAGGATTTACCTCTATTTCCCCTATTGGGCCCCACCCCTCCTGCCCCGGGGGGTCAGAGCCAAAATTTATACAAGTTCTGTTCCCCTTCCCCCAAGGATGTTTGTGGCCAAATTTGGTTACATTCCATGCAGAACTCTATGACAAGTAGCAATTTAAAGGATTTACCTATATTTTCCCTATTGGGCCCCGCCCCTCCTGCCCCCAGGGGGTCAATGCCAAATTTTATACAAGTTCTGTTCCCCTTCCTCCAAGGATGTTTCTGGCCAAATTTGGTTACATTCCATGCAGAACTCTATGACTAGTAGCGATTTAATGATTTACCTCTATTTCCCCTATGGCCCCACTCTCTGCTCCGGGGGTCAGAGCCAAAATTGTACAAACTCTGTTCTTATTCCCACAGGGTGTTTCTGGCCAAATTTGGTTACATTCCATGCAGAACTTTTTGACTAGTAGCGATTTAAAGGATTTACCTCTATTTCCCCTATTGGGCCCCGCCCCTCCTGCCCCCGGGGGGTCAGAGCCAAAATTTATACAAGTTCTGTTCCCCTTCCCCCAAGGATGTTTGTGGCCAAATTTGGTTACAATCCATGCAGAACTCTATGACAAGTAGCGATTTATAGGATTTACCTCTATTTCCCCTATTGGGCCCCGCCCCTCCTGCCCCCAGGGGGTCAGAGCCAAAATTTATACAAGTTCTGTTCCCCTTCCCCCAAGGATGTTTGTGGCCAAATTTGGTTACAATCCATGCAGAACTCTATGACTAGTAGCGATTTATATGATTTACCTCTATTTCCCCTATTGGGCCCCGCCCCTCCTGCCCCCGGGGGTCAGAGCCAAAATTTATACAAGTTCTGTTCCCCTTCCAACAAGGATGTTTGTGGCCAAATTTGGTTACAATCCATGCAGAACTCTATGACTAGTAGCGATTTATAGGATTTACCTCTATTTCCCCTATTGGGCCCCGCCCTTCCTGTCCCCGGGGGGTAAGAGCCAAAATTTATACAAGTTCTGTTCCCCTTCCCCAAAGGATGTTTGTGGCCAAATTTGGTTACAATCCATGCAGAACTCTAGGACTAGTAGTGATTTATAGGATTTACCTCTATTTCCCCTATTGGGCCCCGCCCCTCCTGCCCCCGGGGGGTCAGAGCCAAAATTTATACAAGTTCTGTTCCCCTTCCTCCAAGGATGTTTATGGCCAAATTTGGTTACAATCCATGCAGAACTCTATGACTAGTAGCGATTTAAAGGATTTACTTCTATTTCCCCTATTGGGCCCCGCCCCTCCTGCCCCCGGGGGGTCAGAGCCAAAATTTATACAAGTTCTGTTCCCCTTCCCCCAAGGATGTTTGTGGCCAAATTTGGTTACATTCCATGCAGAACTCTAGGACTAGTAGCGATTTAAAGGAAATGTTGACAGAAGGACGGACGGACGGACGGACGACGCGCTATGACGTATGCTCACCGGCCCTTCGGGCCAGGTGATCTCATAAAAAAAATGTCATCAGGCACAATTCATTTCTTCACTGGTAAAAGACTAAGCACAGAACAAGTAGCATAGGCCTACTTGTCGACACGCACATGGACTTGGCCATGGACTGACTTACAGTTGGTAGTAGACTAAAGGTTACACATTGTGCACACGGTGTGAACTACGAGTGGACACAGAGTGCACGAGGTTTAGACTACAGGTAGACATGGAGTGCACGAGGTTTAGACTACAGGTAGACACAGAGTGCACAAGATTTAGACTACAGGTAGACATGGAGTGCACTACGTGTGAACACGGTGTCCACTACAGGTGGACATCGTGTCCAGGTAAAATGTCCACTACATCCAGACCACAGACAGACTAGATGATGTGCCACAGAGATATGAGAAAAAATGTATTTATTCTGCAGTCTATATGGACTTTGACAGATAGAAATATTTATTGAGATCAGAAACATAATATTTATCGCAACATAAAAATTGCCGTTAATTACTGGAAATCATTCGTACTGTAATGTTTATTTGAATAGATACATATAAAGTAAAATGTATCAATACATATTATCATACAATTTAATTTATAAATAAGGACGTTTATTAGAAGTTATAAAAGCAAATTAATTGCGTTGCAAATTAACTGCGTACGGTAAACCACGTTCTGGTTATGTCTCATCAATGAATAGTTCAAGTCCGCATTTTCCCAGGAAAAAATATTTTTCTTAGCTAGTGATATGTAGTTTAAAGATGAAATTCTTTTTCGAATGCATAAAGTGATGAACCTTGCGTGAAGTAAGATTTTCAGTGTAAGCAAATCGTCGCCAAAGAGATATTTTGATCGGCAAAATATTTTGATTAAAAAGAATATATTGATGGGCATAATAAAAGCAAGGACATATAAACATAAACAAATTAAATTCTTCATAAAATGTTTAACTATGTATGTATGGAATATAGTTTTCTAAACGACAAGGTGCGTGAAATAGTTTTAATCCTGTCAAATGTATAATACGTATACATTTATTTGATACATGGAACCTGGTTCGTTGCAAAGTATTGGAAAAATGAGAAATCGTCCATTGACGTTAAAAATCGGCATTAGAAACTACATTTTATTGTGTCAACCGATTGAGGAACCTGTAAGCACTGGCTTAAGAAAGCAAAAATTTAGCATCAGGCATGTGGCTGCCCGTGAGCATCAACACTGTTCAAAGGACCGATCGCTAAAATGTAGGTCACATGCCTGTTAACAAATCAAACAGATAGAATCAAAATAAATCCAACTTCTACCCATTTAAACTGTAGATTCATAGTTATTGATTAAATTCTGAATTTGTCACAATTATTTTAATTCTAGAAACCTTGATAATTTGACAATATCCTATTCTGACCTTCTTTTACAAACCGTGTGAGTTACGTGATAACAATGTATGATCCATACATGTATTATACTCAGTACACTTAAAATTTGCCTGCTCGAAAGGTAAACCCCTAGGCTAGGACTGCAGTTGCCATGGTCACTTGGACTTCATACTGTTCCATCAACCACACCACGGGTATGATAATCTAAATTACCTAACATTGGTCATAGTGGGGTCAGGGGCCTGGGGCCTTCTTTGGGCACCCTTCAATATGTTCAGTCAAGTGTATCAAGTACTAACAACACCTGTATATATGTAGTACCTTATCCCAACCCCAGGGGGTTCATTTATAGCATGCTGTACCTAGGTGGCAGCCTCTTTACATACATACATTGTACTCATCACACAAATAGTAGTTATATAACAATGCTAGTCAATAGGGATATGTGTTTTAACTGGTAGTGCATTTTAATTTATTTGATAATGAAGCTTTATATATTAAAATTAAAAAATAATCTAAATGCCAAGTGTATAATTAACTAAAACATTTATTTCAAGATTATTGGAATATCATATTTCATCCGATATCTTCTCATTGATTTAATTTTTTTTACACTGGCTTTTTACATATATCAGAAACCTGATTATCATGACTATGTATATAAAATACCATATTACAATGTTGAATAAGTACCTAATCTAAATTAATTTTGATTATAATATATACACTACATGTATACATTATTGGTTAATTCAAGGTTGTGACAGACATGCTTGATTTACGCATTGTACAGCTCCCGTCAGCTCCACTTCACGGCTGCCTGTCATGACAATAATTGAGGTGAATTCAGCATCACTTACTATATGTTTTGGCAGCTAGTTTTTACATCATCCCGAATCCCTAATTGATTATAATATATACATGTATTATTGGTAAATTCAAGGTTGTGACAGACATGCTTGATTTACGCATTGTACAGCTCCCATCAGCTCCAATTCATGGCTGCCTGTCATATGACAATAATTGTGACAATATATATGTTTTGGCAGCTAGTTTTTACCTCATCCCAATCCCCAATCTACCCCCCCCCCCCCACACTCGGGAAACGGTGTACATGTTTACCCAGGCTCTACAACAAGCATGTACATGTATCTAATAAGAATGGTACTTATGTGTTTCAAACTCATGAACCTATATGTTTTTTAATCGGTTAAGTATATTTGTTTGTCTTAACAAACTTCCATAGAAACAATTCTAAAATCACATATTATATAAAGATACTGCCCCCATTCTCATAAAGCCGTGCTAACACAGAAGGCAACGATTCTGCCCACTGGCCATCTATCGATGGTCACCTTGAGATACCTGTATAGCTGGATACTGTGGCTTACCTGTATGCTTGACAAGTTATAATTATTGGACCATGACGCAATATACGGTCACGATAACTTGCGGGGTTGGGATCATAAACATATTGTGTGTACCGGTAATTAAGAATCAAAACAAGCTGAATTGGGTACTTGTAGGTAGACTAGCCACCAATTAGTGGAGGACGTCATATAGTTTGAAGTGGATTTAATTCTGCATGATCTTTTAAAGATGTTCAATTTTTAATAAAGAATATGTAATTAAGCTATTTTTACGTACAATACTTTTAGAACTTAAAATAGCAAGAAAAATATTATAAAAGTGTATATATTTTAATGAAAGACGATCTACAAGGGTATCGCTAGACAACTGATTGACAGGCACCAAACCTTTTTATCTAAAAGCTATGTATTACAAGGTATATGATTGTATTACTGATAGCTTATCATAAAAAAAGTGTCTCAAAAGCACATTAGGACTGGTTTTTGCTGCAATTTAACTGTTTTTGACTTGTGAAAATGCTTGTATTTACTATTTCATGTAAATGATATATATACAGGGGCGTAGGAAGCGGGGGGGGCAGTTGCCCCCCCATTCCCCAGGACGGGGGGGCAAACATGTCTTTTTGCCACCTCATTTTCGCTGACTGAAATTTTCTAAAAATGCTTATTTGAAAGAAAAAAGGGTCCTCCTGCACATTTTTCGTACTTCATTCTAGAAAATTTTCCGCTGCGCGGCGCATTTCCTAAAACGTTCAAGCACATAATGTTAAACCTAAAATAGTAAAAATTCAATACACACAAACTACACTAAAAATGTCCATCAAGGGATTCTATGTACTATTTAAAAAAATGTCTCTTAAAAGATCAATTTGTTTATATGTCTTAGCGAGACAATTAATTCATTTTTTTATGTTACACAACAATGTGCCGATGGTGTGAAGCTGGTATATTCAGATCGAGTAGGGTTGCATAATGTTATGACGACACAATTATCATTTCTAAATACAGGTAGCTTTAAATCGAAAAATTACCACGTTAAGAACGCTTTATAATCATTAAACTTTATCGTAAAACTCATCTCAGCCATTCTAAATCGTAATTTTTTTTCCCGGGAGAGACCCATGGACCCCCCTAACACCAAATTCTCGCGCCTTTGAGCGCTCGCAAATTCATCAAAATGCAATGTAAAACTCATCTAAGCCATTCTTAATCGTAATTTTTTCACGGGGGAGACCCCGGGACCCCCCAAACACCAAAATCTCGCGCTTTCGGGCGATCGCAAAATCATCAAAATACATACCCTCAGACCCCTAATAAAACACCAAAAGCTCGCGCCTTCGGCGCTCACACGCTAATTTGGCCAATTTGCGTATTCGTTAATTTCCTTTTAGCCACCCCACTGTCTATAAATGTGTACAGGGATTAAATTTAGTGATATATGAAAAATGTACATAAAGCATATATTATATGGTGGGGAGTTAATCTCCTCCTGTAGGTGTGGCGGGGGGGGGGGGGGGGGGGGGGTTACAAAATATTGAGGACCCCCCCCCCCCCCCCCCCAGCGCCATGACGTTTCATCTTCCTACGCCACTGATATATATATTTAATGCAATTTACCCTTAAAACATTTACTTTTTAAAACGTAAGATAGACAATTTAAGATATGAAATGGAAACTACTGATATAAAATTAAATAGACATATACTTAATGAATATAAATTAATCTTTATTACTTTTGCAGTGAAAAGATTTTATTCATGTATACTAAAAAATATCGTATTATATAGTTATGTATATTGTACATTAAATTGTAGATGTTGTAATTAAAAAAAATAAACACTTAAAGATGCTCCACCGCCGACAGAGCATAAATGATATATATCATTTGAACAATAATTGGTGATTAATCGTGTACATATATACATAATTAACACAAAAAATAACACAAAACAATTTATTTCGCCTTTGGTGCATGCGCAATCATTACTTCATTTTATATA
Organism: Argopecten irradians; assembly: GCF_041381155.1. Classification (NCBI taxonomy): domain Eukaryota; kingdom Metazoa; phylum Mollusca; class Bivalvia; order Pectinida; family Pectinidae; genus Argopecten; species Argopecten irradians. Next base: position 18,990,130 of record NC_091143.1, on the reverse strand, counting down.
AGATATAGTGCCACGAAATTTTTCGGGATGCAATAAATTATTTTTCATATTCTTAATTTGATGTAAAATAAGAAGCTCAAACTTTTCAATGGTGGTAATGGTGTAAAATAAGTAACTTTTGTAACTGAAGAAAAATACAAAATCGTCTGCTCCGGTTTTTGATAGTGAAAAAATACTATTCGTCAGCGGTGGAGCATCTTTAAAAATTATAATTATGTATTATTTCAAATGGAAGAACTTATTCTTCCCCGATCACTTCCTGTAACACATCACCTTGTCTGTCTAGGTCTCAATGTACCTGGACACGATACCGTGTTCACACGTAGTGCACTCCGTGTCTACCTGTAGTCTAAATCTTGTGCACTCCGTGTCTACCTGTAGTCTAAACCTCGTGCACTCCGTGTCTACCTGTAGTCTAAACCTCGTGCACTCCGTGTGCACAAGGGTGTAACCTTTAGACTACTACAAACTGTAGTTTATAATTTACTTACAAAATCCGTTATTTTAGGTCCCTTCGGAGCAGCTGACAAAAAAGCTGGTAAAAGGAACAAGAGGAGACATCCTATTCCTACAACCGCCATTATTACAAATTTTCTGCGACGAAAAACGGCAAAAATTTCCCTGGGCGTCAGTTTGTCAACTTAGCCGGCCACTTCCTATATACCGGAAGTGTGGTGGCAAACAATGGCCTAGTGACATGTACGATTTTGATTGGTTGGTTAAAATCTTAACCAACCGAACTTTCACACGAGTTCAGGCCCTTTGAACCAAAGCTAATTAAACGTTGACAAATTTAGAAGGATACATATCTTGGTACAAAAATGATTATTACATAGGTCTTACACATGCAAATAAGTGTTTCTCTTTACTTTCATTTTGAATTCTCCAACTAAACCGGAAGTGGTATAAGACAAAATTAATTCGAAACTGAAAGTAGAAACGCTAACGTCTGGGTCGTTTTCGATATACGGTTTGACTGGTACAGTAGCTGTTCGTTTATGAATTAAAGACGGACCTGGTGATTTTACATTGTTTTCAGACGAGCCTTGGCAAAGCCCTCACAGGCCTGTATCAAAAACTGCAGGTCCGTCAGGACTTATACTTGAAATAATTACTTTAACCAACGGTCGAACCGGTTGTTCCGAATAAACGAAAACGGCCATAGTAGAAACATAGTTGACACGTGACTTGAGGTAGAAGTTAACTTGTGAATATGTGTGTCTAGACATAACCAATCTATGAAAGTTTCATTATACAAATAATGGATACATATGGTTTTTTTTTTTATTTTGATTTGATAAATTAAAACAAAGAAAAATAATTGATGCTATTTTCCGTAATTACCTCAAAATTTAGTATATTTGCACCTATTTCCGGTTAGTGTAGTGTTAAGGTCGACATGAGTTCGTTTATTCCTTTTGAGAGTGTGAGAGTGAAGGATGTTAAAAGGGACGAAAAACGGAAAGCTAGGGCTGTCGTATTAGAACAAGTAAGATATATCGACACGAATAAATATTGATAGTCTTACTGTAAAGGTTAACGTTAAAATTACTTGTACAGTATAGTACTAGTCAGGGTGTCGGGAATTTGCGTACCGAAACATTTTCGTACCGGAGAATTTTCGTCCGTTGTTTCTCGTTAATGGTCACACTAATTAATAGGGCTGGGTATTGGAAGGTCTAAAACGATACGATACGTATTGACAATACATTGAAACAATACAAGATACGTATTGTCGATACAGTGGACCTCTTTTTCAAATTCAGTTGATCATGACCATTGTGTTTTGAATACTGTGACAATACATAAAAGACAATTTTGATAAAGCATTCTATAACCAGGAAAAAAATCTACCAAAGATTTGATTCGGTTTATCATCCATGTTTATTGTTAATTAATTTCTGTCAATTCATATTCTTAGTTATGAAAAGGCATTTCTAATCCATCTAGGTGACACAGATTTTAGACCAATCAGTGGTCACTTTGGGGTACTGCGTTGATGAGTCGTTATGAAAGGGGCTGCTTCTAAGGAAGCTTTTGTCTAACTAAGGAAAATTGGTTAGGGACAAGACCACAACAGGTGCTGTATACATGCAGTGCTACACTTGCAGAGTTTTTGAACTACCAATTGGGTTTTTACTTAGAGCCATGGCTAACAAAGGTTTGTGAGTACTAGGGGATTGTCATGGGCTTATTGCTTATACATCCATAGGAAATCTAGCTCACACAGTGTAGTAGGGGATTGTCAGGGGCTTGGGGCTTATTAGGCTTCCATTGGAAACCTATTTACACAGTTAGTTATGTCTCTTAGAGTTGGGAACATTTGGTTGGTCAGTTGTCTCCATTAGGCTTTCTTGGACTGTGTTTGGGAACACATGGTCTTATGATTCTGTAACTATATCATTAGGGTTTTGTTACATATACGATAACTGTGTGCTTACTTCTGTTACTGAAGTTGTCTACATCAGGCACTATAATTTTTTTTATTTACTTTTATTTTTTCATTTTTTTTTTATTTGTATGTTCTTTGTTGATTCTTTATTACTTGTCTATATATAATAAATATTTATTTTACCTGTATTTAACTCGTTGTGTCATTGGATTGGTATCTGTGCTTTCGCTACATCCTAGAGATCGAGTCTGTTGTGATACAGACCTGTAACCTATGAGGAAACAGGATCCGGAGAGGATTTGGGTCGACTGTGGACTCTGTTGTATACTAGAAAATACAATACGATCACAATTTTGGACTAATATACATAAAACGGGAGCTACAGTTGGATCGACTCCTCTGGGTCCCGAGTTTGGTGTCTGTGAAAAAGCGGATAAGCAGACCCCTCCTATTACGTATAGATCTAGTATAATAGGTAATGTTGCAAGAGAAGAGAAAATATACATTGTAGTGGCCAGTCAGGGCTCGAACCTAGGACCTTCGAACACATGTCAGTGTACATGTGCCTTAAAATTCTAATCAGAATTAATATTAATCCATTGGCACTATTTTCAGGCAAAGAAAGACTATGAAAAATCTGAAAGGAGAAAAGAACAAGCCAAACTACGTGGAGAAGACAAATGGATGTTACCATCAATTCAGAATAGACTTGATAAGGAAGAAAAGGTATCTAATTAACAGATGTTAATTGTTGCTTTATTTTATTTAATGTTAATTGGACCAAATCTGAACAGCCCTTCAAAGATGTACAAGGATGTTCAATAATCTTTATCTTATTATTGAATCTGTACACAGTACTCACCATTGCTGTTAGTTAAAAAAAAAACAGATACAAAAAAGGCAGAAAAAAAGAGTAACTATTTCCATTCAATGGTAATGAGTTCAATAATTTCTATACTTTTATTATTATATGCAGGGTTCATTCTCTTTTTCAGTTTTGTGTTGTGTATATACTCTATGTATTGAAATTCCACTTATCCAAGAGGTAGATCAAACACCATAGTTGTATAACTGGTGGGTAAATGGGTTTTCCGTAGATGCTACTTAGATTCAAGTTATTAGTGATAGCGATGAGAACAACTGATATCAACAATTTTATTTATTTAAGGTAATTACCCAGCATTTTCTATGTGTTATATACTAATGAATGGATATACGGTACTTTCACATATTTAACATACAAATATTCTATTGGATTTTTTTTTACAGGAAATGGAAAAGGTGAAGTCTAAAAAGCAAAAGAAAGAAAAGAAGAAAAAGAAGAAAATAAAAAAAGAAAAGAAAAAGAAGAAGAAAAAACAAATTGAATCTGACAGTGACTCTTCATCTGATTCTGTAAGGTTAATGCAGTCTTCGCTGTCAATTACACAATGTCTTAAGATCTGCCTTATTAGCGACTAGCTACCTACTTAATAAGGCTACTGTCCTGGATCCCAAATGACCATTGTCTGATAAATGTATCATGTTATGAGATCTTTCATAATCACATGATGTATAAAAAAGAATACAAACTTAAAAATTTCAAAAATCTAGAAAAATCTAGAAAAATGAGCAATTACAGCTGTAGATAAAGATCAGTTTGACAATCCCATGGATATAGTAAAAGTGGTTTTTGTAGCCAAGTGGTCTTTGTACAAAGTCAAATTGTGTTGAAATTTACAAAAATGTGCTCTTTATTACGGAAACAAAAGCAGGTGTTACTGTGTATTTATTAAAATTTCCAAACTTCATTTTAAAGATGCTCATTATTTCGGGATGCAATTAATTATTTTTAATATTTCTATCTTGAAATGAAATAAGAAGCTCAAACTTTTCAAAGGTTGTAATGGTATAAAGTAAGTATTTTTTGTAACTGAAGAAAAATAGTAAATCTTCTGCTCCTACAGTTTTTGATAGAGAATACATACCATTCTTCAGCGGGGGTGCTGCATCTTTAAACTTCAAATATACATTCTGCACATGTTACATGGCCAGGTTAGAATATATAGTTATCAGTTCAAAATTCAACAGAGCTATTGTTTTAAAAAACTTTTCATTTGCAATGATTTTAATTGTGTATAACGTATATTTTGTATCTTTTTTTCCCATTCACTCACCTGTACAGTACTTGTATATCTGAATTAGTTAAATGCCGTTTTGCCATACTGATATAAATTCAGATTGATGATAATGTATGTACAGGTAGTATGGTATATATCTTTATGTAAATGTTTGACAGGATGATGATAACGATTCAGAGCTTTGGGTTGAAAAGTCGGAAGGACAAAACAAGTCATTACAGGACCAGGCTATTGTCAAAGGGCCACAACTCCAGGTAAACCAACTTAATAAAAAGCAAGTCATTGTCTGATTGGTATGGTGTGTACATTATCACATTCATCCGGCAATGATAAAGATGACAATAATATACACAATGTCCTAGTCATCAAAACATTATGCATAAAATTTTCATTTGTTGTGTTACAATAATATTACACAAACTACACTTTTCAACATAAAGAAAATGTTTAGATATATTCAGCTATATTTTGATGAAGAATCTTGCATGTAAGATATTCCTATTTATCCCTGATGTCTTTATCTCATTCACCCCTGAAATTTAGATAATGAATTATTCCAGCCTTTGAATTAGAAAGTCTTCATGGGTGATTGAGTTCAATGCACAATCATGTCTATTTATGTGTATCTGACAGCGAGACAGTTGGATGGAAGCCCCTATGGAGCTGATTCCTTTGACTTCACGACAGGAAATCAGGGAACGTATAAAACAGGACAAAGAAGAAAAAGAGAAGGAGAAAAACCTTCTAGATCAGGTAATGACTGAAATGCAAATTACTATTCAAGGGTCAAGGAAACAGTGGTCTGTAAAGGGAAGTGTACTTAATTGTGTTATAAATGGTCATATTTTCTAATTACAGTCGAAACTCGTTATCTCAAAATCATTTCACTCGAAATTCCGGTTGAGTCGAATAAATTTTGAAGTCCCGTTTTTTTTCCTTCTTTATGTATTTTAAGATCGGATGACTTGAATTTCGATGACTTGAAACTCTGGTTGAGTCAAGTCAATTCCTGGTCCATAGAACGGATATACAGCACAAAAAATAGTCGCTATCTTGAATTTGATTTCAGTCCAAATTTCAAATTAAAAAAATTAATTACGTAAATATACCATGTATACAAACAAATGAAATTCACTTGTGGTTTGTTGTAACACATGATTGATTTACCTGCACATATCGCGATCGGTATACACAGACCTATGGAAACATACTGCAACAATGACTGCTAGTTATGAATTTTTTAATAATCCTCTCGAGTCAGGCTTCCTAATTAATGTCAAATTACAATTCTGACTTACCCGTAGATAGACACGGCACATGTTTACACAATCACACTCAGCATGGCTCGATCAGCGTATCTGATCATGACCGGAAGCGTGTTTGTTTAGGAATCATTAGCAACGAAAGTGTTTTTCTAAGGCTTGCATAGAATATTGATAGTGCAAAATAATTTATCAAACCCACAATGTTAAATGTTTAACTAGGTGTTGCATATGTACTAGTATCTTAGTCAAACAATGTATTTCTTCGTTGGTATAGGAATCTACTTTCGTTTTATTTACTGTAAATTATATTAAACAGTATGGGTGAACATGTGTGTGAGAGCTGTGAAAGATGTTTGGTTTTTATTTGTTCAGCTACTATATTCCATATAAGTTTGTTGTATGAACCTTTGAAGTCAGTATACCTCCTATGGGAAATCAGGGTGCATGCCTATTATCGTGACGATCATGTTATCGTAATAATGCAAATATTTATTTATTTAAAAAAAAAATATTTGAAAAAATACAATTAAAATGATTTAATACAAACCTTATAAGTTGGAAAATCATGATAATATGCTGATGAAGGTAATAGGCATGTGCCCTACTGTAATAGTCATAAGATAATGACCGTTAAAAAATCATGTATAATCAAATTTAATGACATTACGTTTGAGTTGAATTCCGGTTGAGTCAAATTATTTTCGTTGGTCTGTTGACTTTCGGGAAAACAAGTTTCGGCTGTATGTGGTTTTAATACACAAGTAGCCATTATACAGAGTTGGTTGGGAAAGAAAGTATCAATGTGTTTTCCGTATAGTTAAGGCCCTTTGGGCCTCTTGTTAGTCATCTGACAGATTGTTCACACCTGCTCTTCTGTTTGTTAATTTTGAAAATCAGCCTTTCATTAGTCTGTAACCGGCACAAGAAGACGGAGGGGGGATACAGTTCCATATTGTGTTTGCTTTTGTTTATCATTCCATCTATCATTCTATATTTGTTTATCATCCTGTATTGACTGTGTCTTCCACTTTATGTGTTCACAGAAATTCATAGCTTCTTATAACTTCATTTAGGTTAGACTACGGCATATGTTTTATACTCTGTAGCCATCTTTATTATGATCATCATCCAAAAGTAGTTATCCAAACTCTTGTATCTTTCACTGATATAACTTACTACATCATACATCATGATACCATGTTCTAAATGATTCATTTTGCATGCACTTGACACAAAATTACTTGTTATTCTAATTTCGAAAAGGTGTGTCTTGCTGTGTCTAAGTAGCACTTTGTACTTGTTGTAAGGTTGTGTTATATTTGTGACAGCCTGGACAACATGCTTTAGAGCTGAATCCCTACTGGAAGCAGGGTGGCACTGGTCTACCTATGGAGGAGAAGAAACAGAAACCCGTGGCAGGTATGGGGGACGGAGGTTTGTCATGGATGAGGAAAGCTTACGACAGGTGTGTCCAGAAAGCAAAGGACGAGGACAGAACACTAGAGGAGGTAGCAGCAGAAACACATGGGGTGAGATTTATTACTTTCTTAATAGTAAAGTTTTCTTATCATAAAGCTGACCATTGTCAGATAGTGGATGTTTCAAATATTTCTTTAAATGTAGCTGTCAGGTATCCATCCATCTGTCTTGGCATCTTACAGCGTTATCTGCCCTTGTGATAGGTATCACCTGTAAGAAATTATTTCATGACTGAAACTCATATCATACAAACAAGTTACAATTAGTATTTAACCCAAGGGTAGATAACTCTGTAAAATGCAAATACAGAATATTCTTGTTGAGAATTCATAAAGATTGCATATCAAATTCTATCATACATATGTATTTACCTTCGTATCCTCCTTGGTTTCTTGTTTTGCCTATTAAATCACTTTTGGAAATAATCAGTCTTTCTTTACATATTATATATGGAGGATCTCGCATCTGCAGCCATATAATATGAAATTTTAAGTTCAATAATTTGATATGCTATGGGTCTTTATGAATTACATATGGCGGCGCAGAATAAATACATTGTAGTAGAAAGAAAAAGAAAGATCTTTTATAGAACCTTTGAAAATTTAATGTGTTGAATGGAACAAGTCCTGGTTTACAATCCTCTTTGGTTAAATTTCATGTGTAGATGATTTGATCTAAACTTACATAAGTTTTTTTTTACATTTTTCAGTCGTTGGAGGCTTTAAAAACTATGTTGGCTGATGCAGAAAAAGCAAATAAGGAATTGAGAGGAGGCGGTGAAAGGGCTGGGAGATCTCACTCACCTGAACCTAGGAGGAAAGGCTTCAGAAAACCACACGATAACGATAGCCCAAGTGAGGGCAATCAGTCAGTTTCTAGGAAAAGGGGCTTTAAGAAACCAGGCAGCAGTGATGATGAACAGACATCCACATTTCATAGACAATCAAGATCAAGATCAAATGACCGTTGTAGATCTAAACGGAAATTTTCAAAATCTAGGTCAAGGTCGAGATCAAGAGAAAAGTATAGGTCAAGAAGATCAATGTCAAGAGAAAGACATAGATCAAGGTCGAGAGATAGACATAGGTCAAGGTCAAGGGATAGACACAGGTCAAGGTCAAGAAATAGAGATAGGAAAATTTCAAACAGACGATCAGATAGGTCCAGGTCACGTGAAAAAGACGTTAGAGAGAAAAGTGATTCTAAGAAACGATTTCACAGACCAGTGGAAAGTGATGAAGACATTATGACTAAACCAAGGTCAAAGTTCATGAGGCCGTCAGAAAATGATAGAGAATCTAGATACAGGTCAACAAGTTCATCAGGAAGAGAAAGGGAAGATAATTACACACCATCTTGGAGGAAAAAAGAATTCATGAAACCAAAGCAAGCCGAGGACAATTCATCAAAAACGTCCAGTGATAGACCATCTCATAAAAAAAGATCTCCATCAGGTAAATATATTATATTGATTTATCTTTTGTACATGAAAGTGTGTAACCTTATCAAGCTCATTTGGATGGTACAGGGCCATAAGTTACTTTCAATTGTAAGTCCAGCTCCTAGGTAAGGTATCCTTATGATAAATTGTACCTTTCCAATGTCAATGTAATCTCTAATGTTGTAGTGTCAAGCACCTCCTCAGATAGTTCTACCTCATCAGAGTCAGACTCTGACGAACCCAGTAGGGAGGAAAAAACGCCACAGAAAACTGTCATCAAACAAGAAATTAAGATTCTATCAGAACAGGAAATGAACCAGCTGGGGGCTAAACTAGTGAAAGCAGAGCTGATGGGAAACGAGGTTTGTAAAAGATACAGCAATTGAGGAATTTTGGCCCTGTAGTATTGTTGTCTTTTAGATCTGTTAGTAACAACTCTTGTTACAAACTATATAGCTATTTTTAGTTGTCAGGGATTAAATGTTGTTATAAGGACCTCTTTCACGAACAATGGAAATTTGCCCACGAACCAATTTTTATTAAAACTAAATGTTACATGTAGCAACATTAATGCAAACTCTTGAAATATGATTAAAAAATTCAAAAGGTCCCAGGGGCCTGTGCTGTGGCCAAATTAATGTTGCCCAATAGAGGTGTATGACAGGGTTCCCTTTTTGATCCAAAAAGGTATCAAAATAATGTTTTATGTCATAAAACTGAATTATTTTCTGAAGAGTGTAAATAATTACAAATAATGTGACAAATAAAATTTTGGCTACATTTTAAAGACAGAAAATATCTAACTTTTGGGTGTTATTTTCGGCCATGTCAATAATTAACAATGGTGATTCACCCACTTCCAGTTTGAGTGCACCAAAAATATTTTCTAAAATGTTGGCTCATTACCTGAAGTAAATATTGTGAAACTTTCCGAAAAATTGTGGACCAGTAACTTTGTCGTTTAAAGGTTATAATATAGCAAGGTCTATTTTTAGTAACGTTACATAATGCTATGAATATGCTTATTTTGGATCATTAATCAAGAATCTAACGGTGTCAACATTAATGTATAATCCAATACTCATCTGTAACGCTTGATATGATTTCAAATTGATTTATTTAGTGATACTTTGCAGAAAAATTAAGTTTTACATAATCAAAATTACAAAACATTTGGGTGTTTTATGACCACAATAAGCTGTTTTGCATTTGAAGTAGCTTTACTAATATGTCCTGTTCTAATGATTTATTTTGTAATTATAGAGCATATTTACAGTGAAAATAGTGATTAAAATGGGATTCTGTAACTGTGTGGTTAGAGAGGGAAGAGTTACCAGGTTATAAGGGTCATGTTACAAACCTACAGTAGTTTAATTATTTGAAGGGCTAACACTTCTGATAGATTAACATTTACGTGTATGTTGATTCATGCTAACAAATGTAAATCTAATCACTTTTACATAATATATTGTTTTAGATTTTAAGTTTAATTTGGTCGGAAACTCATTTATGTATCATTTCAGATTTACATACATTAATGGCAAATACTTCTTTAATCTTGCAAAATAACTAACTGAATGTAGCAGTTTTAATAATAAAAATAGACGTTATCTGTAAGTAGATCATCAAAACGTGATTGTATCTTTATTTTCAATAATCATATTTGAATTCCATGTTAGTATTATTATATAATTAGAAATTAAACAGCTTTACTGAGTATTAGACACAAAAGAAAGGCTGCGATCACAGTACATGTACATGGTGTATATCCCCGGGGTAAAGAATGTGTGGCGATGAAACCGTTTAATTCCATTCTATATAAACTGACTTTGAGATTTGAATTATATTGAAATTTATTAGTAATTCTGAAGTAATCCTTATGGACAAAAACATCTCTAAAAATGTTAATTGGCGGATATGGTATTAATCGTACAGAGATAATGGAGAAACAGTCAAACAGGAAATGAGAGTGTCTGATCAAACTGGAAATCATTTAGATACAGTGTATTACTTAGCTTTGTGTCACATATAAATTAATTTATTTGGATCCCCCTGACATGTATAATGCAGGTTGTGATAACCAAATTTCTTATAAAATCAAAACTTGATACCTGAAATGATAAACCTCATGCCATTTTGATTGATATAATGTAGTACGTGCCGCCCATACCGAAATAAAGCATGCTTTTATGATGCTTTTAGTGACATATTTTAGTACTTTTTCTAAAAAGTACAAAAAAAGCATGCTCTTTTAGTACTTTTTCCGGACACACCATCAGGGCAGAGTACTTTTTTTGTACTTTTTTTGGACTCTGAAATTTTGCAGAGTACTTTTTTTGTACTTTTTTTGGACTCTGAAATTTTGCAGGGTACTTTTTTTGTACTTTTCTGGACTTAAACATTCTGCAGAGTACTTTTTTTGTACTTTTCTGGGACTTAGTCATTTTGCAGAGTACTTTTTTTGTACTTTTCTGGGACTTAGTCATTTTGCAGAGTACTTTTTTTTGTACTTTTCTTGGACTTAGAATTATTCACATGGTATGAGAAATGTTCAGAGTACTTTTTTTGTACTTTTTTTGGACTTAGAATTTTTCACAGGATAAATGAGAAATGTTCAGAGTACTTTTTTTGTACTTTTTTTGGACTTAGAATTTTTCACCGAGTATGAAACATGTTGTGTACTTTTTTTGTACTTTTTTGGGACTTAGAATTTTTCATACAGCATCACCATTTCAGTGTACTTTTATTTCTTTAATTAGATTTTTTTTCAACTCCAATTTTTTTTAGGGGGAGTTTTTTTAACAAAATTAAATATTTAATTAAAAATAGTTTACAACTGAACATTAGAAAGAAATATAATCCAACTACCGTAATTAAGATGTTTATTTAATAAGTGAATGTTGCAGATGATGTTTTGAATAATTTTACATTCTTAATGTTAAGTTTTTATTTTCATTTCTTTACCATAAATGTTTAAATTATTTCTAATCACTTAAGTGTTCACCTTAAAATATTGTTGAAATGTGTTTATATAAGTGTTCACCTTAAAATATTATTGAAATGTGTTTCCAATTCCCTTTCTCTCTAAATGAGTTAAAATGTAGTAGTATACACTAGGCCCATGTACATATATGTTACATAAAACCAATGCCTATGTGATCAGCATAAGATGCATTAAAATTAGAGTCTTAATTATCGACAGTCACTTGCACACTGACACACAAATCGCCTGTCTCTGACCAGTAGTGTCACACACAATAACGATTTACAATCAACACATGTACATTAGTCGTTCTGCACAGACCTAACAAAACTCTCCCCTGGGTCAGACTCATGGTTCCATACGATAATAAATAGTTTGTGAAAGTATTTCCATCCTCATATAATGATTAAATGGTTTCAGTATAAAATCTCAACAAACTAACCAAAACAAATAGACATGCCGGGGATACTCCGTTGCACACACTGTTGACGTAAATATGCTATCGGTCTGATTTATATGTAAAAGGAAATACAAGCTATCATAGATGAATTTGTCAATGGAATTTTATCAACTCATTTGTTTACACCGACTCGGACATCATAGTAGGCTAACCAACAAAACACTCACGGCTCATGTTTACGTAGGCCTGGATGTTTCTGGTCAGACACATGGTCTTATACGATGATAAATAGCTTGTGACTATATAATCTTTCCAGCATCACAACGATGAAATTGATACTTTAAAAAGTTCCTCCAAACCATGCCAAAACAGGGGTTTTGTTTATCTTTTTTTTATATAAAAATCTCGATCTTTTCACGACATGCCGGAAATGGTTCTTATTACAAATACTCTGTTGTCGTGATTATAAATTGGTTTACACCTCGCGTCAAAAGGTGGATTTATTAATATAATAGTTCATATATTTTCTGTTTTGATATATTATCACAAACTCTCAACAAAAATTTAGGAGTTATGAGGTTTGGTTTAGACGATAAGATCGTACAACATTCTTTTGAATCACGTAAGAGGCCCACAGGTGTCTGTTTGTAATACAGCAACTAAATGTGGATTTATCAGCACACCAGTTCATTTGTTTGCGCTTTTTATTCATTGTCCTAAATTAATAATAAAACGTGAGGAATTGAGAGATTTTGTTTAGAAATATTATAGTACAACATTCCTTTGTGAAAGACGTAAGCGGCCCCACATGTGTTTGTCACGTGATTATTTGAGCGGGAAACACAGAATGTGAAACAGCTGGCTGGCGGCCATATTTGTTTACGTCTGTCAGCTGATTGCAGAATGTAAACAAACAAATATAACTGGCTGCTGGGCCAACATCGAAAGAAGGTAGGATGTTTGCACAGAGACACGAGGTTATTTATTTTTTGTTTATTGTTACAATACCATCGATCTCCTCAAACTCTAGCTTGTGAACACAGTACCGATGGAGGATGGAGTTACGGTAAGTTCATTTCTCTTACTTGTTTACTTTGTTCTGAAAGCATTTGGATGCAATTAAAAACACCCAGTTTATGAAATAAGTTAGACATCATTTTTGTTTACATAGCTGTGCTTTCTTTTTGAATGGGCTTGGCAATTATTTCATTGCCGTTCAGTTGTAAATTTCAACATCATTTCCAATTTTCAAATCACAAGAAAATTTACACGGCAGGGGTGTTTAAATGTTATAAATCAATTCAACATCCAACAAATTGTATCTGGACACAAATTTTATTAAAAAAACTATGGAACTTTCCATATCATTTTCACTTCATTATCCCCCACAATTTCGTTTTGTGGTACATAATTTATTTTATGTTTTTTTTTTTAAACTTTACTTTATTCATCGTGATTAATTAGATTGGGAAATAATATTTGTTTTCTTGAAAACATGGGTAATGAAATAACATTATTAACTTAAATATGTGAGTGTGATTTGGATGGTCATATTCAATTATATCGTTGTTTTCACGACATTTTTTTGACAAGCAGGTATGATGTTTCAATGATGTAATCCTATCATATTTACATTTTGCTGTCCATCAGTCAATTAAGTCCTGCAATTAAATCTAAATGTGTATACACATTCATACATGTGTTTCCATACAATCAGGTCATGTATATATAACCTCATATTTTTCCTTTCAGGCAAATTGCAGATCAGTGTGTGATAATGATCGAGGGCAGACTGATTAAAGACATAATATTAATATGCCTAATTTAAACAGGTAAATATTAATAAAAGGATGGTGGTAACATGTGAATATTTAAATATTTTAAGATGACTGATATACACAATGTATGAACATTATAAAGAGAGTTATTTTACCATCTAAACATAACCTTTGCATTCCTTTTTACTGAAAAAGCTTGCTTTTCCAGTATTGCTACGGCCCGGATGACCCACAAATTTAAATGCGATTGACCTCTCATTTGCATGCGATTTTTTCTCTTTTCCTCTTTCTAGAACAAATATGCTGCCATAGTGCAGTTAAACAACTTCTATGGTATTTCATTAAATAGAATAGTTTCAAACATGTCTACAAAAACTATAGCATGAACGTCTATAATTGAAAAATAGTGAGGATAATTTGCATCAGTGGTAGCGATCGGTGGCCTAATTCTCGCCAGCATTTGCATATATATTTATGTAAACATCCGGTTTGGGTAACACTAAATAAAGGAATTGTCAGGATTTTGGTATGTAGGTATCTAATTGTAGTTTGATGTATACATTCATAATCTATTATATAATGACAATTTTTTAATTCATCCCGACGTAAGAAAGATACAAAAGTTGTTTGTTTTTACATGTATTATATTGATATTCATTTTGGAGAACAGGTACGTTCGTATTGTGATCATGTCATTACGATGGCCCACTGAATTTAACCAAGTCTCACTCAAACAGACGCTTGTTAACTACGTACGCATCAAGCGTCTGGGTGATCTATGCAGAAGCTAACAAACACGATAAATTCTGAGTCACGCTGGTTCCTTATCATTTCGCTCAAATTGTCAACTAACGCATCCTTTCATTAACGAGGGGATATTTAATACACGGATACAGATACTATGGTATATCGTGACACTCAGCAATAGTGTAAACGGCCGAATGTAAACAAAGACGTCATCACGCAAAGCGGACCTGTGATGCATTCTCATATCTGAAAAAACACCGAAGAATATTTGAACACTGCATGTTGCAAGCCACCTTGCTAGTAAACTACGGAATTCTTTTCGTATTTGGAGACAGAAGCAGTGAAAATCGTAAGTTTCATTTCGTTTTGCTTCTTTGCCTGTCATGCCTATGGGTCGGTATATTATTATATGAACTATTTGGCAGACATCGGCACATGAAGTGAACTTACAACATCATGAGTATGTGTGAATTCCTGCTAACATCCATATTATCGACGTTTTATTTTATTACATCGCAACAAAATTGAATATCACTTTAAATTTGAAGTAGTTTGTTATTATATTAGCAGTTGACAAGATTCATTTTTAGCTCACCTGGCCCGAAGGGCCGGTGAGCTTATGTCATGGCGCGGTGTCCGTCGTCCGTCCGTCCGTCCGTCCGTCAACATTTCCTTTAAATCGCTACTAGTCATAGAGTTCTGGATGGATTGTAACCAAATTTGGCCAGAAATATCCTTGGGGGAAGGGGAACAGAACTTGTATAAATTTTGGCTCTGACCCCCTTGGGGCAGGAGGAGCAGGGCCCAATAGGGGAAATAGAGGTAAATCCTATAAATCGCTACTTGTCCTAGAGTTCTGCATGGATTGTAACCAAATTTGGCCAGAAACATCCTTGGGGGAAGGGGAAACAGAACTTGTATAAATTTTGGCTCTGACCCCCAGGGGGCAGGAGGGGCGGGGCCCAATAGGGGTAATAGAGGTAAATCCTATAAATCGCTACTTGTCCTAGAGTTCTGCATGGATTGTAAACAAATTTGGCCAGAAACATCCTTGGGGGAAGGGGAACAGAACTTGTATAAATTTTGGCTCTGACCCCTTTGGGGCAGGAGGAGCAGGGCCCAATAGGGGTAATAGAGGTAAATCCTATAAAATCGCTACTTGTCCTAGAGTTCTGCATGGATTGTAACCAAATTTGGCCAGAAACATCCTTGGGGGAAGGGGAACAGAACTTGTATAAATTTTGGCTCTGACCCCCTGGGGGCAGGAAGGGTGGGGCCCAATAGGGGAAATAGAGGTAAATCCTAAAAAATTCTACTTGTCTTAGAGTTCTGCATGGATTGTAACCAAATTTGGCCAGAAACATCCTTGGGGTTAACAGAATTCGTATAAATTTTGGCTTTGATACCCCTTGAGGAGAAAGAGTGGGGCCCAATAGGGGAATAAGAGGTAAATATCCAAATTTCTTCAGAAAAGAAACAATGAACTTATATTCAGAACATTACTTGGCATTACAAACCAGGTGAGCGATACAGGCCCTCTGGGCCTCTTGTTGGTATTATTTTCTAATGCGATGACATCAAATTTAATATTAATGCATAGAGTCAATTTACCAGATTGTCAATATGTCTATAAACATCACAAAGCATGTGTTTATTTGTAGGCAAAACAATGCATGATATAGATCCATACACAATATGTACATGTATATGTGTGTAATACACATGTGAATACAGAATTTCTTTAGATAAATAGAAGAATTGTAAAGCTAGATTTATTTAAGACAATTAATATCTGGGATTTCGAAATTGGCGGTATGAACTTAAAACATCGATTAAACAGTCACTACATATATAACTTCATGGATTCAGAGAATTTATAATAACACTTACCAAAATAAACAATAACCTGTGCACTGTAATATATCATACATGATAAATTTACACTTGCTCAATATTACAGTATTTGGTTTAAAGTAAGTTTTGCTAACAGTAAAAAACATTGTATTTTATCAATGTGTATCAGATATAGGAGACAAATTAATTATGATGCTAATATATTAAAGATGCTTCACCGCTGACAAATGGTATTTTTCACTATCAAAAACGGCAGCAGACAATTTAGTATTTTTCTTCAGTTACAAAAGTTACTTACTTTACACCATTACCGCCGTTGAAAAGTTTGAGCTCCAATTTCACTTCAAGTTAAAAATATAAATAAAATAATTAATTGCATCCCGAAAAAATTCTGTAGCACTATATCCTATATGGAATGAAGTACTGATTGCGCTTGACCCAAAGGCAAAATTAATTATTTTATATTATTTTTTGTGTTAATTAGGCGATTACACGATTAAACACTAATTATTGTTCAAATGATGAATATCATTTATACTCTGTCGGCAGTGGAGCATCTTTAACTCAAAGTCCTTGTGTACATGAGTCCAATTTCTTCCTTTTGTCATTGTTAGATGATTTCTGTAACTTTTTTTATAACAAATTAAGAATATTGATATATACGTTAAATTTTATAATTACAGGACTCATTGGCTAGTCATCTGAAGCAGATTCATAATTGTTGAAGACTGGATATTATCAGGATAACTTTGGAAGCAGTGAAATGATTCTAAGGATGACTACATGTACCAGGCATATATTAAACTAGCTGCGACAACATACATGTAGCTCTGGACAACAAGCATATGGATTGGCGCTTCTCATTCGCATTGTTTCGTAATGCCAATTAAAACACAAAAATACAAAAAAGTAAATCCAGTATATTTGCAACTTTTGCAAAGAGTTGTCACCATTTGACATACTGCCGATTGTTATCAATATGTGGAGAGATAGAAGGTGTTTAAACTTTTAACTTCACAGACTGACTCACATGTTAGTCTTTCTGTTTTGTTGTAAAATTCATACAAACAAAAAGAGTTTTCTTGGCTTGAATGAAACACACTATATATGTTCTGACAGACGGTCATTATCAGAACTACAATTCTGTCCCATTGACTGTAATGTTGCAAAACATCAAGTGATGACAATTAGCGAGTGTCGAGTAACTTTGCATTTAGATATATATAGAAATATCCTACATTTATAATATAAACTGATAATTTATTTACCCATCATCACGCCTGAATTATCATTACTACAATGTATATTTCAATGATTCACATCTGTGACACGGCCATTTAAGTACATTGTATATGGAATGACATTCATTTATTTGCTACAACAGAAACATATTAAACAGTTTTACTTGTTGACTTTGTGCAGTGTGTTCACCAAAATGACACAAATTTTAACGCTTTTTGTGACATAGCCCTTGGTTGTTCCCATTAGTTGATGCCTCTATCAAATGTTTTTACAACTGTTTCTGATCTTGTTACCAATACATGTATAAAAAGTTGTAAGTAATGTGACATTAACAACAAGTTGCCAATAATGTGTGATTACATGTACGTTAATTTCATATTCTTAACATAATTAAATGGGAAAAAAACCTTTAGAACATAACAAAAAAAGTATTTATTTTAGTACATAAACATAAAAACCGATCATTGATTTACAAGGTCAATGGGAGTAACTTGTACATGACAATTTCAAAATTGACTAGGGTACACGAAATTCGGCAGTCCGGAAAATTTGTAATCTGGGCGGTTTAGGCTGGGAACGAAGGTGTCCAGATTATCGAGGGTCCAATGTACATGTCAATGTATACAAGTAACACACTGATTTTGAGAATGGTTGTTTTAATATGCTGTTAAGAATTCTCACTGTCCATTTTATGCATTATATAGAGACAGTATCATACTGAATCTAACTTTAAGAATATGACTTTTCTTCAATATGGCAGCAAAGTATCAAGAACTGCTCTTTACTTACTAATATGCCTGAATACATTGTGTGTATCACAGAAGAGAACTAGAAAAAAATAATGTATTGTGATGTTATTTCATGTTTGTATTTTTGAATAAACATAATTCAAAACAATTCAGTTTTGATTTTGATGCAGTAATCAATTCTTTAAATGAACATTTGACCCTTAGTTTTTGTCATTTCATTTCTTCTCTTGAAAATTATTTAATTAATTGCCTTTTGCCCTTTCCTCCTGTAATAGATCTGTACCACATAGTTCATCGGAAAAAAATACTTGAATATTATATGCATTGCACATAGTTCCTTATAAATGAGGTCTGTAAACAACATTTGCAGCATAAGCCATGAACTTTGTAAAAATGCCATTAAGGGATATCCATGTGTCAGATTATACTTTCTTCTTAATGGAGTCTTAATGTTTCCCTTGTTGTCATTTTACTGCAGATTGTTATTAGCTGTAGGTCTCCATGGCCTTGTCCTCAAGATCAATTATCAAATAATCATAACTACAAATTTTTTTCTTTATTTTGTTATTCAGACAATTATATTCAAACATTAGAGAAAAGGTCACATGACACTGACTGTAAATATTTGTTGAAACTGTTGAATTCAAGATAGGTTCAAGATAAGTTTAAATCTAAAAGAAATTTTCTAGCATTTTCTTAAAATCTTCTCATAATTTTTAGATTCATCTTTTGATATGAGGAGGAATGATTGTCTGCAATCTCAACAATTTATCCAAAATTAATTAAATGAATATTTGGAAGATAAATAACCCAACTTGATAATGACATGGGACTTGCAAGAAAATACACACCCTAAAATGTTACTAATGACATATTTGCCTTCTTTGAACTAAAATTTTGTTACATCAATGCTTTTTCAGTTCAGTACTTACAGTACTTTGATTTGTTAAGTAATATTTCATTGAGACTTACAATTTAAGTGAATTAACACTCTGAGAAAAATGTTATTTATCAGAATGGCAGTAGAGTCACTGGGGTGTTGATCAGGGGTCAGGGTGTGGTGGTCATACCTCTTTTGTTTACATAATTATCAAGCGACTGCCTGGTATTTTGGTAGTTTAGTAAAACGTGTACTGGGGACACAAACAGGGCTGGGTTATAGATCGAGGCATGGCGTCGGGTAAAAAGGGCACGTCGCTGCGCCAATGCGTACATAAAAACACTAAATAATTTAGTTCTACAAATTTATTTTTGATTAATTAATCTAGCCATGTGTGTGAACTTTTTATGAGTATACTATTGTACCATATGCATTCACACTGTATCCAAATTGTACATCCTATTTTTTTTCTTTTCAGAATAAAGTAATTATGAAGAAGAAACAGTCAACAAAAACAAATGAATAGCTGATGACTGAAAATGAATGCACCTCATCAAAGAGACTGAAAATCCACAGCTGTCATCAAGCCACTTTTGCAGGTAAATATTTCAATCTATCCTGGTTGCAGATTGCTATTACTAGCAATTATGTAAAAATATGGATGCCATTTTAGACACTAAAACTCAGTAATCCTGTGTGGAGTGTATCTGGCTTCATTGTACGTTCATATAGGCGGTGCTTCGAAAAATAAATGGAGGTATTTACGTTGTTACATACATACACATGGCATGGTATAAAATTAAAGCAAAGATTTATTTGAGCCAAACAAAAAAAATAAGAAATTTTAATATATCCATCAAACATTATTGTTCCAGCACAAGTCTTTGTCTTTTTTCAGGCTTTCACTGCCAGGAAAATGGAATGAAAAACAGCATGTAATGGACTTGCACTGGACAGTGATCAAGGGGAAAAGATTTGGACAGGATTTCATTGCATTGACATATTGAAATTTATATTGTGGACAACATTGTGACAAAACCTGATGCCAATGTTCAACAATTTACACATGTTTTATCTCTGAATACAATGCTGTGTTGTTAATATTGAACAGAGTGTGGCTCTTAATTTATTTGTTTCTTCTGTGCATTACCGTGTCCAGGTACTATCTTTAAACTTGATGTGTGGGTCCATCTTGGTTGGATTGTGTGTCACATAAAAAACACTGCACTAACTAAGACAAGTCTATTTGAACAAAAAACAACCTTGAATTGCATCTTCATTTAAGAAAAACATTGCTAAACTTTTTCTGTGTTATAAGAGATACTAATAGGTCCATCTAGGTGAGCTGAGGCACCTATAACCATCAATAAATAAGATTTCTATCATAGTATTTGAAATTAGTGAAAGAGTACACCTGGGTTTTCATATTGTATTCTTAATTATTTTGGTACTTCTCCACCAACATCAGTAGTAAATTTTTCATACAGTTTATAATTTGTTTTGAGCTTGTTAAAATAATAATTTTGTACAAAAGTACTAAAAAAAGTACTGTACTTTTTTTGTACTGTTTTAGTACTTTTTGGTCTACATAGAAAAGTACTAAAAAAAGTACTGTACTTTTTTTGTACTTTTTCTAGACAAAAGAAAAGGTCAAAAAAAGTACACTGTGTGCTTTTTTTGTACTTTTTTTCCGCCACAAAGTACTTTTTTTGTACTTTTTGTACTGTTTTAGTGCTTTTTTGCCTACCTATAAAAGTACCATAAAAGTACTGTACTTTTTTAGTACTTTTTCTGGATAGAAAAAGGTCAAAAAAAGTACTGTACTTTTTTAGTACTTTTTCTAGATGAAAAAAGGTCAAAAAAAGTACACAGTGTGCTTTTTTTGTACTTTTTCCCCTCATAGAGTACTTTTTTTGTACTTTTTGGCCTACCTTCAAAAGTACTATTAAAGTACTGTACTTTTTAGTACTTTTTCTGGATGAAAAAAAGTACAAAAAAAGTACACATGCCACGGTCATGTGTGCTTTTTTTGTACTTTTTCCCCCCACAGAGTACTTTTTTTGTACTTTTTCTGTATGATGTAAAACAATAGAGTGTACTAAAAGCATGCTTTTATGAGCCTGTTTTTAGTACTTTTGTACTTTTTTTGACTCATTTTGGAACCGGGAGGTAAGTTCGGTTCCAAATTGAGTCAAAAAAAAGCATGCTTTTTTTGACCTTTTTTTAGTGTACTTTTTTTGTACTTTATTTCGGTATGATAGTATGATGTGTTTGCGATAAAACACAGCTAATTATGAAAAATAAAACTGTGGACCTCAAAAACTTTTGACTGTTTCATTAACCATAAAAGATGCTGTTATTTTTATAACTGAAAAAAATTCTTAGTTAATCTTTATGGAATTCATGAAAATTCTGATAATCTAAATATAAAACTGCTAAGAATTACTTAATATAGTAAAATAATACAATTTTGAACGAAAAAAAATCAATTTGTATATGTTTTTTTTTAAACAAAAACTTGTATGTAATGGTGTGATTTGATGCCATTGCCAACACTTTGAAAGCACAATATTTTGAAAACAGCAACATTATACATATATGTACTAATATACTGGTTGTGTGAAAATTGGTAAAAAACTTAATTCTCTTACATAATAATCTACACCCACCGATTTTTTTCTAAATCTTGTTATTATTTTACTTTATATGCCTTTCAGCTGTAAATAAAAAGAATATTTTTCTGAGAATACAGTTGCAACCATCATCTAGCTTGAAAAGTGAACAATAATGCCCTAAAACATCCAAAATACTTTGTTATTGTAATTCAATATTTTGATTATTCTACAATATACAGGTTATAAAATCATATATTACTTTACATTTAATGTAACTAATGAGTATTGAATAAGATTAAGCAATTACTTTCTTTGTTTTCTCAATTTTAAGGGTGGTGCGACCAAGTGGAATACTGCTAAAACTAGACCTTGCTAAATTATAACCTTTAAACGACAAATTTACCGGTCCACAATTTTTCTGAAATTTTCACAATATTTACTTCAGGTAATGAGCAAACTTTTAAGAAAATATTTTTGGTGCACTCAAACTGGAAGTGGGTGAATCACCATTGTTAATAATTGACATGGCCAAAAATAACACCCAAAAATTTCGATATTTTCTGTCTTTTAAAGATGCTCCACCGCCGACAGAGCATAAATGATATTCATCATTTGAACAATAATTGATGTTTAATCGTGTATATATATGCCTAATTAACACAAAAAAATAATATGAAATAATTTATTTCGCCTTTGGTGCATGCGCAATCATTACTTCATTCCATGTAAGATATAGTGCCACGGAATTTTTTCGGGATGCAATTAATTATTTTTCATAGTTTTAACTTGAAGTAAAATTAGAAGCTCAAACTTTTTAATGGTGGTAATGATGTAAAGTAAGTAACTTTTGTACCCGAAGAAAAATACTAAATCGTCTGCTCTTGTTTTTGATAGTGAAAAATACCAGTTGTCAGCGGTGGAGCATCTTTAAGGATGTACTCCTCTGAGAAGTCAAAATTTTCTTGTATTAAACTTTTTTTCTCATATAGATTTTTGGAAATAGGAGTTCATACTATGAAAGAAAATGGAAGAAAAAACATATGTCCGTGTGCTCGATTTTGAGCTATTGTCGCTCAAAGTTACCAAAATGACAAAATCGTGGATTTTATTGGAATTTAGCCGTTTTGACCACATACACTAGAATCTAAAGCCATAATCCCCTAATGAGGTGTTTGATATGTATGGATGTTTATAGAATTTATTTTCAAGTAGTCTTCATTAAAAATATACCAGTTATGATTAATAAGAGTGATATTTTTTCTCAAAATAACAACATATGCTACCCCTACCCTTAATTTTGAGCTCAAAAATGCACCATTTTCAGCCATTTTTGTCAAATTTAACCTTTATAGAAAAAGTTCTGGTATTAAACTTTTGTCAATAGTTCACATATCAATAGGGAAAGGGTTGTTCTTTCTAAATCAGGCAGAAAAATGGGGGGTCCGTGTGCTTACTTTTTTGCCCCATTTAAATATTTGTTATTTTTCAATATTTTTGACTAAAAGATAAAAGTGCTCAAATTACCATTAAATGTAGAAATAAAGTGACAAAAGTGTATCATTTCACACATTAATGTTCAATATTTTAATTAACATGAACCCAGTGAAGATTTACAGCAAAAATTAACTCGTTACAACTGAAAATGCTGACGCTGTGATGATTTAAGTAAAAACAATTTAAGTAAAAAATAGGTAAACGGTGGCTCTACTCAAAGCCAAAAAAAGACACAATTTCAAAATGGCCGCCAAATGGGCCCTTTCTTAAAATCGCTGTGTAAAAAAAATCTGCTAAATATAGAAATGTAATTTTTTGACAACATTTGCTACAGACCACATGCTACAGATATTGATAAATCGTATTTGAAAATCTCATAATGTTTTCTGATCTATGTCGAAACGAGACTTCAATGGGACTGAAACCACAGAAGAATACATCCTTAAATGTAGCCAAAATTTTATTTGTCACATTTTGCCCACATATTTGTGATCATAATATGTAATTATTTACACTCTTCAGAAAATAATTCAGTTTTATGACATAAAACATTATTTTGATACCTTTTTGGATCAAAAAGGGAACCCTGTCATACACCTCTACTGGGCAACATTAATTTGGCCACAGCACAGGCCCTTGGGAACTTTTGAAGTTTTTAAACATATTTCAAAGGTTTGCATTAATGTTGCTACATGTAACATTTAGTTTTAATAAAATTGGTTCGTGGGCAAATTTCCATTGTTCGTGAAAGAGGTCCTTTATTCACAATAGAGTAAAATGTCTTCCTTCAGTGAGTTTTTGTTTGCCCACCATCATCAGATGGTGGGCTATTCAAATCGCCTTTCATCCGTGGTCCGTGGTCCGTCCGTCCTTCCGTCCACCGTCCGTTAACAATTCTTGTTACCGCTATTCCTCAGAAAGTGCTGAAAGGATCTTTCTCAAATTTCATATGTAGGTTCACCTAGGACCCTAGTTGTGCATATTGCATTTTGTGACCGATCAGTCAACAAGATGGCCGACAGTCGGCCATCTTGGATTTTGATAGTTAAAGTTTGTTACCGCTATTTCTCAAAATGTTTAGAAGGAATCTTTATCAAATTTCATATATAGGTTCCCCTAGGGTCCTTGTTTTGCATATTGCATTTTGGGACGATCGGTCAACAAGATGGCCGACAGTCGGCCATCTTGGATTTTGATAGTTGAAGTTTGTTACCGCTATTTCTCAAAAAGTGCAGAAGGGATCTTTCTCAAATTTCATATACAGGTTCCCCTAGGACCCTAGTTGTGCATATTGCATTTTGGGACCAATCGGTGAACAAGATGGCCGACAGGCGGCCATCTTGGATTTTGATAGTTAAAGTTTGTTACCGCTATTTCTCAAAAAGTGCTGAAGGGATGTGTCTCAAATTTCATATGTAGGTTCCCCTAGGACCCTAGTTGTGTATATTGCATTTTGGGACCGATCAGTGAACAAGATGGCCGACAGGTGGCCATCTTGGATTTTGATACTTAAAGTTTGTTATCGCTATTTCTTAGAAAGTACTATAGCGATCTGTCTCAAATTTTATATATAGTGTGTTTGAAAAAGTTTGAAAAGCAGGGAAAAGATCCCTCTTTCCATTGTCAGACCCAGATCATTCTTTGGTGGGCGCCAAGATCCCTCTGGGATCTCTTGTATTTGAGTCACACTTTAATGTTACATTGTCATACCTGATACACAAAGTATTGGTTCCATCATCGTAGCTATGAGTTTCACAATATAGCTAACAGAAATATGATTAGTGGATATTAATTTAAGGCGATGGCAGCAAAGATAAAAGCGCAATTGGAGGCTTCGAGGAAACTAAGGGAGGAATACAAGAATAATCCACCACCGGCCGGGGAGGAGGAGGAGGGAGAGGAGAATGTGGTACTATCACGAACGGGCAGGGATGGGTTGGTACGACCACTCCCTGATAGTCAGCACCCTAAGGAGCACGGCAAACGCAGAAGGAAGAAAGAAAAGGTAAAATGGATAAAAATTCATCAATATAATAAATGTTTCAAATGGCTATTCCATATTCACTCAATGGGAGGAACTTGTTTAGGGCTAGTCCATTCACTCAATAGGGGGATCTTGTTTAGGACTAGTCCATTCACTTAATTGAAGAATTATAGGTTTGTCAAACAGGTAAGTTAAAAAACATATTATGAACATTTTCAGTGTATTACCAAATAAGTTATAGTTAGATGTATGATAACTGTACACGTTATTTCTGTTTTAGACAATGATTAACCATATTTATGGTTTCCTTTAGAAAAGTAGTTTGAAATTCAAACAGTTTTAAAAATATACTATGCACATTTCATCACAATACCAAATAAACAAACTGTCATGATAAAAATTTGATAAGTATAAAATCTTATTTATGTTTATACATTTAAATAGCTCTCTTACGGATGAAAGGATGTACATGTATGTGATTGATTTTGGGAAATGGAACAACTATTTCCCAAGATTGTGTTTATTTTTCATACAGAAGCTTGTCATATAAATAATGTTTAAAGTCTAAGGTCAATGTTCAAAATGATCTTGATTTTAATAGATTGATACAGTGTACACACATGACCTCTTTACATATTTCATTAAGGTTGACTTTTATGATAAATGGTATGTGATGTTCGTTATAGGTGGACACTCACGGCAAGACAGGTTGACTAGGTGACAGGCAGCGATACTTTGATGATGATGATAAATTTGAATTAAATACTCTGGTAAGTTTTAAAACAACAGATAAAGCGTTTTTGATTCACTACTTAGGACAATCTAGGATAGCAGGTATAAGGATAGGCTTTCAAATTTTATACCATGTTTTAAGATTATCATTTCGCTGGTGACTTTGTTAAACAAAAAGGTCCAGTCTCATACTGTATGTTGTTAAATGAACAGGCCAAATACTTCTACAGGGAGATTCCAATCTTAAAATGACTTTGGTGATTCTAAGGGAAATCATTCATGCAATCTTAACCCAGTCTGTTGCTTCAATGCAGAGTATATTTTTGATGCTGTGTAACAGCATTCTTAGGTACGCTCGGCAAACCTGTGCACATCCAAACAATAAAACCACTCCGCGATGAAAATTAAAAGTTGTTTTGTTCATTTTACATACAACTTGATGGTATTAATAAATCGAACCTTAGTATTCAAAAAAAACAAACATTTAATTTGTATTTATGTACATACATTGAGTGTTCAGTTGTGACTATATGATTTTGGTCTCACTACACGTCAACTTGACTCCCAAAAATCACGAATAACACCTTCTTCGATGTCTCCCTCCACGGCAGACTTTAGGATTTTGGATTGTGTATGTTTTTTCCAATTTTATGTAATTCATGCTGCTGATCCATTAATGTAATCAAATGCTAGGAAGATAATTGCAAAAGAAAGTTCCTATAACGTTTATAAAGCTTTTGTGTTTTGGTTTCATTGACAAACTATATCTGATGATATTATTGCGCAGTATAAGTTAATAGTTTAGAGTACGGGTTTCCTTCCTTGTTCTGTCACTGGGAGTTGCGTCTTTTGTTTATCGACAGCAGTGTTATATTGAAAGGGGAAAAAAAAAAAAATCAAAATTTATCAACAAAAACTTACAAAATATACTGATAATATAGCTCTATATATGTACGAGCCACTTAAAGTAACAAATGAACTTATATTGCCTTGTAATCTACGGTAGCCTTACGAAGACTTGCTAAAGTCCGATGCATTGCATGAATTTTCTTGATGTTAGCATTCTTATGAATTCAAAAGAAAGTTGAGCGTTATAAGTAACCAAATAATGTACCTTTAATTTGGCAAAAGTATCTGGCCATGATTTATTATTTGTCAAAAGCCGACAAAGCAAAAGTCATGATAATATGTTCTTCACGATAATATGTCCACTAACTGTTCGGCTTATGAAGACTTGCTAAAGTCCGATGCATTACATGAAGTTTTCTCGATGTTAACGACTAACGTTCTTGTCAATTTAACAGAAATCTGTGTGTTATACTAACAAAATAATGTACCTTTTATTTTGCAGAGGTATCTGGCTACGATGTTAAATTTTTTCCAAAAATATTCTTAGATATTAAGTGGATATTAAGATACGGATATGTTAACTTATTATTTTTTTGTCTTTTAAGAGATATTGATAAAAATGATAATTTTAGTAATTAATAAAAAAAATCATAAAAAATGATAGGTTCTACTCAGATTCTGACCGGATTTATTGGTGTTGAAATCGTTATTTCAGAAATAATTTAAATGTAAAATTTATTTCAGTTATTTTAGGAAAATGAGTTATTCAAGTTATTGTTCTTGAAACAACTTTAAGTATCATAAAATAAATACGGTATACCTTATATATATAATATATATATGTTTAACTCCAAAATTCAACACTGCACACTTAGTATACTAAATTCAATATTTAAATGAAAAACAAATTTCTTTATTCCTTTGTTTGAGTCCTTCATTCACAGCATTTATGAGTGGCCTTGTAATATATTTAAGATTTTGTACATGTAATATGAATAGCTTTAGCTGTTGGTAGGACGATACAACAAGCCAACCATGATAATTTTAAATGTTATTCTGATTACAGGTGAGACGAGAGAAGATGGGTACGGCAGAGGATCAGAACTCGATGTTTGCTAGACTGGCTGGAAGGGTAAATATTTTCATCGTTTGTGTACAATAAGAATGTGCAAAATGAAGTTGCTTATCAATGATTTTAGTTATTTTCATTATAAGGTGTTTTTAAATGTTAAAAAATGTTTTCTCTTTTCTAAAAACAGAAATGTGCAAACCTCCCAAACTGAGTTTTATTTTAACATTTCTGAACGTGTTGCGTACAGGTTTACACAGATGAATTGATTAATCTTCTCTAATTTGTCGTTGATTTGCCTGTTTTTTTGTTCCTTGTAGTCGGTTGAGAAGACAGACGATGAATACCAGTTAGATGATATGTTCATGTCGAGAGCATCCAAAAAACAGTCGGACGCACGTACCGAAGAAAAGGAGCGCTCTTTAGCAATCGGAGGTAATATTTTACTAATGTGGTTAATGTTTGAATCAAAGCACTTTGGCCATAGGCCATTTGCTATCTTTCAGTTTTGCAAAAATTAAAAAAGTTATAGTTTTGAATTTAAAGAACTTTTTTACCCTTGTCATATTTTCATATAGACTATTTGTTTTATGAAGAAATTGTGCATTGGTTTTTTTAGAATTTGGACATTCATGAGTTATTGGTTAAGACATTTTCAATACTTCATGATATATGTCATGAACCTTATAGTGATTCAAACACTTTTATTAATAAAATAAGAATCTATATTTTCTCTGAAATCACTTTTAAGGACTGGTTCTGAATTATCAGCACTTTTTCTTAGTTCATTGTTAGATGAAAGGAATAAGATAGATAACAACCTTATATTTCACTGGGTGTAGGTAGGGTATTTTCATACTAGAGTTATGGTAACATATTTAATGAAATGAAATTGAGGTTTTTCAATGTAAAACCAATTATGATGATGTCATACTTACCATAACTTCCTGGAGTCCCACCGTTCTGTTTCCTCCCCTTTCCTCCTCAGCCAAGTTGCCCTTGTGGCTTCATAACAGTTTTTTAGGAAGGGTGACCACTCTATGTTACCCTTGTGGAGTACAAGATGAGGTACGGTAGGGAGACGGGATTCTTAAATCTTATGTTTGTTGGGGCTTCAAAGATGGGTGTAGGTAGCTTATTTGCCATTAAGGAGAGCCAAAGAAGCCGCAAGGGCTCTAACCTCATGAACCCTCACCATGCATTTTGCCTGAGATTGATCATTAGACTGCTCATAACAAATTAAAGTTTCAGCAAACTTCAATATTTGTGCTGATACTTATGTATTTTTAGCTCACCTGGCCCGAAGGGCCGGTGAGCTTATGTCATGGCGCGGCGTCCGGCGTCCGTCGGCGTCCGGCGTCAGTCTGTCCGTCAACATTTCCTTTAAATCGCAACTAGTCATAGAGTTCTGCATGGATTGTAACCAAATATGGCCAGAAACATCCTTGGGAGAGGGGGAACAGAACTTGTATAAATTTTGGCTCTGACCCCCCAGGGGCAGGAGGGGCGGGGCCCAATAGGGGATATAGAGGTAAATCCTTTAAATCGCTACTAGTCATAGAGTTCTACATGAATTGTAACCAAATTTGGCCACAAACATCCTCGGGAGAAGGGGAACAGAACTTGTATAAGTTTTGGCTCTGGTCCCCCACGGGCAGGAGGGGCGGGGCCCAATAGGGGATTTAGAGGTAAATCCTTTAAATTGTACTACTAGTCATAGAGTTCTGCATGGATTGTAACCAAAATTAGCCACAAACAGCCTTGGGGGAAGGGGAACAGAACTTTTATAAATTTTGGCTCTGATCCCCCAGGGGCAGAAGGGGCGGGGCCCAATAGGGGATATAGAGGTAAAGCCTTTAAATCGCTACTAGTCATAGAGTTCTGAATGGAATGTAACCAAATTTTGCCACAAACATCCTTGGGGGAAGGGGAACAAAATGTGTATAAATTTTGGCTCTGGTCCCTCGGAGGCAGGAGGGGCGGGGGCCCAATAGGGGAAATAGAGGTAAATCCTTTAAATCGCTACTAGTCATAGAGTTCTGAATGGAATTGTAACCAAATTTGGCCACAAACATCCTTGGGGAAGGGGAACAGAACTTTTATAAATTTTGGTTCTGACCCCCACGGGGCGAGGGGGCGGAGGGGCCCAATAAGGGGAAATAGAGGTAAACTTAAATCGCTAGTCTAGTCATAGAGTTCTACATGGATTGTAACCAAATTTGGCCACAAACATCCTTGGGGGAAGGGGAACAGAACTTGTATAAATTTTGGCTCTGATCCCCCAGGGGCAGGAGGGGTGGGGCCCAATAGGGGATTTAGAGGTTAATATTAAAATTCCTTCAGGAAAGAAACAATGAACCTGTATTCAGAACATTACTTGACATTACAAACCAGGTGAGCGATACAGGCCTCTGGACCTCTTGTTTATATATTTTATATGTTTTACCAGAACACAGAAAAATGGCGTCTGCTTTGGAGAAATGTCAGTTCTGTTTTAGCAGTGTTCCAAAACACCTGATCATTGCCATTGGAACAAAGGTAATGTAACGACATATGTTTGTAATATATATTCTGTATAGCTAGTTATTTTTGCAGGGATAATATTTTCGCGGAATATTGCTACAATCTCAAAAATGTTATCTACAATAGAAATGTCATATAGACCTTGAAAGCCGGTGTGTAGAAATTAAAAACCAGTAAAATCACAAAAAATTTGACCGTCGTATATAACCAGCTATGCAAAAATTGTAATCACTATAAAATAATTTCTACAGAATAATATTTAAAAAAAAGGCTGTTGAAGTTAGATTTAAATGTAATACCAGGGTACATATGTAGATGACATTATCAGAAGTGTTTAAAGATAATTTTGTTGAAACAAATACAAATGTTTCAAATATGTTACCGTCAAACCTGCAAAGATTACCCAAAGAAAAAAGGAAATATTTATAGTCAAGTTGTCTTTATACACAGACCAAAATAGTGTTGAAATTGACCAATTTGGTCACCAATAAATTTGTCTCGATAACCACATTACCATAATATGGAGGTGATCACTAACACAGGTTTAACTAGTTATATTAAAGATATACCTACATTTCCGAACAAATGATCGCTGATAAATGTGTTATTTAAGACGTACCTGCGTTATTTTAATTTTAAGTATACCTATGTAGTATGTGATATTTATATTTAACGTAGGTATAACTGTGTATTTGTTATTCCTATTTTAGGTATACCTGTGTATGCCTAATCATCGATCCCTGACTGAAGGTCACTGTTTGGTTGTTCCCATGCAACATGTGGCATCAAGTACAGTGATGGATGAAGATGTGTGGAATGAAGTACAGGTAATAATGTACACATGCTTGTTTTACTTGGATCATGTATCCTGGATGTACTTCTTATATATTTACAGTTTGCTCTGACATGGGCTCAATAACCATGCTTTCTAGTATTATCATTATCAGTGCATAATGATAGTACAACACGTTTGGAGATTCTATTGTTACGGGAATAGTCGCTGGCGTGGCAACGTGGGGTCATGACCCCATTCTTGGTGGGAACATATGAATGACCCGATTACAATCAGCTGTTCAATCGAATTCATTGACGATAGCGGGAGAGGAAAAAATATGACTATTTTGATAAAAAGTATGCAATTATCTGAGAATTAAATAATATTAATTTGCCTCAAAAACTGTATATATAAGGAATGTATTTTTATTTTGTTGATGATACGAGGATATAATGATAATGGAGATCGTGTAAATAACCTCAACAAAATAAATATATATTCCTTAAATCAATACCATGTTTTAAAATCTTTACACATGTTGTATTTGCAATTAAACTTAAGATACCTGTATATTCATTGTCAGAAACCCATGAGTCATCGCTCTATCATTGACACAATCAAGCAGTGACTTAATGGTTTCCGACGATGTTGTACATAATGGTAAACAATTTTTATTTTATACATTTATACATGAAATTGCCTTATCATATACGGTACAGAGAACACAGTCTTTTCATTTACAGTGGAACTTGCTTGATACAAACTCGGATAATTTGACAACCCGGCTTAATACGAAGTACTTTGCCGGTACCGGCCGAATTCCTACTTTATCTTTGTTTAACAAATTCGGAAAACTCGGATAATATGAAGTCAATTTTTGGTCCGAATGACAAAGATCTTACATGAAATGTTCGTATAACTCAAATTGAGATTTTTTGGACACCAGGATCGCCGAAAATGCCGATTTCTTTTTCATGAATATGCCGTAAAAACGCATTTCAAAAGTCGCTTAAACTACAAAAACATGGAAAAACTGTTTAATGTTTAGCAATGAACCTAAGTTATATTGTATCAACAATTATCAGCGATATTCACGTGTAAAGCCGCAGTACATGTTCGTTACTTACATAAAAACATTTCCCGACTGAAATGGCGACATGATAAAAAAACAGGTGCTCTCGTGATCGGCCGCCTGTCACATCAGAAACATATATATATAGAGATTGGCAACTTCGCCATTTTTACGATGGGCAGATGTACCTCTGTATGTCCCTAGGGGCTTTTAGATAAACTCTTAAATAGTTAAATACAGCAGAATAACTTTGATATGTTATAAAAGTTAAGTAATTTTCAGTTGATTTGAGTACGATTTTGGAAAGAAAAAATAATGTTTTAAATGCACTTCCAATTTTGAATGCCTGATTTTCGAAAAACCAGGTAAAATTGCTCATTTTCATACTTTTGAAAATCATATTAATTAATATCAATTGGGAAAACTGATCACATCAAACCATGATATAATGTTTAAACTTTGAATTGATGCAAAAATATCACGTTTAAAAGAATACAATTAAAATTAGTTAGCCAAGGGAAAATGCCTATAAACTGGAGGTCCCTCTGCCTGTCAACATAGACAAAGAAGGAGTTTCCAATCTCTATGTATATATGTTTCTGGTCACATATATGGTGTGATCACTCGGGCGGAACTAATCTCTAGTCACCTGGCACTGTGTTCCAAATACAATCACGACTTGTAACTGTGCACTATCTCTGTTTTTATAGAGCGATGCTACAATTATTTATGTGAGAATAATGCTAGTGCTTTGAACTTTTTACTCAGCAAAATAGACTTTATACTGTTCACTTGCCACTATATCGTTTGATCATGAGTTGACATGCACAGAATTACTTTCTACATAACTTCCTATGAACACATGTGTCTCAGTTACGTAAGTTTTGTCTGTTATTTTTATGTGCGTGAAAAAATTGTTGTGACTGCAGTTGATGAATCAATATTTTGGATTTATTTCGGTTTTATTGTTAAAATTTTGCAACCACTATCGACGATTTTGATATCTTTCTTTCTCACATCGTTTTACGACACCAAGCAAGTAGATCAATTACCATGTAAAGAGATCGTCAGTAAACTTAATTGAGAACTCGCTTAATTCGAACACTCGGATAATCGAAGTTTTATCTCGGTCCCTTCGAGTTCGTATTAACCGAGTTCCACTGTTATTATTGGCCATATAACCTTAGTGTCAAAAAGAAAATAACTTGTCAATCAGATCTAGGAAATTTGCCATATTTGATCACTGGCCACATAACATTAAAGAAAAAGTCCTGTACCCTGGTATATATAATTGATCCTTTTTATCAGTCATATGTGTCAATCTAGATAAGCTGATCACCAGTCTGTGCTTTTGTGGTTTTCAAAATATAGCTCTAGATGTTTATTTTGTTATAGCTGTTTAGAAAGACCTTGACAAAGATGTTTGAGAGTATGGACCTGGATGTGATGTTTATGGAGACGAGTATGGGTTTGAAACATTTCCCTCACATGCACCTGGAATGTGTCCCCATGCCTAGAGAGACGGGGGACTTAGCTCCTATCTACTTCAAGGTATTGCGTTAGTCAGTGTAGGAATGCTCAGGGGTACTGGAGCTTGATATGCTTTATTTTGACCGACTATTAGATGGTATCTAGCCATGCCTTGTGTTCGCACATGTCTGTGTATCCATTTAATGCCAGACCAAATGTTAGCATACAAAATACATAATGTTTATTACTCATGTAACATCTTCTATATTGATCTGAGTGTTTAATAAAGTTCTGTTTCTAATGGAAAGTCACCTGTTGTAATCTGGCTGTTTTATTGACGGCTAGCCAAACATCAATTACATCATTGGTAAATATATATTTAAAGTGAACAGTCGGGCAAGGATGGCTAAAGTCGGTAAAAATGGTGTGAATGTATCCAGTATAATTTCTTATGAAATGGAAAAATAAAATCTCTCGTCAAAATCTGTCTGCGTACGAAGAAATTAATTTAAAGTATGGGAATTCTAAAACGTCCTCCCGGCTCACTATGTCCTTGGTTACATTTCCACACAGCCTCGCTTTCAATGCTTTCAACTTTTCTTTACTTTAATGGTCAGAACTGGGAAACAAAGCAGAACTTGACCGTCGTATTAATATGTGAGAACTTTTGGAAGGCCAATGAACGCATTTAGACTGGTTTTCTTTGCCCGACTATTAACTTTAACTGTTTGAACAATTATCACAACGATGTGTGTGAACTTGATTTTGTTGTTTTCCTATACAAAAGAACATTCTGAGTTAAACAGTATAGAAATATAGGTATAAATGATAAAGAATGAATAGTATCAATGGTTCACTTTAAATACTATTGTCTTTTACAGCAAATCATTGGTACACTTCAATCCAGGTCGTTCATATAATTTGATCTTACACAATGCTTGTTGAGTCCGTTTTGATCAGCTGAAAGATTAAATTAAATACATTTCTTGTGCTCATTACAGAAAGCTATCCAGGAATCGGACACTGAATGGTCCCAGAATAAGAAGGTGGTCGACCTGAGTAAGAAGACTATCAGGCACGCTGTAAGTCAAACATTTATACTGTTCAGTTATATTTCAACGGCTTATTCAATTTCTTAGCACTATTTACATTCACTATGAGGGTGCAAATAAACTTTCTTTACTCTGTTACTCTACTTTTAGAACATGTTTTGGATCACTCTTTTTAGACTATGCATGCTAATTGACATTTGCTTAGATGTATGAAAATTTCAAATGCAACAAAACTTGAGAATGTAAAAATAGATTGCATATACAGTATTACAATTACATGTACTTGCAGTGGCATCGCTAGCAGCAAATTAATGTGCACGCAAAGTGGAGTCCGAACGCCGAAGGCGCGAGAAAATCGTTGTTTGGGGGGGTCCGGATAGTCCCCCTCCCCCTCCTTGAAAAAAATAAGATTTAGAATGGCAGAGATGAGTTTTACGATGTATTTTTATGATTTCAAAGCGTTCTGTTCTTAACGTAGTAATTTTGCGAAGAAAAAATAACATTGAAACATATTGATTTATATTGCAGATTGAAAATTACCTATAGTTAGAAATTCTAAATGTATATGTCCCCAAAGGCGCGAGAATTTTTGTGTTTTAGGGGGTCCCAAGTCGAACAATTTTTTTTTTGAGAATTGATTGATGTGCACGCAGTTGCGTTTTTGCGTCAATGGTAGCTACGCCACTGACTTGTCTATTGATTTGAATGATTACATGTCTATAATCTTTTTAACTTTTATCTTTTGTTCGAATTTTAGGTACCAAAGGGATTCCCATTTTTCAGTGTGGACTTTGGATTACAGGGCGGGTTTGCCCATGTTATTGAAGACGAGCAAGTTTTCCCTCGGTACTTTGGGAAGGTAGGTTTAAGGATACATGTTTGGTCATCTTTTATGCTGCATCAATTATCTTTTTGAGTCAGGTACATATACATATACATGTTTCCTTTTGGAAAGCCAAGGTATTCTTTTCTCACCTAACTGTGATGTTAACCAAATTTGGTCAGAAATATTCATGAGGAAGGAGGCAGAATTTTATGTAAACCGGGCCAAAAAGGGATATTGGAAAAATTAGATTTAATTTGCTACTAATCATAAAACTTTTAAAATGATTGTAACCAAATACTCAAAAACACATTTTAGAGGACAGTGGAACAAGTTTTGTAGGTATGGTGAGTTTGACCCTCGTTGAAGGCAGTAGAAGTAGAGATAGTAGGAGAAACTCACTAAAATCGTCATCCTTGCAAGAATAAAGGGGAAAGAGGAACTATCGTTTTATCAAAGGTTAAGTCTAGAATGATCTGGCTCACACTAACACAAAGAATGGCATCCTTATAAGGAAATAAGTAAATTGTTTTAAATCCTTCTTTCTCTGTAGAAATTGTCTTTTATATATGTCCATATTAAATGAAATATTTAGGCGAGTGATACCGCTTTCTTGTTTTGTTTAGAATGAGTTTACATCTAGGCGCTATAGTTAATCTAAACAGATAATCTGGGCCCTAATAGTTAATCTAAACAGATAAATAAAACAATTATACAGTCGTCAGATGTGATATGTGTGATAGTTATAATCATTTCTTATGTTTCAGGAGATAATAGGTGGTATGCTGGATGTGGAACCTAGAATATGGAGGAAAGATCAGAAGGAAAACTTTGATGACCAGAGGAAGAAAGTTCTACAGTTCTCCGAGTGGTGGAAACCGCATGACTGGACACAGGATCTGCATCAGGATTAATATAATAGGAAAAGATAAAGGATTATGATCCATACTGTCATTATGAATAAAATGAAGTATGCTGCATTCTGTTTCTGTTCATAGGGATAAGAATGCATGTCACATTTTCA
The DNA here is from genome assembly GCF_041381155.1 of Argopecten irradians. Classification (NCBI taxonomy): domain Eukaryota; kingdom Metazoa; phylum Mollusca; class Bivalvia; order Pectinida; family Pectinidae; genus Argopecten; species Argopecten irradians. The sequence goes on along the minus strand of NC_091143.1, from coordinate 18,953,318 downwards.
GGTCATCTGACCCGAAGGGTCAGGATGACCTATTGTCATCATGCACCGTCCGTTGTGCGCCGTCCGCCAAGCACCGCCCGTAAACTTTTCATTCAAATGTCTTCTTCTCAATAACCAGGAGGCCCAGGGTACTCATATTTAGCCTGTAGGTTGCTGGGATGAAGGGCTACCAAATTTGTTCAAATAAATGACCTTGACCTTCATTAAAGGTCACGGGGGTCAAAAAGGCTAAAATCTTTAAACGACGTCTTCTCAAGAACTAAATGGCCCAGGATACTCATATTGGGCCTGCAGCATGCTGGGATGAAGGGCTACCAAGTTTGTTCAAATGAAGGAACTTTACCTTCATTCAAGGTCACAGGGGTCAAATAGGCTAAAATCTTTAAATGACTTCTTCTCAAGAACTAAATGGTCCAGGATACTCATATTGGGCCTGCAGCATGCTTGGATGAAGGGCTACCAAGTTTGTTCAAATGAAGGACCTTGACCTTCATACAAGGTCACAGGGGTCAAAATAGGCTAAAAATCCTTTACTTTGACATGCTTGGATGAAGGGCTATCAAGTTTATTCAAATGATTGACCTTGATCATCATTTAAGGTCACGGGTGGCAAATAGACTAAAATCTTTAAATGACTTCTCAAGAACCAGAAGGCCCAGGGTACTGATATTGGGCATGTAGCATGCTGGGATTAAGGGCTACCAAGTTTGTTCAAATGAATTACCTTGACCTTCAATCAAGGTCAATGGTCAAATAGTCTAAAATCTTTAAACGACTATGTTGTATTTTGCTAATAGTCAGATGACCGTTAAGGCCCATGGGCCTCTTGTTAGAAAATAACATGTAGCAGCTGTTATGTACATTATACTCAAAACTAGAATTAATTTAATTTTGCATTTATGTTCCTGTTTCCTATCAGAAAAATTGTTTAATATTCTTAGAATACAAAAGATCAAAGTAAATCTCCAACACTATGATGAGGAGTGTTAAATTGGAGGAACACTCTACATGGGTTGGTCCCTTCCCATAACACAATCACGGCTTAATCATTATCAGAGAGAGTGTTTTGTATCTTAAGGTTGTATTCTTCTGAGGTTTCAGTCCCGTTGAAGTCTCGTTTCAACATAGATCAAAGAAGTTATGAGATTTTCAAATATAATTTATCAATATCTGTAGCAAGTTGCCAGATGCAAATTTTGTCAAAAAAATTACATTTCTATTTTTAGTAGATTTTTAAATACGGGGATTTTAAGAAATGGCCCATTTGGCGGGCATTTTGAAATTGTGTCTTTTTTCGCTTCAAGTAGAGCCACAGTTTTACCATTTTTTACTGAAATTGTTTTTACTTAAATCATCACTGCGCCAGCATTTTTTAGCTGTATTTAGCTCATTTTTGCTGCAAATCGTTACTAGGTTCGTAGTATTTGAAATATTGAGCATTGATATGTGAAACGATACACTTTTGTGACTTTATTTTTACATTTAATGGTAATTTGGGCACTTTTAGTTTTTACTCTAAAATACTGAAAAATAACAAAAATTCAAATGGGGCAAAAAAGTAAGCACACGGACCCCAATTTTTCTTCCTGATTTAGAAAGAACAACCGTTTCCCTATTGATAAGTGCAAAATATTAACAAAAGTTTAATACCAAAACTTTTTCTATAAAGGGTTAAATTTGGCAAAAATGGCTGAAAATGGTGCATTTTACATTTCTATTTTTAGTAGATTTTTAAATACGGGGATTTTAAGAAATGGCCCATTTGGCGGCATTTTGAAATTGTGTCTTTTTTCGCTTCAAGTAGAGCCACAGTTTTACCATTTTTTTACTGAAATTGTTTTTACTTAAATCATCACTGCGCCAGCATTTTTATCTATTGGACTAGAGAGGGTTTCACTCCCAGTAAGTTTATCATTGGACTAGAGAGGGTTTCACTCCCGGTAAGTTTATCATTGGACTAGAGAGGGTTTCACTCCCAGTAAGTTTATCATTGGACTAGAGAGGGTTTCACTCCCAGTAAGTTTATCTTTGGACTAGAGAGGGTTTCACTCTTGATAAGTTTATCATTGGACTAGAGGGGTTTCACTCCCAGCAAGTTTATCTTGGACTAGAGAGGGTTTCACTCCCGTAAGTTATCTTGGACTAGAGAGGGTTTCACTCGAAGTAAGTTTATCATTGGACACTAGAGAGGGTTTCACTCCCAGTAAGTTTATCATTGGACTAGAGAGAGGTTTCACTGGGTAAGTTTATCATTGGACTAGAGAGGGTTTCACTCCGAGCAAGTTTTATCATTTGGACTAGAGAGGGCTAAAGTTTATCATTGGACTAGAGAGGGTTTCACTCCCAGAGTAAGTTTTCATCTTTGGACTAGAGAGGGTTTCACTCCCAGCAAGTTTATCATTGGACTAGAGAGGGTTTCACTCCAGTAAGTTTATCATTGGACTAGAGAGGGGTTTTCACTTCACAAAACTCCCAGGTAAGTTTATCATGGGACTAGAGAGGGTTTTCACTCCAGGGTAAGTTTATCATTGGACTAGAGAGGGTTTCACTCCCAGCAAGTTTATCATTGGACTAGAGAGGGTTTCACTCCCAGTAAGTTTATCATTGGACTAGAGAGGGTTTCACTCTGGGTAAGTTTATCATTGGACTAGAGAGGTTCACTCGGGGGAAGTTTATCATTGGACTAGAGAGGGTTTCACTCCCGGTAATGTTTATCATTGGACTAGAGAGGGTTTCACTCCAGTAAGTTATCATGGACTAAGTTTTATCATTGGACTAGAGAGGGTTTCACTCCCAGCAAGTTTATCATTGGACAAGAGAGGGTTTTCACTTCACTCCCGGTAAGTTTATCTTTGGACTAGAGAGGGTTTCACTCCTAGGTAAGTTTATCATTGGACTAGAGAGGGTTTCACTCCCAGTAAGTTTATCATTGGACTAGAGATGGTTTCACTCCTGGTAAGTTTATCTTTGGACTAGAGAGGGTTTCACTCCTGGTAAGTTTATCATTGGACTAGAGAGGGTTTCACTCGGGTAAGTTTATCATTGGACTAGAGAGGGTTTCACTCCAGGTAAGTTTATCATTGGACTAGAGAGGGTTTCACTCGGGTAAGTTTATCATTGGACTAGAGAGGGTTTCACTCCCAGTAAGTTTATCTTTGGACTAGAGAGGGTTTCACTCCCAGTAAGTTTATCATTGGACTAGAGATGGTTTCACTCCCAGTAAGTTTATCATTGGACTAGAGATAGTTTCACTCCCAGTAAGTTTATCATTGGACTAGAGAGGGTTTCACTCCCAGTAAGTTTATCATTGGACTAGAGAGGGTTTCACTCCTGGTAAGTTTATCATTGGACTAGAGAGGGTTTCACTCCCGGTAAGTTTATCATTGGACTAGAGAGGGTTTCACTCCCAGTAAGTTTATCTTTGGACTAGAGAGGGTTTCACTCCAGTAAGTTTATCTTTGGACTAGAGGGGGTGTCACTTTCCAGTAAGTTTATTCATTGGACTAGAGAGAGGTTTCACTCGGTAAGTTTATCATTGGACTAGAGAGGGTTTCACTCCCAGTAAGTTTATGCATTGGACTAGAGAGGGTTTCACTCCCAGTAAGTTTATCATTGGACTAGAGAGAGGGTTTCACTGGACTCCCAGGTAAGTTTATCATTGGACTAGAGAGGGTTTCACTCCCAGTAATTATCTTTGTATATCATTGGACTAGAGAGGGTTTCACTCTTGGTAAGTTTATCTTTGGACTAGAGAGGGGTTTCACTTCCACAAGATAAGTTTATCTTTGGACTAGAGAGGGTTTCACTCTCGGTAAGTTTTATCATTGGACTAGAAGAGGTTTCATCGGAGTAAGTTTATCATTGGACTAGAGAGGGTTTTCACTCCCAGGTAAGTTTATCATTGGACTAGAGAGGGTTTTCACTCGGTAAGTTTATCATTGGACTAGAGGGGGTTTCACTCCCAGTAAGTTTATCATTGGACTAGAGAGGGGGTTTTATTCACTCTCCCTGGTAAGTTTATCATTGGACTTAGAGAGGGTTTCACTCCAGATAAGTTTATCATTGGACTAGAGAGGGTTTCACTCCCAGTAAGTTTATCATTGGACATTGGACTAGAGAGGGTTTCACTCCCAGTAAGTTTATCTTTGGACTAAGAGGGGTGTGTCACTTCCAGCAAGTTTATCTTTGGACTAGAGAGGGTTTCACTCCCAGTAAGTTTATCATTGGACTAGAGAGGCGTTTCACTCGGGTAAGTTTATCATTGGACTAGAGAGGGTTTCACACACCCAGCAAGTTTATCATTGGACTAGAGAGGGTTTCACTCCAATGGAGTAAGTTTATCATTGGACTAGAGAGGGTTTCACTCCCAGGTAAGTTTATCATTTGGACTAGAGAGGGTTTTCACTCCCGGTAAGTTTATCTTTGGACTAGAGAGGGTTTTCACTCCGGTAAGTTTGTATCTTTGGACAAGAGGGGGTGGTCACTTCCCAGCAAGTTTATCTTGGACTAGAGAGGGTTTCACTCCCAGTAAGTTTATCATTGGACTAGAGAGGGTTTCACTCGGGTAAGTTTTATCATTGGACTAGAGAGGGTTTCACTCCCAGTAAGTTTATCATTGGACTAGAGAGGGTTTCACTCCGGGTAAGTTTATCATTGGACTAGAGAGGGTTTCACTCCCAGCAAGTTTATCATTGGACTAGAGAGGGTTTCACTCCCAGCAAGTTTATCATTGGACTAGAGAGGGTTTCACTCGGGTAAGTTTATCTTTGGACTAGAATATAGGGTTCACTCCAGGTAAGTTTATCATTGGACTAGAGAGGGTTTCACTCCCAGTAAGTTTATCATTGGACTAGAGAGGGTTTCACTCCCGGTAAAGTTTATCATTGGACTAGAGAGGGTTTCACTCGGGTAAGTTTATCATTGGACTAGAGAGGGTTTCACTCCAGTAAGTTTATCATTGGACTAGAGAGGGTTTCACTCCCATGCCCGTAAGTTTATCATTGGACTAGAGAGGGTTTCACTCCCAGTAAGTTTATCATTGGACTAGAGAGGGTTTCACTCCCAGGTAAGTAGTATCATTGGACTAAGAGGGTTTCACTCGGTAGTTTCACTTGGACATAGATATTTTACTCCCAGGTAAGTTTATCATTGGACTAGAGAGGGTTTTCACTCCCATAAGTTTATCATTGGACTAGAGAGGGTTTCACTCCTGGTAAGTATATCATTGGACTAGAGAGGGTTTCACTCGGTAAGTTTATCATTGGACTAGAGAGGGTTTCACTCCAGTAAGTTTATCATTGGACTAGAGAGGGTTTCACTCCCAGTAAGTTTATCATTGGACTAGAGAGGGCTTCACTCACTCGGGTAAGTTTATCATTGGACTAGAGAGGGTTTCACTCCCAGGGTAAGTTTATCATTGGACTAGAGAGGGTTTCACTCCAAGACAAGTTTATCATTGGACTAGAGAGGGTTTCACTCCAAAGTTTATGGACTAGAAATAGTTTCACTCCAGGTAAGTTTATCATTGGACTAGAGAGGGCTCAGTAAGTTTATCATTTGACTAGAGAGGGTTTCACTCCCGTAAGTTTATCTTTGGACTAGAGAGGGTTTCACTCGGGTAAGTTTATCATTGGACTAGAGAGGGTTTCACTCCCAGTAAGTTTATCTTAGACTAGAGATGGTTTCACTCGGGTAAGTTTATCATTGGACTAGAGAGGGTTTCACTCCAGATAAGTTTATCTTTAGACTAGAGATGGTTTCACTCCGGATAAGTTTATCTTTAGACTTAGAATAAGGAGCTCTGGAACAAGTTGATAACTCAATTCATTTCTTGGCTTAAGATAGTATATCGCAAGATGCATGTAAAGAATATTATAAAAAGTGGTAATTGAGATTGACTTTCACTCCTGGTAAGTATATCATTTGGACTAGAGAGGGTTTCACTCCCAGTAAGTTTATCATTGGATTAGAGAGGGTTTCACTCCCGGTAAGTTTATCTTTAGACTAGAGATGGGTTTCACTCCCAGTAAGATTATTATCATTGGACTAGAAGAGGGTTTCACTCGGGTAAGTTTATCTTTGGACTAGAGAGATGGTTTCACTCCAGGTAAGTTTATCATTGGATAGAGAGGGTTTCACTCCCGGTAAGTTTATCTTTGGACTAGAGAGGGTTTCACTCTTGATAAGTTTATCATTGGGACAGAGAGGGGTGTCACTTCCAGCAAGTTTATCTTTTGGATCTCCAGAGAGGGTTTCACTCCCGTTAAGTTTATCATTGGACTAGAGAGGGTTTCACTCGGGTAAGTTTATCTTTGGACTAGAGAGGGTTTCACTCCCAGTAAGTTTATCATTGGACTAGATAGGGTTTCACTCGGGTAAGTTTATCATTGGACTAGAGAGGGTTTCCTCCAGTAAGTTTATCATTAGACTAGAGATGGGTTTCACTCCAGATAAGTTTATCTTTAGACTATTTTCACGATAACTGTCTTAGAATAAGGAGCTCTGGACAAGTTGGTCTTATGGTCTAGAACAAGTGCCTTTTGCTATTTTTAGGTTTATCAAGATTTTTTTATAAAAGCGGTTTTTTTGACTGTTATAGAATATTTCCATTACTTGTAAACATTGCTGAAAATATCATATTTCTTGTACAAGGTGACAGTTTCCAGGAGACATAACTCTAAAAGCCAGACAGGGGCTAGATATTTAGGTCGTCAGTAAAGTTCATAGTAAACATCAAATTGAGGTCTTATGCTCTAGTTTTAGTGCCCTTTAAATGTTTGATTATATGAATCTATTTTGCAATCAGGTTTTCGCTTTTTTGTACTTTTTTCTGTAACCATGAATTATTTCTTCTTTTTAGATAGTATATGCGAAGATGAATTGAAATAACAACACCATTCAACCTTTCTAGCGAAAAAAATTAACATCACAGACTGGTAGGTGATGGCAGACATCTACAGGTCAGGAGTTTAGTAGGTAGGATGAGATAGGGTCCAGTTTATTATGTCTTGGCATATTTATAAAGAGGTATCTTGCCCTTGTTATCCCCCGCCCAATGAAGTTGGCGGGGGATATACAAATGGGTTCCGTCCGTCCGTCCGTCTGTCCGTCCGTACGAATTGTTTCCGGAGCATAACTCTAAAACCAGTAGAGATATTTCCACGAAACTTCATACACACATTGGTCTTATGGTCTAGTAGTGCCTTTTGCTATTTTTAGGTTTTCATTTTTTGCATTTTTTTCCGTAACCATGGAAACATTGCTGAAAATATCATATTTTTGTACCAGGTTCGTTTCCGGAGCATAACTCTAAAACCAGAGGAGATATTTCCACAAAACTTCATAGACACATTGATCTTATGGTCTAGTAGTGCCTTTTGCTATTTTTAGGTTTTCGCTTTTTGTACTTTTTTCTGTAACCATGGAAACATTGCTGAAAATGGCAGATTTTTGTGTAAGAATCGTTTCCGGAGCACAACTCTAAAACCAGCAGAGATATTTCCATGAAACTTCATAGACACATTGTTCTTATGGTCTAGTAGTGCCTTTTGCTATTTTTAGATTTTCATTTTTTGCACTTTTTCCGTAACCATGGAAACATTGCTGAAAATATCATATTTTTGTACCAGGTTCGTTTCCGCAGCATAACTGGAAAACCGGTTGAGATATATGCACGGAACTCCATAGGCACATTAGTCTTATGGTCTAGTAGTGCCTTTTGCTATTTTAAGGTTTTCATTTTTTGTACTTTTTTCTGTAACCATGGAAACATTACTGAAAATGGCAGATTTTTGTGTAAGAATCGTTTCCGGAGCACAACTCTAAAACCAGAGGAGATATTTCCACAAAACTTCATAGACACATTGATCTTATGGTCTAGTAGTGCCTTTTGCTATTTTTAGGTTTTCGCTTTTTGTACTTTTTTCTGTAACCATGGAAACATTGCTGAAAAGGGCAGATTTTTGTGTAAGAATCGTTTCCGGAGCACAACTCTAAAACCAGCGAAGACATTTCCATGAAACTTCATAGACACATTGTTCTTATGGTCTAGTAGTGCCTTTTGCTATTTTTAGATTTTCATTTTTTGCACTTTTTCCTGTAACCATGGAAACATTGCTGAAAATATCATATTTTTGTACCAGGTTCGCTTTCCGCAGCATAACTGGAAAACTGGTTGAGATATATGCACGGAACTCCATAGGCACATTAGTCTTATGGTCTAGTAGTGCCTTTTGCTATTTTAAGGTTTTCATTTTTTGTACTTTTTTCTGTAACCATGGAAACATTACTGAAAATGGCAGATTTTTGTGTAAGAATCGTTTCCGGAGCACAACTCTAAAACCAGCAGAGATATTTCCATGAAACTTCATAGACACATTGTTCTTATGGTCTAGTAGTGCCTTTTGCTATTTTAAGGTTTTCACTTTTTGTGCTTTTTTCTGTAACCATAGAAACATTGCTGAAAATATCATTTTTTTTTTACCAGGTTCATTTCCGGAGCATAACTCTAAAACCAGCAGAGATATTTCCACGAAACTTCATAGACACTTTCTTTTTATGGTCTAGTAGTACATTTTGCTATTTTTAGGTTTTTTCATTTTTTGCACTTTTTCCGTTACCATGGAAACATTGCTGAAAATATCATGGTAAATGGTAAATGTTACTTTGCAAAACTCCACCCATCTTTGTGTATATAGTCTAATATAAATGTCAAGGCTGTATACCTGATTCAACAATTGCAGCCCCGCTCTACTTGAATTATACTCCATCTTTTTTTAGCTCAACTTCCTTTTTCCTGTTTTTTTCATACACATAAGTCTCTACAATCAAACTTACTTCAGCTTTGATATCTCCATTGGCGGGGGATCTGAATGACTATGTCCTTGTTGGTATTGATTCTGAAGTATGTTTGCGAGGGCAACACCATAATATTCCGGTGAAAGGAGGGCAAGTTTCACTGAAAAAAGACAGCCAATATCATGTCACAATCTATAACTTCTATCAAGGGAAAATACCCTGTAAATGCAAAGACAGTATATATATGCTGCCTGTTTTGGTTCTGGTAACAATTTTCTCAGGGGCTTTACCTTCCAAAGTGTTGGAATCAGCAGTATACAAATATCACCTTTTACATCGCTCTATTGTTTGTTCTTTGTGACCTTGACTCCTCATCTTTAGAATATATGCGTTGTGATATATGCGATTGCTAATTTTTTGGAATAATTCAAGGGTCGGAGACCAAAAAATATCTTAAAACATGTATTCAGAGGTGTTTCCTTTAATGTTGAGTTTGTCCTTTCATATTTCACCAGACTGATTATCAATGACTGCCTTGATAGTGGTACTCAGCTTCCATTCATAAAGTGGGCACAGGAACATGGATTTGGTGTGATTGTGGCCAACCCCAACCTGAACAGGGCCAAAGGAGAGCGTGTTTTTATCAGGGTAGGTGTCCTTGTATATATGTAACTGAAGAGGAGAAATGTAGACTGGGATTTGAACCCAGGACCTCAGAACACTAGCCGAATGCCCTACCGCTGAACTACCTTGACCCAGTCCAATACCACTACATATATATTGGTGTCTTAATGGCCAACCCAAACCTGAACAGGTCAAAGATGAGTGTTCCTTAATTAGGATTGGTGTCTTAGTACAGTGTATAAATATTAAAATATGTATATTACCGGTACGTTGTGTGGCATTTGAAAATGGAAAGCACAATTTTGTAGATGACGCTTCAAAATTAATATACTATGCATATTGATATTTATAGAATATTTTGGGCTTACATGCTTCAACATTTGAAGGTTGAAGAGTGTCAGAAAAATGTTTTCTTACATCAAATTAATGTTCCTATCAAACATGTATGTATTATCTGTTGTAGGGTAGCTCATCCCCTGAAGAACACATGGAGACATTGTGGACAGACTTTGTGGCCAGATCCAAGGCTAAAGACATCGCTATTGTAGCCCATAGTTACGGAGGTGTCAGTACCCTGGAATTGGTAAAACTCTTCTCCTTATTGGGCGTCACATAAACTATATTTCTACCACAATAGGCGCTGTTATTCAACTCTCAGGGTATCAAATAAACAATGCAGCGGTTGATTAACAATTTGTTATACCACACGTGGTATAAACTCTGTACGCATTCTGATTGGCTGGCACGATGAACTTTGACCGAACTACGTCTTTCTCAGTGTCGTATCACCTTTTGCCAACGTCATCAATAATCGAGTGACGTCATGCTATGCTGTGATATCGCCTCTTGACACCAAAACTGCTGTTGGATTGCGTACTTATCCTCGTCGTATTTCTATCGGCTAAAATTGGATATTATTGTGGTAGAAACAGGTCACACCACTCGTGGCTGTTATGTAACCTTTATATATATATCATTGGGCTATTTGTTCCTTGGGGAAGTAGGAGTCAAACATAATGTTTAAGTCACTCAAATATTATATCCTAGAGAATTTGAAGTTCCCTTAGTTTATTTGTAATATACATTTTAGATGAAATTTTAATTTTCCCATCAAGTTGCAGGACTATTTTAAGAGGCTTTTATTTGGCTTTAGAGAAAATTGTTTGAGGAGTTCTAAATGGCAAACAAAGACAAAAACAAAAATATGATATTGTTGCTGTCATGTCTCGGAGTACATTGACTGTGGTATATCAGCATATCTAAAGTTCAGATAAGTCACACCAAATATTTTAAAGACAATACACTGATCAGTACTGGCCAGGTTCATCTTAACCTGACCTTGATCGCTTTGCCTTCAAATATTCAGGCAATACAAAATCAGGTTGCACCAGAATTTGGTGTGATAAATCACAAGCAAATTGGTTTTTCTTTAAAACTGCAGGCTGAAAACCACCTTGATGACTTTGAGAAGCGAGTAAGAGCTGTGGCCTTGACCGATTCCGTCCATAAGTTCTCCCACCAAAGGTCTACTGACCGACTCATCAACTTCTACCAGCAGGTAATATATACTGAGGGTGTTAGCTGCTGAGTTAGAGCTAAGTAAACAATGAGAGAAGTCATTGATATTTTTCACCTCATTCTTAATTTGACATTTGTAATTTCTCATTGCTTGTTTTTCCAACATTCATTTTCAGAAGGCTCATCTTGATTATTTATTCATTGTGCTTTTGCATCTCTGTGGAAATTCTAGATCTATAGGATGGGAATGTTTTTTGTTTTCACTGATAATTCTGCTATCCACGGCATAAAATGAGTTGATAACTGACCAATCAGCACCTTAGTATGTGAAGATCAATAAGTAGACATACACCATCCCATGGAAGGGAATGAGAACTATTTCTTTTGAAGTGTTTTGTTGGTCTATTCTTCCCTCCATGACATACTTTATTATCCCCCGCTTTCTCCAAAACGTGGGATATTAATTTGGGTTTGTCTGTCTGTCTGTCAGTCCATCTGTCTGTAACACTTCGTTTCTGTGCAATAACTGTAACAAATGTAAACCAATTTTCTTTAAACTTGGTGACAAGGTTAAATGCCTTAAGGGCTCGGCAAAGTGTGATCGCAACTGTCGATGGACCTTATTTAACAGAGTTAATGCCCTTTGAATTACTAAAAACATCATTTTCTGCCATTTCCCTGCAATAAGTGTAACAAATGTAAACTGGTTTTCTTCAAACTTAGTAACAAGGTTAAATGCCTAAGGACTCGGCCAAGTTCCATCGCGACTTTCAACGGACCTTATTTAGCGGAGTTATGGCCCTTTGATTTATTTTTAAAGAAGTCATTTTCTGCCTCTTCCGTACAATAACTGTATTAAATATTAACTGATTTTCTTCAAACTTGGTAACAAAGTTAAATGTCTTACTTCCCAATTAGACTTAAGTTAATTTTTTCATGTTTCAACTAAGGTCAAACCTAACCTCAATAATGTTTACCTACAATATGTCCTGAAAGCGGGGGATGGAAATTCCACGAATTTGCTTGTTCAACTTTAATCTTATTTGGTGCTTGATTTCATAGACTAAATGCGACTAGAATATCTTACCCATGACATTTTGTCAATAAGGAAAAGCTACATGTGGTGTATGGTCTCTTTCAACTATATATCACCAGACAAAAAAGCATAAAACTCAATGCCCTTGTGAAAGATTATATTATTAGGTTGTGCCAAAAAAAAAAAAAAAAAAAAAAAACTTTTTTCTAACCAACAGACAACTAGGCCAGGTAAATTCTGAATGGCATGTTCTATATGTGTTGTCACAATAAAGGTGACCTGTTTGAAATAGTCTTTCTACTTGTGTATTTTACAGAGAGCCAAAAACTGGGCGTCAGCTGGGCCCCAAGACCCCCTGGATAGTCCTCTTGACTCCAAAATGGACTTTTGTCCCACGGTATCAGCAGGCAAGTACATTTCAGAAACACATATATAGAACTGTGTATTAAAGAAACACTTTTAAGCTTGAAATCCACAGTGGACATCAAGGGTGGGAATTTTGTATAAAAGTTGAGCAATTTAAGTGATTGTTCTTTTCGAAGCCAAGTATGAATTTAACTTACAAGTTGAAGGCTATTCATGTCTTTCTAGGATCACATTGATGATGTGTCTGTATACCTTCATTAATCTGTTTTCCATTTTACAGGAACTGATCGCCATGACTACACCAGTTACAGTAGCATGAAGTCAATATTTAAATTCATTGAAGAGCAATTTACAGAATCTAAGAAAAAAATGGACATTGAAAGTAAATCTAGTTCTGTTGATCCAGTTCCTAAAGCAGATAAAGACAAAGCAAACGAAAATGTGAAAAAATCTACAGACAGTAACGCTAATGCTGCCAAGTCCGAGAGTTCGTCAGGGGAGACAACTGAGGCTGCTAGTAACACACAGGAAATGTTAAGTCAAGAGGATACAGAACCAATGTCACAGGATACAAATAGCCAAGCTAATGATGTTGATATGGACTCTCAGGGACCTAAAAGTCCTAAATCAGAACTGTAGCTTCCTGGAATATAGGATGATAGTAATTTCCATTGACATTGGACTTAATATAGAGAAACAGAGAAAAAGGTTGTACCGGTATGGAATGTTTGATTCCTGGGTGACTGAAAGAAGATACTGTACAAATTTGTTTTTTTAGTGACAATTTTATTTACTGCTGCTTTACACTAATTAGTGGTTGTACTAATTACTTAGGTATTCAATTAATTATATATAGACATTCCATTCAGTTTTAGTGTTGCAGTGCTTCCCTGGTAAAATTTGGTAAAGACTATAAGACTCTTTCATATGTGGATATGAAGGATAGGGATATTCTACCCGAGGGTCACAAAATGTAGTAAAACCTGAGGCTTGCCGAGGGTTTTGCAACATTTTGTGATCCCGAGGGTAGAATATCCCTATCCTTCATATCCACTTACCGTGGAAATAGTTTGGTTGACGCCGTGACGTCACAAGGCTTTATTGCATGGGTATCCAATACAGCCTCAGGCGGCAAGAGTGTATTACCCTAGACCAGCCAGTATTACATCCGTAGGTATGAAAGAAAAAGAAAAACAAAATGAGATGCACCATTTCAGTAGTCTTCTTGACATGAAATCTTAAAACCAGACAATACAACTTGTGTTTTATAGGTGATAGATTCTATCACGGATCAATGGATGAAATTAGAAAAAAAAAAGCCATGTTTGTTCCTTACCCCCTCAGGCAGGAATTAACACATATATAGGGGTAGTGGAGAAATTTCTCTCATTGGAATGATTTAGCAAATACATTGTGAAAATTTTAACTTTCTCAATTAATCAATTGGTAAGAGTGACATGTACTGAAAAAGATAAAGTGATACATGCATCAGTAAAGTTCATGAAGCAATTATTGATTTTTCTAGGCAACGTCAGTGTATTTGGTCTGTAACCATGAATAGTATGTAGTGACTAATGCTGGACACTGTATAGTGCTTTGATTTCACAGGGTCAATATTTCAAAGGGTCATCTTCACAGAGGTTATATATATCATAGTTCAAAGATCCCTTCACATGAAATTCACATGAATTTTACATGAACCGGGGCAAAAAAGGGAATTTCATGTGAAGAAATATTGCCTATGCAAACATTTAGTAAATCTTTACAAAGCTATAACTGTAAGGTATTCAGTGAATATCTAAATATTTTGCTGGTGTTTAAAATTTGCTTATTTTGCAATGAAAACACCATCAAATATCATATCGAAAATAAACCACCACTAAAATTAACTGCTATACAGTAGTTTATAGGCATGCAAGAAGATGCCTATAACAAAACATGACTAGAATTCTGTATTTACACACTGCAGAGTTATCTGCCCTTGCGAGTAGGTATTGATTGTGATGTCATGTGTTTGCGAGCGTATCCTGATAATTTTCGGAGAAAATGATGTGAATTGCGCTCACAAAATAATGACGTTACAGTCAATACCTACCTGCAAGGGAGCTAAATCTGTAATATGCAAAGACGGAATTGGTGTAAATAGTGAACAGTTTTGTGAAAATTCTAATAAGTTGTTTTCATTAAACTTTTGCGTCATAGAAGTGAAGTCCATATTTTATAGTTTTACTTTTTGTACATTGGATTTACAAACTTTTTTATTATTATTTCAACAATATATCTGTTTTGATCTGGTTTCCTTTGAAACTACATGTATAAGGCATTTAATTATTAACTCTGCTTACTAAAAACATTATTCATTTATTATTTAGAGTTGTTAATGCTTGTTAGTTTGAAAACTAAGGTGGTATTATTAGTTGAGCCGTAAATGACTCAGAGATGTTTCCCTTATGGCATATTTCCTGTAAACTTGTTTTTGTGTGTGATCAAATTTCATATGATTCGTGGACAATGTGTTATTGCAAAAACAAATTGCCGCAAAACAGTTTCAAAAAATGATAAAATAGCAGCCAAGAAGTCAAATTATTTGAAACATCCAAAGTCATACAAATGCGAAATTCATGATCAGTTATTGCAAAAATTAGTTTGTTTACAATTTCGTTAATTTTCAATTCATGTCCATATTTCTATGCATTTTGATTGAGAATTATAGGTTACAGTGTAACCCAGCTTTTGTATCATGAAACTATCTTACAGAGTTACGTTTTTTACATATAACCAATCAACAATGACATACTGTACACAAACTTTCTTTTGTGTGTGATTTATTTTCGCGAATTTCGCGAACAAGATAAATTCACCAAAGATAATCTTGTGAATAAATATCTTCCTCTTTTTTTTTGTACAATTAAATTAAAAGGTTTTGCAATGCACTTTTAAATCCGCGAAACTTAAATTCTACGAAAATGCTTTGAAACCGAAATCATGAAATTTAGTAGCCGCAAAAGAAAGTTGATTTACAGTAACTTTTTATAACATCATGTGTGATTGGCTAAGTGTAAACTTACTGTCGACGCGGGATTACTTCGAAAGGCACTTATACGATACGCATTACTTCCTCGATATGTGGATGAACTAGTTACCTGTGCATCTATATATATACACACGAGTGTGGTTAATTTATTCTGGGAATGCAGCGCTTGTTTTCATTTGTCAACGCATTTCTATAAACACGCCCATTTCTTCAAAAAATAAGGTTCAGAAAAAACGTGCGTTCGAACTATCCGAATTGAAATCAGTATTAAAAATCAGTTTCAGTACCGATACATATCTGACATACGCGACGTAAAGCAGAAAATTTGTAGGAAAAGCACACATTTTGCTGATTTACCTGAAAGATGAATTCTCTATAATCGTGAGCATTTATTTGTAACAGATGCCATGCGTGTAGTCAAAGCCCCAAAACAGCACACCGTTGATCGAGGCCTAGAATCTACAACGACGTCCGTAATTATTCACTGGCAGTAAACCACAGAAAATCTAGTTAACTATTAGGCTAGTCCTTTGTTATATTTCGTAACTAAACATATTTTTTAATTATAAATAGAGTTGGTTGCTTTTCCAAAACTGCTGCTGAAAATGTTTACATTCTGTTCGTAAAATTAGGTCACAATCGAACTGTCAGATTGTCTACGTCTACGTCTACAGATTATGTTAATATAATTAAACTGATGAAAAGTATGTATCATTTACGTTTACATTGTTAAAATAATACCAACAAGTGGATTGTTTTGGCTGGAGCTGAATATCCAGCGTTCTCGCTGACATGACACCCGCGTAACTGGCTTGCCCAAACCAGCGTACGGCACATGTTTACATGTAATAACAACTTGATCGACTGACAAAAGAAAGACCAAATGTTGAATTTTAATGTCGATTTTAAGTAATATCTTTATCTAGATTGGGCCTAAGGAACATTGGCGATTTCTTCCACGTACATCAAGAACAAATATGTACGTTGTTGGGGTGCTGTTTTGTACACAATATTTCAGCGCAAAATAATTTTATTTATTACTTAAAATGTTCATTTTAATTCATTTTCTGTTGTAAAAGTCATTATACTGATCATTTATTCAGTCTTTAATTCAAAAATCTTTGTGGCAATAATCAAAATACCATCATTTATGGGGATCCCATTGTGCCGATTTGCCGACAAAAATCTTACTTTTACTTTGATCATTTGACGTGTTCAAACTGTCATTAACTAAAGATTTTTTTTTCCTAAAAAAAATGTGTGTTTGAATTCTTCGTCGGTTCAAATTACAATACAGTATATATGTAAAGTTAATTAAAATATTGAATTGTTTGTTCTACACCGAAACTGAGAGGCCATGTACTACGCCGTCCACATCTCGGTGATCTCAGAATTGAAGAGTTTTACATGCTGTCAGTGATGTTTATGAGGCAGGGCTTGTGAAGTCAGACTCGACCAATCGCCACGCGCATGTTATCCCATTCAATTTGTGCCTGTAGTGATCAAAGGAACTTCTTCCGTCTGTCTGGTTAGTACTTCACCTGTGCCTTTCGAAGTAATCCCGCGTCGACAGTAAGATTGTTTAATAACATCATGTGTGATTGGCTAAGTGGAAACTTAAGATTGGTTTATAACATCATGTATGATTGGCTTATTGGTTTAGACTTAAGACTGCTTTATGATCTTGGGGTCGGAATTATAGGAAGGTTACACAAACATGTACTAGAACCTATAGACACAATGTATATATATTATTATGTATTAAAAGTCATGTTATCTTGTCAAATATACTGGACTTGTTATAAATATTTTGACTGGTTTTGATATAATATTGTACATTATTTTATCTGTTCAGAAAATTTGATTATGACGGTGTCAGGAAGATAACAGCACCATGTCAACAGAAATAACTATGATTTTCATTTTTAGAAAGAAAACATGCATATAACGAATCTCTTTGGACCAACACAATTGATTTGTTATATACATATATTACATACATCTTTTATGAACCTTGAACGGGAATGAAACGTTCTACGTTATGAACATGAATTCATTATGTGTGTTCATTATAAATTCTTACAATTACAAATGCAGGTAAAGTAAGAAATTGTTTGTGAAAAAGTCCTTAACATAAAAACATAAAATCACCAAAAGGTGTTGACTCTCAATAAGTAAGGAAAACTGTTGGGTTTTTTTTCTAAGGAAAAAAAATTATCAATGCAATAAAACGAGTAAACTTTATTGAGATATACAAGCCCAACATAGCATTTATTTTTCAGTGTATTATATCTTAATTACAAAATTTATTCTTAAAAAGAAAAGAAAAACAGAAATGCTGTACTTTTCTGTTGTTTCAACTGCAAGATGAGATTAATCCAATTTATGTAGAAGAATTAACTCAATATGCAGTGCAACTATCTTGTATTTGATTTCAATGTTTGTAGTTGTTTTGGAAGGAAATATGAAAATTTGTCCATCATATCATTCTGTATTCCATTAGTTTTCATAGTCGTGTATTGTTGTAATAACCTGAAATGATAAGCAATAAAACGTTAGATTATGAGCACATCTATCAATGTAGAAAGAAATGTTTAAAATGGCATTAGTACAACATTCTACACATACGCAGTATATCTCAGAATTGATACATAATAATAATGTGTACTGATTTAGAATCCATTCACCATTATGTGTTTAGTAGAGGACTACCGTTTTTTTTTTTTATTAATATTTGATTGTCAATCAATCAAAGTATATATGTACTTACAATGTCAAATTGTCAAGCCTACAGACGTATCAATGGACACCAATTTACGCCTCCATTTATATCTAACACTAATTCATGCCTGCACTATTTACAGAATAACAATTCATGCCTACACTATTTGCAGATTAACAATTCACGCCTGCACTATTTGCAGAAAAGCATTTCACGCCTGCACTATTTGCAGAATAGCAATTTACGCCTGCACTATTTACAGAATAACAATTCACGCCTGCACTATTTACAGAATAACAATTTATGCCTGCACTATTTGCAGAATAACAATTTATGCATGCACTATTTACAGAATAACAATTGACGCAAACACTATTTGCGGAACACCAATTCACAGCACTATTTATTGAAGATGGCACGATTTATATTACACACCGCACTGTTTTTAGAACACCAATTCATGGCACCATTTACTGAACACCAATTCATGGCACCATTTATAGAACACCAATTTACGGAACCATTTATAGAACACGAATTTACGACACCATTTATAGAACACCAACTCATGGCATCTTTTATAAAACACCAATTCACGGCACCATTGATAGAACAACGATTCGCGGCACTATGTCTAATTTTGATAAAGTTAATATAACCGCAGTATCTTCATCGTGAATGAATTCGCAGAGCAAACTAAATTGTGTTTTAAAGAACGTGGCGCATTTTCATGGAACAGCAATATACCAGCCTTTTATAAGAAACTTAACCGTACATATGTATCACAGAAACCCATTCCAACTGACGGAGAACAATGTTTTACACAAACCACGTACCCATTGGTAGAAAGTAGCTGCCCCGGCACTAGCAATTTGGATGGTCTCCATATCATACTTGCTGACGATTTCCTTGGCTCGAAGTACTACAGCCGGACGCAACTTCTTCATTTGGAAAGCCGCTACTCGACGCTTCAGTCCATCTTTTCCTTTCTTGGAAATCAAACCTTGCACTTTTGGCCATTTCTGTTGTATTAAAAAAATACAAAACAATACAATGGTACATAAAGGTTAATTACCACCTATAGAAGCAGGTGTAGAAATAATACAAGACAATACTATGGGATCTAATATTTTACTGCCTTCATTATCTGCGGTAGTGGAAGTGCGTTTATATGAATAGTATTACCAGCGTACCTTGTGTTTCCAAGATAATATATGTGATTTTAAACAGAAAAAAAATGTCTGTTGCAAATCATTGAAATGATAAGAAGAACGAACCCGCAAATCGACTTCCTTGCTTCCAAGCAGCAGAAACGTGGCCGCCATCACTGCGTGTACAGGGGCGGGAGGTTTGGGGTAACTCCTGATCTCGGAAATGCTTTTTGCGTCCATCTCTAGAACGGCTTTCCGAAGTCTCTTTAGCTTACGAAGTCGGCTACGCATAGTCTCGGCGTCATCCAAGATTCCTCCTAGTTCATGCTTCAGTGACGTCTCGCTTAAGTTATGCATGGCTGCGTCCAACTTGTCCAGATCTTTAGACTGCATGGCCTCTCTGATTTCTGTTGGGTAGATGATTATGTTGATGATGCAAATATACAAGGAAACAGTTTTAAGTAAAACATGAAATACAATTGCTAGCGTTCAGACTTTACAATAGAAAATGTCATTTGTGTCAAATGGTGTCCATCACAAACTTGTAATTTAGCGATATTTACGTCGTTTACATACATTTGCCTATGCGTGCGACTAAATACGACATGATAATGTACAATAATATCACCGTTATTAAGGCGGTTTAGATGAAATTTCCGCTTGGCTTTTGTAAAGTCTCCTCTGTCCTCTAGACCCCTTTTCGAACATTCATCCAAAAGTGAAGCCATTGCTTTTGTATCCCCGTCTTCTGTTGCCTCTTTTAGTTGTTCTCGGAGTTCAGCCATACTGGGATTCTAATATTAGAATTAATGACAAAGTATAAGATTTACATGACTTCAAATATATACCGATAGCTTTCAATTGCATATTAGTCTGAAGGAACCTAACTGTCCGATTAGCTATATGTTGTATTGGAGGCGTAGTACCGAACCGAAGACAATGAAGTCTTAATTTGATTGGCAAGCATATTTTTTGGGAAATAAGCAGTAGAAACTACTTTGACCTGGGAATTCTTTTATTTTCGTTGGTCTTAAGTTATATTTTGTATACGAAGATACCCTTGCCTTGTGGTGATTAGGTGTTATCAGAAAAGACAAAACCGGTAGGTTTTAAACCCGACATCGTCCTGTTTGAAACAGGAAGTGAGAAACAATAAAACATTTTATTTAAACATCAATTGGGATAACCTTACCTCCACAACTTGAGTCCGTTGTAGAAGGAAGTTACAAACATTTTCCAGATTCAGCGCATCCTTCTTTTTGCTGAATATCTGAAGAGCATACTCTCCTTCTATGGTAGGTTTGACCCGGATTACAGTCTCCGAGTCCTCGTTGATAAAGGTCTGTGACAGACACTCCACAAGCTCGCTCTTCGACAGCGAGTTATGGACAATCTCTGTAAAGATTTCTGTATCACGGTCGTGCTGAAACCATACCTCTGTCACCAGATCGTCATCTATGTTATAAACTCCGTCAGTGTGGGTACGAGCCACGATGTTGTGACGTTTCAGCTCCGGCCCGGCACCCCACCCTATGGATGGCACAACTGGTAGAGGGTCACAAATCTCCATGCCAACTGAGCAGACGACCTTGAAGTCGCAGATCCACTCCGAGACGAGCCTATGTTTTGGGTCCCTACAATGAAGCTCTAGTTTATATACTCCAATAGCCACGGGAGGAAAGCGAATCTCCGTGAAGGCCGTCGAGCCTTGGCAGTATTGTAGCACAAACCTTTCTAGTTTGAAATATTCATATTCACCTTCATCCTCGCACTCTCGCGAACGATAAAGTTTATAGGAGAACTGAAGTCGGTTGTGTGACCTTTCTGGCATTTCAATAGTAATGCTTACTTTCCCATGCTGTGAGTGGACGACACATTTCTTATGACTTGTTAGTTTAAGTCCAAGCTCATAAAAAGATGGCTGTAAGAACGGCGTGGATTCAAAGGCTTCTTTCGTGAAGGGTGTCTTCAGTAGCTGCCAGCGTTCATCATTGGGGAAACATTTGGTGATGAATTGGTCCGGATCAGTAAGGAAGAAGAACTCATTGACCATAGAATGGACGATGAAGGATTTACTTCCGCCTTTTGGCATGAATTCCTCGTGAAAGTCTGGACATTCGACCACTGTCCAGCGTCCAGTGTTGTAACCTTGCGCAGACATGGCCGCCCAGTATGGGTGGAGCAGGCGCCATCCTCCCTTCACATACACGGCATTCCAGGAATTCTTCATTCTTATTTTGTCGATCTTTTCTCCAACTTCGTACGCAACACCTTTTGCAACGCCACATATGGTTACGCAAGGGATTCCAGCTTTTCTGAAATCGATTGATCATACTGAAGTAATTCAAAGACAATTTATCGACGTTTGTGACATATTGTAACACCTCGATATTTAAGTCTATATAATGCAATATTATGTATTGATGCTTCTTATCATGTATACAAAGTACGAAGAAATTGCATTACTCAAATAAAACAGAGCTGTCATGTTCAACCTTTGGTATGCGCTGACTTTCCAGAAGACTACTACCAATAATTACAGTGTAATGGGTTGGGACATCGCGATGGGATAAAAGCATCGGTGGTCCCAGCCATTGCTCTATAATCGTCCGCCGTCCACCCTCCGCCAAACCGGTGCACTAATGCCAATGACGTTAGTGTTGACTGTTGAACCAGTATATCAACCCAGCCATTGAAGGCCGACCAGGGGCTTACCTGGAAAGTGTGGTGAACAGTTCGGAGTAGCTTCCTTTCCGTTCCCGGACCAGGTGTAGGTATCCGACAGGGGTATCCGGGGAGGGGATGTCCTTCTGACATAGTAACATCGGAACCTTCTGTAGGATCAGCCAGTAAAACAGAGCCCGTATCTTCTCCAGATCCGAGTCTGACTCGCGTATGAGGTAATCCAACAACTCCTCATAACTCTCTCCTATCCCTGACGGAGCCT
Organism: Argopecten irradians; assembly: GCF_041381155.1. Classification (NCBI taxonomy): domain Eukaryota; kingdom Metazoa; phylum Mollusca; class Bivalvia; order Pectinida; family Pectinidae; genus Argopecten; species Argopecten irradians. The sequence goes on along the minus strand of NC_091143.1, from coordinate 18,931,124 downwards.
TAATGAGAAAAATACTTCAATATACATTACAATTATACACGTGCCTTCTATATTCAAATCGTGATCGTTTGTCATTCTAACACAAAGTTCATTACGCTGAGTAATATTGTAGATATATCTGTGAATTTTCGACAATATTGACTTCATTGTACGAAGGCAGCTAAGGAATGTATAACAAGTGACAATCAACAAATCGTAGAAAAGGCTATAAATAATTGCACGGCATAGTTTTACTGACGTCATCTGACAAGATGTTGACGCCACTGACTGCTCACAGTTATGTCCATCGCAAATTACAAGAACTTACCTTTCTCACGTACGTGTCCACGTGAGTAAACTCGTTCTGGTTAAATATTTCTTCTTTCCTGCCATGAGGAGGCGCTGGGTCAGGGTATCCGGGCTCTACATCCACATATAGTCGCTTTACGCTCTGGTGAAATGATAAATTCAAGGTAAATGTGTGGTTTATCAATACGAACTCTAACAATATAACCTAAATGAGAACTTATCAATATCCATTCTGCAAAGTTTTATCTTTTGGTGAGTGATATGCTATTAAAGAAAATTTCTGTGACATGATTAATTGGGATGGAAAAACACCATTCAATTAACGTATGGTTTCAAACATTGACCTTTTGATATGTCATGGTTATAATACTACCATGATATACGTTGGTGTCACAAACAGTGATGACCAGACCTACCGTAGAACTCTCACAAACAGTGATGACCAGACCTACCGTAGAACTCTCACAAACAGTGATGACCAGACCTACCGTAGAACTCTCACAAACAGTGATGACAAGACCTATTGTAGAACTCTCACAAACAGTGATGACCAGACCTACCGTAGAACTCTCACAAACAGTGATGACCAGACCTACCGTAGAACTCTCACAAACAGTGATGACCAGACCTATTGTAGAACTCTCACAAACAGTGATGACCAGACCTACCGTAGAACTCTCACAAACAGTGATGACCAGACCTACCGTAGAACTCTCACAAACAGTGATGACCAGACCTACCGTAGAAACTCTCACAAACAGTGATGACCAGACCTACCGTAGAACTCTCACAAACAGTGATGACCAGACCTACCGTAGAACTCTCACAAACAGTGATGACCAGACCTACCGTAGAACTCTCACAAACAGTGATGACAGACGTATACCGTAGAACTCTCACAAACAGTGATGACCAGACCTACCGTAGAACTCTCACAAACAGTGATGACCAGACCTACCGTAGAACTCTCACAAACAGTGATGACCAGACCTACCGTAGAACTCTCACAAACAGTGATGACCAGACCTACCGTAGAACTCTCACAAACAGTGATGATCAGACCTACCGTAGAACTCTCTCGTCTCTCCCTACTAATGGCTGGCCTCAGAACCTTGGAGCTCCTTTTCTGTCCTAGGTGATCCCTCGACATGTCAACATCTAAGAAGAGGAAAGGGGTTATTAAAATGACTCTGATAATATTTTTGATATTTTTTTCTCTGCGAATATTTCTGTATCATCTTTTATGTACTAGTTATGTTTGTATTGATTTGGACTTTTACATTGTTATACTCAAATGTGGAAACTTATAGCGCATCGCCTGCGGCTATGGTTTCGTTTGGCATGTACGTAACACCCCCCATCAATGTTTCCTGTACAACGCAACTACCTTTTGAATAGGGAAAAGTGCATGAATAACATCTTACTGACTGGAGAATCCAGAATTTCCATCGGATTCACCAAATGTGTTTTCCTGTTACGCGGTATCTTCTAGTCATGCAACCTAATGTCGATAATCAAAGGCTATTTGTTGCATTAAATACCATTGATTAAATAAGATGTTAAAACACTAATGATAATAACTTACCTCTCAGAGTAGGCCTAGTTTCCCCAGTAGCCAAGTTGGTATCTATTGTTGAACGATGACGTCACAATAGCAATTGACTTCTATGACGTCATAATGCAACTACCGAAAGGAGACTTGCAACTACTAAAAGGAGACAAGAGTAGAAGTAAATAATCGTCTGCAACATTTTTTTCAAGAGTTCGGGACTCAAACTCCAGTCTTTCCGCACAAGTTGTCCCATGTCTGTTACAAGAAAAATGAATTGCGCTAGGGACTTGATGTCTTTATTTTTTGTCTGAAATTAGACTCTTTATCACGTGGCTTCTCCACCGTGCTGTCAAAGGTTGGTGCCATGACTAAACTCGATTGGTTCATCTAATGTTCATTTTCAGGCTACTTAACAATCTGGGCCAAACCTACAATATTTTGATGGGACTTTCGAAGTTTTCACGGAATTTTCGCCTTGGTCATAGAAGCCAAGAAAATTGGAGCTAAGGAATTTTAATGTGGACAATGAAAGTAACAATACTTTCTCTTTGACAATTTGGGGTTCACCTGGATAGTATTGGTTTACGGAATCTCCACGTGTAAAATCGGTGTTACGCAACTATTCGATGAGCAATTTTTTTTAGCGGGAAATTGGAGCCAAGGCTTTTTCAGGTGAACAATTGAGGTTAGGGAATTTTTTTTGTGTATATCCTAAGTAACGAAATTAGGGTTGGGGAATGTTCACGAGGATAACTGGGGTTACTTTATTTCACGCATGGCCAAATTAACGTGGACAATCTGCATGGGTTAGGAGATTTTTGGGTGCAAATTGGATTTACCCAATAGTAATTATTTTGTGAACAATTGGGTAAAGGGATGTTCACGTGGACAATTTGAGTTACGTAATTTTCATACTACGATGTTGTGAAAAGTAGAAAAGGAAATATCGGCCTTTAATAGAATGTTTCATAGCAACCATTCTCTTGTCCTTAACGGAATGACTATTATTACATGTATCACCAAGATTTTACAACCGTCTGGAAAATGTGAACTATTTTATGTACCATGATATGTAGGGTAAATGATGTGATGAAAGCATTTTCTTTCGTATGCAATGTGACTTTTAAAACCAATCGAACACTTCACTCTTTAGCTATACAGGGACTTGAACAATTCTTAAAATATTCAGATGTTACCTTATATGTGACCTCAAAATCAGGTTCAAGCAATATTTGACCACCAGGAACATATAAAGTTTAAAATAACCCTATGTACGGTTTCTTTAGTATTGTTGACGAATTTAGAAAATGTCCTCAGTTTTTTAACTATCATCCTCGATATTCCAGGGGTTCCGTTCACTTATGATCTCTACACCCCTGGACTATCTCATAGTGAAATTGAAGGCAGCTCAGCGGAAAACATTTGACCAATCACAGGCTAGCAAAGATTTCCTTTGAAGACTACAGAGAGAGCGACGCCTAACATCAAAGCCACACAGTCAACCACAGTGTACCGTTATACGGCTCTTTTGATGTACATCGTATGACTAAATTACCTGTTCTATTCTGTTGGCTCCAGTTTTACTATGAGATAGTCCAGGGGTGTAGAGATCGTAAGTGATCGGAACCCCTGGAGTATCGAGGATGTTTAACTATTGAAGTACCAAGTAAGTAAAGCATTCAGCCATAACCCAGGTGGATTCAGTGGTACAATAACAGTAAAAACCACTGGATTTAAGACATCTAAAATGAATGTACCATTACAAATTATCGAGACTATTTCTTCTAGAACATTATCAGAATATTTATACCGTTAACATGAAAAGGGTTACTTAAGTTTGTTGCTTCAATGAAATCACATACCATTCTGTTCTATGTTCTACTGCATCATAGATGGGTCCATTTGTAGAACACTTCCTAAGACCGAGATTTCCTGTCCTTTCTTGTATACTTCCCGAAGTGCTGATGAGGTATTTCCCATTTCCCACCACTGCTATCACATTTACACCTCAAATTATATATAGATTACACATATTAAGCCTGGTTTTTTTATTTTTTATTTTTTTTTTATTTCGAGAAGTGCCTTGATGTACCAGAAATGAAGTCTACAAAAGATTCACAGGCGACATCTAAATCATATAAAGATTGTTGTATGTACATTTAAGATTTTGCTATGGTAGTGAATTAAACTAAGTAACACAAGAGGCACCATGGGCCTGCATCTATCTACATACATTCTAAAACAGAGTATCATCTTTATCTCAACATTTCTCTTGTAAATTACGAAGATGACTAAATGTTATTTTTTCAGAGTTAACCATTTAACCTTAAAGATGCTCCACCGCCGACAGAGCATAAATAATATTCATCATTTGAACAATTATTGGTGTTGAATCGTGTATGTATATGCCTAATTAACACAAAAAATAATATGGAAATAATTTCTTTCGCCTTTGATGCATGCGCAATCAGTACTTCATTCCATATAGGATATAGTGCCACAGAATTTTTTCGGGATGCAATTAATTATTTTTCATATTTCTAACTTGAAATAAAATAAGAAGCTCGAACTTTTTCAATGGTGGTAATGGTGTAAAGTAAGTAATTTTTGTAACTAAAGAAAAATACTAAATCGTCTGCTCCTGTTTTTGATAGTGAAAAAATACCATTTGTCAGCGGTGGAGCATCTTTAAAAGTAAGTGAAGTTCTTTCATTTAAAGAAACTTGAAAATTGCTAAGAATGAAAATTTTATACTACATTTGTATATGCGAATGAAAGTCAAATATAAAGAGGATGATAATATTACCGAGGAGGCAGACAAGCCAAAAATCACACAAGACCGATCATATTTTAGAATGTGATTTATTCCAGCGTCACTATACAGAGTACAATGATTACCAGGCCTGTGTTGGTACTGTTATATATGTACCAGTGGAATAAATGTACCGTTTTATCAATACCCTCACAATAAAAATGTCGCATCTCATATAATAGTAATTATAATGATGGAAAAATTCTATGATTTTTTTTGTATTTTTTTATATAAAAACCAACATTATGATCATTCTTGGTAGATGCAAGTTTCCACCTAGTTATCTTAAACCATAGATTAAGCATGTCAAAACAAATTTTTTCCCTAAATCATAAGTATAATGAAAAGATTAGAATATATACACAATATGTACAAATATCATAACTTACTACATCTCCAAACTCTTTTGTGATTCTCACCAAACCATAAATAACCTCAATAACATCATCTATCATTGCTGGTGATTTTTTCCCATATATTTTTTTTTTTTTTTAAATTTTTTGTTTGTCTGATTTTTCATTTCATTTTTAGACTTTTAATAGTTTCTTAACATGTAAATATACTGGAGAATACTTAAGCCAGTTCTTCCTATGCCAGATAATTATAATATTAAATCAAACTTGCAGTAAAACACATTTACAACAAACATATAAAAGCCCTTTCATTCCATCCATACACTATCAAATCTAATGATTTGAATATATAATTCCCAATGTAGTAAAAGATATGACAACCACACCAGAATAACTACTTTGTGACCTAATCGTCGCCGTCATTGTAAATGTGCTTTAGTGTGAATTTTTTCTCTATGAAAGTTGCGGAAAGAACAAGGATAGCTAAATATGCTAGATGAATACTGATAAGATAAGGACTTTTTCTATCACAAATACAATCATACTGCGATTTTAATATTTCACAAGGGGTTTGATTGAAGTGACCAAATTTTACTTTTTATATATAACATTTATCATTGGAAGTTGTTTACTTCATTCCTAATGTTAACTTTAGTAACAGCATTACTTCAGGAAACATCCGAGTTCACTTTCACATAGCCTTTCATTCTAAAACTAGACAATGCACAAAGCCAAGCTACAGTGTGTTCATCTAAACACAAATAAAACAAAGGTAAATTTTCAATTATTAAACCACTCTCGTTCAAAACCAAGGAAACTTAACAGTGATGATCAATACTCTATCAGTACAGAGATCAGTGACAGTTGTAAACAAATACTGGGACCAGAAGTTTAAACCCCCTGACAGACTTATCTATATTGATACATCAGACTATTGCTTCTATGCGTATTACAGAGTTCTCTCCCTTACAGGCTGGTATCACGCGACATCTTTTCTTAGGGAGCTAAAATGACATCATTGTCCCTTAAAAATAAGATGTCACAGATTCACACATGAAAACAAAACATAACAATAAGTACCTACTCGTAAGGGCAGGTAACTCTGTAATATGCAATTACAGATTGGGTTACCAACATCAGAATTTCTGTGGTCACATTAAGAAGAAAACAAATAATAAATTTTTTTGTTATCCCAGCATTAACAACAACCAACAATGACGTCACAGATTACAAATCAAAACAAACAAAAATAAATATTATATATATGTAGGACTTGGTCTTGGGTAGTAGCACTTGTAATATATATTAATGAATTTCAATTTTTATAATATCTATATATAGTCTTTAATGTTTTAAAATTGAAGCCACACCAAAAACTGGTAATGGGTGAACAACTTCACATTCATATAAGGGGACAGCAATAGAGGTTTTGGAGAAAGTTGATCTTCCCCCATCATTTATCAATAACATAATGGTATTAAAATGCATCCCTACCTCTTATCAAAGTGTTCAAACTACATAAAGAGTATAATGAAATTCATGGAGCTGTAAATGGATTTCTTTTGGGTAGTTTTGTGTATAGAGTATTTTTTTTTTAAATGTTTTTTTTTCTGCAAATACTTTACTTTTATTAACACACTTTCAAAAAATAAATTGGGCCTATCTACATTAAGACAGTTTCTACATTTTAAGAAAAAGAACCTCCTGATGTTTTTCCAACATGACAGGGGGGGATTTAATAAACTCAACAATACTGACTACATATGTACTTTTGAAACTAACATAAGCAAGATGTTGTGATTACTAGTAAACAGCTCATCAATAAGAGGTAAAGGCAAAATGAATGTAATGTTAGTAATTGTACAAAAACTCAACTTGTACAGGTGGTATACAATGCACTAAATATAACACTTACGAGATTTTAACGGTATATAAATGCATGAAAAGATGTTAAAAAAGAACTCGTGCTGCTGTGAATATTAAAGATCTAAAACACAGACTCTAAACAAACTACAACCAGACATGAAATCCCATACACATGATTCAATACAAAATATAGTTGCGATTCACACCTTGGATCTGATGATACGGCCTACCAGATTTAATGGACAAGTTTGATGATTATAAGGGATTCTCGGAAACTGTATTATATTTGAATGATGTATCATGTACATTTGATACAAGATGAAAAAACTGACCGATACAGAAATGCCAAAATCATTGTATTAAGATCATGCACATATTATATACCGGGTTCACACCGAGAAAAATATAGAGACAAATAGATTATAAAAGGCTGGAGGGCTAGTACAGAAATATCCGAGTATACCACTACCCCCAGAGATATGCAAATCTACACAGCTAATATGAAATGATGATATTTGATAGGTATCTACAGGGGTGTTACAGTAGACAAGGAAAGCTAGACAGGAATGTTTAATATTTCTGATGATTAAATGGGCATTATAACTAGTCACACACACAAAGTTGTTAACTAACTAAAGGTAAAACTGAATTACAAGTAAAATAGTGGCTCAAGGAAACAAATCTGAAAATGATTTAAACAAACTTCAAACTTGTGCATTATATCTATTTTCATTGAAGAAATATTTATATACAACTGTTCCCTAAAGATGAATTTCAAGGATTCTAGTGCAAGTGGCTCCAGTTGGTATATGTAATGCAATAATATATAAAACACATTAAACTCCAAACTGAAATCTTTTGCATGTTGTAAATAGCATGAAATATGATGTATATTTTATATTTTGAAATTCTTATGGTGATCATAGATGACCGTTTATAAATCATTATGTATTCTGTTCATATACGGATATGTTACATATCATAATACATAACTAGGTACCATTTTGAATTTTATGTTCAATGCATGCAATATGTGAGAACTTCTTTATGACTAAAATCAATGAACAAATATTAACTATAAACCCTTAATATTCCAAACTGTAAACCAATTTGTTTTCACAGCGACTTTAGGTTACATGCTTCGGCTGTTTCTGTGCTTGTCATATTATCAGGGCGATTGTTTTTCACGATTTCTGATCATCCACAAAAATGAAACGCACAAGAAATAAGTTGGTTTATAGTGTAATCATGTACAACATTGCAAAAAGACTACTTAACAGAAAAAAAATGTCAACCAGAACCTTTGAAAAAATCAATCTCTTGTATGAAACCACAGATATTATCTAACTTGTTGAAACACTTTCTCTTTTACTATCTTTTTCCGTTAGAATAATTCAATATTAAGAATATGTTTTTTGACAACAGATCAGAAACTTCTCGTTATTTCTAGCTGGTAAGAGAACTTTAAGATTGACCACTGTAGTTAAAGGACCTAATATCTTGATCTGTTTCCTGATTTTAAAGAGTGACTTTCCTGGCTACAAGGAGCTGAGTATCTCAAGCTTCTAATCTAACACAACCAATGTTAACAGCATGACTTATTGTGTTATACACATTATCAGTTCCCTAGTAGTAAATATAATGTTGTTATATATATAATGTGTATCAGAAATGGTCACTCCAGAAGCATCCAGTCTTCATACTTGCAAGAAAGCAACAGTGATCCCACTATGTGTAATTATAAGGCTACAAATAATCTGTCATTTACTGAAAGCTGCGATCACAGCCCATACAAGCTCATTGGTCCCCTCTTTCATACTTTCATTTTCAAAGTCCAAATCTAGTAGCTCACGCACGCGCTTCATTGCAATTTCATAATCATCATCGGACAACGGTGCAAATGCATTTTCAAGAACGTCTGAAGCATGTGCAAGGTAGATCAAAGAAAGAAGTCGGCGATCCATTCTATGGGCGTCGTTGGTCCAGCGACTAAGGACAGCATCCTGAACCTTCTTGATTAGTTTCTGTTTTACCCCTGAGTCAGTGAGGGGGTGCGTGGTCATGTCAAACAGAAGGAAGTTTTGTTTTTCAGTAGAACATACACCCTTTTCTACCAGATTTTTGGCCAGCCTCTCTCGAACGTTCCTAAGCTGGTATCGCAGTTTCAAAGGATTCCAAGTTTCTCCTGAAAGATAACATATACTATATGTACTTTTGTATTATATATTCAAATTGTTCTGATAACTGTGGGCTGTACCATATTTATTTATCTATTAGGTTTTCAAGTTTGAAAAGCCTCCGGTTGACCAACAAAAATATTTCACTATGGTTGAGACGGTTGACCAACAAAAATATTTCACTAGGGTTGAGATATCTTGACAAACCCATGTAATTATAACTTGAATTGAATTTATGACTAGTTTTTTTGTTTTGTTTGCTATGCTCAACTTTATGCTGTTTTTGATGCTAAACTGAGGTATTGATTGCTGTATTCTGTCATGTTTTGCTTTAAAATCATAAATATTGTCTAAACATAATTGAGGAAACCCACAGAATTGTCACTTGTTTTAACCATGAGAGAGTTATTTTTTAACTTATCAATCCATAGGGTACGACTGATTATATATGCTAATTAACCTCTAGAACAGAATGTTTGGGCAAAACAATGGCAATATCAATATTGATGTGCAATCTACAAACCAATGTTCAAATCGCAGTGAGAACACTATTTTAAGACTTCTATCTCAACTTCTTATAAGGGAGAAAAATAATCATTCCCTACCTTGAGCGTGTGTGACCGGTACGTATAACCTTGACCCTTATTTTGCGGGTGCACCCTCAAGGTCGGGAAAGATTCTATTAATCACTATCTATCTATCTACAGGAGATGATACCTCTGTGATATTACAGTAAATGATATAAAACATCAATGTATGATATATCCCATAGAAGTAAAATTACATTATCTACAAAAAGCATACCACTTAAATATTCAATCCAGCTTTGCACAGTTTCTGGGGGTTCAGTCTCCTTGACATGTCTCAGTGCTTCATCCAATAAGACGTCACCAGTTGGGTTATTATTACGACACAATATTTTTCTGTTTAAAAGACTCCGTCTCCTCATTCCAGCTTTTTCCAACTCCACTCGTCCTCTCAGGGCCAATTCTATTAATATACATCCTCTCAATCCAGAAGATATGCAGTCGTTCCAAAAGGATGTGTACCCCTAGGAAAAGACAGAATAAACATCAACTTTTTGCTAAGAAATTTACAAAGTTTAATACAGGGCTTTTGAGATACCAAAAACATGTGGGTGAAGATTTACTGTCGATTAGTTACACCTTATGATGATAGTGACATTAACTTTTAACATGATTCTTTTGATGTCACAATTGCAATCAATGAAGGGACTTATTGACAGTAAATTGTACTTTAATCACATTATTTTGGTATCCCAGACCACGGGGACCCATATAAGTTGTGTAAACAAATTAATGGGGTTCCAGGTATAAGTTTGTGCTATGTTGCTAGTAATATGAACAGATCAATTATGACACATAAAATATAAATAACATGCTGTATTAGGGAAATAATTCATTGTTGGTTTCATTTCAATAAATTCTATTAGATGAAAATGTTCATATAAATGGACGAGATAACAGGCTAAGCCTATATACTGGTAAATCTTCTCCATAGTGGTGTATAGAGCTGGGACGATAGTGATTGTACAATCCGATACATATCACGATACCTCATGATCACCTACCATCCGATACATATAACAATACTTTATTTATTTAAATGGGATTGTCAAAGCAATGAACCACTTCAATGGATGTACAATCTGATTAAAACACAGATCCTTATAACCACTCCGTTCAATAGAGGATCTGACAATATCCCATAAGGGGTCACGTCCAGATGACCTTTATACCACGTGTTTTAGAGCAAATGCAGTTTCTACACCTTACAACATCAATTGAAAAGTCTTTTCGCCCCAGTATACTTATACAATTAGCTTTGTTGTGTTTTCGGGCGAGATGACTACATACCCGAAAATAATTTGGACAGCTTTTTCAAACTATTTCGTCCCCAGTCAAGATTCTGGCAGTGCCAATTTGATTGGCCATTTCAAAAGGTCATTTTGACGTGACCCCTAAAGGGATGTTCTCAGATCCTCTTATCCAACGTAGTGATAATAAGGATCTGTATTTTAATCAGATTGATGGATGTAATTTAAAAAAAAAATTTGAACACCAACTAATTTTAACAGAGAGTTCTATATTGACACAGATTAGAAATTCTGTTTTAGGAAATAAGTCTGTCCACAGTGTCAGGACATAAAGCACTGCTAGTACTAGCGGTTACTGTATGTCACCGGTAGTGCTTGCAGCGAAATCAAATCGTCCGTGTTGGCCATGCTTTTAAACACATATGGCACTGATTATGGAATCTCATATTTGCTTGGGCTAATATATATATATAACCATATTTACATTCATTGGAATGACCAATCAAACACTACCTAACACAGTGCTTGTATTCCCGGAAACGAGACTTACAACTACTATACTTTCACTTTCAGAATTTCGATCTTTCGGTATATGTTTACAGTTATTCTATTAGAAAATACAGTTTAATGGATTTTGAAGTGACAATATAGGATTGCTCTTTGTTTTTCACAACAATATAGCAGATCGATATCGTATCATAATTTGGTTCTGTCGAGCGATACTTGTATCGTGTTGAAGTGTACCATGATTCAACGATGCATTGGTGTACCGTACCCACCCTAGTAGTGTATTATAATCGAATTAATTAAAAGTAATTATCTTTCAAATTATATGAACATTAGCTGGTGAGTCCGTGCATGACCACCTTTTAGTAGCTTTATTTCATTAAATAAGTGTGGCAATAGATGTGCATTTTGTATGTAAATGAATTTATCCAACAATAATCAATCAATGTTTTTATAATACTAGGGTTTTTTTGTCACCCGGCCAGACTTTCTCCGCATGCATGACTGAATAAAATGAGAATTTTGAAAAGTTTCATTACTAATTTAGACAAGTATAATCCACCGTGCGTTTATCCTTGTAATATATGTGTTTATTAATTATAATATAATGCAAAACTTCAAAAGTTTAATTACAATGTTATCGAATTGTTGTTCAGTAAAAGAAAATTGTACGGGCTAGAAAAATTAAGGCATTAAAGATGCCCCACCGCCGACAGAGCATGAACAATACTCAGTCATCATTTGAACAATAACTGATTGTTTAATCATGTCCTATATTAACACAAATATACATATTATGTAAAATGATCTATTTTGCTTTGGATACATGCATAGTCAGTACTTCAATCCATATAAGGCATAGAGGATTTTTTTTTTTTTTTTTTTTGGGTCATTTGCTCATTTACAAAAGAAATATTAATTCCTTTTAAATATTAATTGCCACAAACGATAGATCTGACATGGTTGTCGTCTTGGTAGAGACTAATTTACTGTTTCAGCCAAATTTGGATATTGGATTCATTGAACAAAATAACCTACTTCGTTTCCACTGATCCCATTCCGATTGATTTTTTATGATGGTATCTTAGCCTATTCTACATAAACTGACGAGATCCAGACATCTGTAACCGGTATGTTAGACATCCAAAATACAAGTGGCAGATCTAGCTTCCATAAACTACAAACAAGTCTATTTAATAAGATACCGAGAGGCAAATAATCGCGAGGGTCCATAGTAGTTTCAAGAATATCGAATAACTGATATTGTACTTCATATCATCTGTAAAGGAAATTACCGAATACGATAAGTCAAATCAATGACGTCGACAATTTCCAAAATGTGCACTAGCTTCCTAGCTATTGAAGTGTGGTAAAAATGCAACTCATAGGCTATTGGGCTATTTAGACGGAATTTTAGCATGATTTTCCCATCAATTATGTGCTCGATTCAAAGTTGCCACTTGAACAGACCTCTCTATCTTTCAGCCCTAACAGCAAAACTTCTTCCAGTAAAGTGAGACGTGTTTCCTTCGAATCGTGATCTTCCTCTTCTTCTTTGTAATTATCATCTTCCCGGTGTTCCTTCCCACCTTCAGCTCCATGTGAAGATACAACCTTGCGCTGAACAAGGCCACTAGCCCTACTTGTCATTGTTGTCACAAAACTTTACTCTAGTTGTTGTATATTAGCAAGTTTTAATATCACCCCTACTTTCCGCTTTGCCAACAACAAATATGGCCGATGAAAATTTTATTGACGTATGCTCGCGATTCGGCGAGACTAAATGAAATGCACTAACGAGCTATACTTTATGTGCGAAAAACTTCATTTGTTTAAATATGACCTAAAAGGGAGTTTTCATCTGTCAAACAAGCAAATAGATAAAAAATAATGCGAAATTTAAGGAGAAGCAAGCATTGTTTAAATTGGAAAACGTTTTCGGTGACGGATAGGTTTACTATTTCAGCGGAATAATATTTTATCATGAACTTTTAAATTTTTAAAAATTTGTATCTATCATTACAAAGACTTATTGAAATATATAGAATCTTATTTTTTTGCTCTTCCATTAAGCCTTTATTGTGCCATTAAATGCATCTCCAAAACATTGTTAGTTTAATCCGGATTTTATTCACAGTTCTTTAGATGGGTTTTCATATTGTATTTGCCCATTCACCACAGACTCGCACATATTGTGAAATAAATTATTAGAAATAATTGATAAATCAGTAAATGGTTATCAAGTTTTCAATAAATTTCAATATTTTTCAGGAACAAAGTATATTTGTATTTCTTTATTTTATAAAGTATAATAAACATTACAGTATATTCACTGTTGGATTACAGTGTTGTCAAGGTAAACATCCATATTGCTCAGTAGGAAGCTGTGTGCAACTAGATTGTCCAGCTAGAAACTAAGCAAGCAGAATGAATAACGTCAGAACATATAACTCTTCTGTTCGAGTTGGAAATTGGAATGAAGACATCCAACTAGAAGAGGTAAATACTTCAATTTACGAAAGATTACCTACGAATTGTTAACCGGTTCGTTAACTTGCAAGTTCCACGTACGTTGACCGAATTTTACTCTGGTTTTATTTTGACATTCTTACCAGAGCAAAAATGATGCCAGATGCAATAATTGATGGTCCAGTCATTATGTATATCTTGACAGTAGACATTGAAACATCATTTTTCCCATTAGATTCAGTGCTTTTTCTTTGATTTTATTGGGGTTTACCATATTCAATACCAAAGAAATTTTACCTGGTAAAGAAAACATTCTGGATTTTCTTTTGATATAAATGATCTTATTTTTGTTTGTGTTCTGGTTTTTAAACTGTTCACGTATGGAACAAATACATGTATCAATATTAATATTTTCTCTGGTAGGTTCTTTAAGAATAGTAATAAAGTTCTGTTGCATTTTGTTTTTAAAATTACCATTTTGTTGTGTGTATGAATTGTACTAATATGAATTTAAGGCAAAGCCTCAGAAGAGCGCAGCTCCATGTCATGTAAATACAGGATTATATAACATCATAACTTTATATTGTTTACATTTTTCTACGAGATTAACAATAAAATATATTTCACCAAGGATTTATAAGTGAGAAGGATTCGTGTCTGTCTCTTTACACTACTAAACACCACGCGAGACGCTTATGAACCGGGAATAAAAACCGTTTTTCTCAACAAATACTTGTCTTATCGAGTCAAACGAAACACCAATGTAAAGTAAATGAAATTACACAACGTTTATAACTTGCTTTAAAGACGGAAGATTTAGAAGAAATGTCTTAAACTTTCGTTAAAAAAAACACGACCGCTCATGAAATGGCAGCACGCTTCAGAAAGTAAGACGGTAACCCTCGCACCCCCATGCTACATCAAAGGCTGCGGCGGCAGATATCAAAGGAAATCAGTCGTCGCCCAACGTCACGGTCAGTGCACAAACACAAAAGCGCCTGCGCTGTCTTTGCCCAAAACTCAGTGTGACTTATCCTTCTCATATACGTCCTTGATTTCACTGATATGCACAGGATATCAATAGTTGGAAAGAATTCGATATAATCCAAATGCAATAGTTCAATTTACTTTTCATCAGATGCGGAGAAAACTTGGAAATATGCCACACATGTTATCAAAAATACGCGGGAAACAGTGCCGTCATCTTTGGCGTCAGGTTTTGTGACGTCACTGCTGACGGTGCCGTGCGCTTGAGAACATACAGAGTACCCTATTATTATATTTGGCCAATACATTTGTTGCGTTGTTCTTGTATATATGTAAGTTAAAGTAATTTTAAAGCGTATCCCGATGACATGTTTCGTCTAGTACAGAAAATCTCAAATCTCGCCGTGCTGATAACGAGAATTAAAACATGGCTGCCTACATGGAGGCGCGAGACTTTTCCCGCGGGACACGATTTCAAAGTCCAAGGGGTACTGGAATGTATTGGAATCTATATGCTCACACACGTGTTATGGTTAGTAGAGCTTCGCTCTACGCGGCCTTCGGCCGCGCAGAGAGCTGCGCTCTTATAATTTGATATTCGATGATACTTATGTAGGCAGTGATATCAAATTAAACTCTTGATAATCAACTTCCAATGCTATTTTTTAGGATGCACTGAAGGAATTTCTAGAAAAAAGGGACAGAGGAGAACTACCATCTCAGAAGCGATCAAAATTGAAGGATATGCTCTTCAAACCAGTAAGAAAAAAATATTCAGTTGGAAATTTAAGATAATGTCAAAGACTGCATGTAAACTTCAAAATAAATCAAGGTTGAATGTGATTTTAAATTAATTTTTCATTTTCTAACCTTTAGGGTTGCAATGCAAGTTTTGATTTCAAAATTTGAATTGAAAATTGAAACAAATAGAAAATAGATTTGTCACAAATTATCTGTATAAATGTCAATTATTCCATTGGAAAAGATACAAAAAAAAAGAGATAATTCTTGATACATAATTATGATTAATTCTCATTTGTTTTCATGCTAAATCCAACTCTCTGATTGGCAGATTCTTTTTCTTCATATACTTTAAAGAAAAAATCTGAGAATAGCGCAAAAATCCGACGTATTCATGATGTCACAATAGAGACGTCGACGTTGCGTATTGATTTAGAAAAAAATAATCGGTTGGAAAATCAATAGAATCATACATTTAAATGTATTTTATGTTGTAAAGTAGTCTGAAAAATTAATTATAAGCATTGATGTGACTATTTTTTAACTTCATAGAGGTATGAAATAAATTTTGTTTGCAAACTTTTGTGAGAATCCGCTACATGGATTCACACAGTTTGCAAACAAAATTTCATTCATACCTCTATGAAGTTAAAAAAATAGTAACATCAATGCTTTAGTAAATAAACACAGGCAAATAACTTGCAAAGCTAAAGGCGTTTAGGGCATGCAATTACATTATACAGTCAAACCTGCCTTAGTGACCACCTTTAAATAAAGACCACTTATTAATAAGACTTTTTTCTTAGGGTCTCAAGTGGTCAATTTCAACACAATTTCACCTGTATATAAAAACCTCTTGGATATAAAGAGTATTTGTTTTTTTCAAAATCCCTTGGATGGTCTTTATAGACAGGTTTGGCTGTAGTGTTTTTTCATGGAAGTTAAAATTTTATACATTGTAATGTCTTGCTTTTATTTCCCTTAGGTTAGTCTGAGTATATCTAGAGATGGATGTGTACACTATGGGGATGTGGTAGCCCTGCAGTGTCTTGGAGCACAAGATCGTACCAACTACACAAACGATGGCCCTCGCGCTACATGTATGTTAACGACCACTCCCCAGGCCAGTAACCTCCTACAAATGACAAAGATGGAGGGCATCTGTGATGTATCGGGGAGCACAACGTTAGAGCCCAACCTTCGTAGCTCATTTGTAATTACAGGGTGAGTATAAGAGAAATTCACCATGTGTACTTACTTTTAAATTATTAAATTTTCATTGATTTAGATTCTCTTCATTGTAGAGTTATCTGCTCGTGTCAGCTTGAGGTTAAGAACTTTTGATTGATCAATACATATCAGTTTTTGTAAGAATACCTCCATGAGCATTTGTAAATTTAATATCATATACACAACCAATACTTGTTCAATACTCCAAATAACTCTACATTATGAAAAGACAGCCAGACTGTTGATGATTATAATAAGTCATTATAATTTGTAAATACCAACAAGTTTATGCCATCCGATAAATTACATTATAACATACTTTGCATAATCATATTAAGATCTTCATGCAAGAATTTAATCGTTATAAATACTAAAGATATATATCAGACATAATGATTCCATATTATCTTCTAATTTTGAACAAATCTTGGTAATAGCCAATAGCCAATGAAGCCCCTTGTCTCTGATTGACCCAAACTCGATACTCCAGGGGTTCCGATCACTTACGATCTCTACACCACTGAACTATCTCATAGTAAAACTGGAGACAACAGAACAGATAATTTAGTCCTTTGATGTACGTGTACATCACAAGAACCTTAACGGTACACTGTGGTTGACTATGGAAAGCTATGCAAGCCTATGATTAGTTCAGATGTTTCCCCTGAGCTGCCTTCAGTTTTACTATGAGATAGTCCAGGGGTTTAGAGATCATAAGTGATTGGAACCAGCCAATGAAGCACTCTGTCTCTGGTTGACCCTGTTATTGTTTGTTACAGCTGTGAACCTTACCAGGCCAAGGGTAACAAACTGTGTTATGGTGAGGACTTTTACCTGTGTACAATGGACGGTGAGGGTGGTAATGTAAGTAGATTTTAGAGATTTCCTTTGTAAAAGTTTTACCTCAAGCCGTTTTGAATTTTCTGTTCTGAATAAGTAGAGAAATTTTGTTTTTCCTTGTCTTCTTCCAAGGATGTTTTTGGGTGGCCTTTAATGGATACAATTTCCATATTATATCTACATTTACCAATTTTCCTTATCAACTATTGTCTGTTAATGACTCAAATTAGTTATATCAGAGGAATATTAAAATGATACAATAACTGTATATAACTATGTACAATACAGATACATATACCAAAGATCTTCATAACCAACTATAAAGTGTAGCATTCATTCATTCATTCATTTATTCATTTTCATTCATTCATTCATTCATTCATTCATTCATTCATTCATTCATTCATTCATTCATTCATTCATTCATTCATTCATTCATTCATTCATTCATTCATTCATTCATTCATTCATTCATTCATTCATTCATTCATTCATATATTCATTCATATATTCATTCATTCATTCAATTATCTGGGGCTTCTTTTAAGGTCAAACACCCTATTCAATGTTCTAATTTCTTGTTGTGTTCAGAAACCCTCATATTAAAGCACATGATCAGACCCTGTATATATGTGTATATTTCAGTGTATTTCATTTATTAATAAGGCAGTTACTAGTAAGCTTGTTGTGATATAAGTTTCTCCTTATGTTAATGACAGACTCATTTGGCATCTTTCAAAGTCACATTAAAATCTTTAATAATGAGCTCTGGTGTAAAATTATAAATGAGATGTATCATCTGATTACAGCTTTATCTACAAAGTGACAGAGCTACCCTTCAGAAGTCTGCCAGCCAGTCTCGTCACCAGGCTGTCACATTTGTTCCTAAACCATCCGCTCTCACAAAATGGAGGATGCTCTACTACGACCCACGAATGAGGATGGAGAATGAAGGTCTTCCTGTTCCAGTATGTATTCTGTTTTTGCATTTTATAGAGTTATCTCACCTTGTTGATAAGTATTCATTATGATCATCATTGATGTCACTATTTATTTCTGTTAGCAGGAATTTATGTTTCTTTTTTTTCAAATTATTATATGACATTGCACATACAAATGCATGATGTCACAACCTACCTTCAGGGCAGATAACTCTATAATATACAAATTAAAAATTATTTCCAATGGATTATGTAAAAAAAAAACTTCAATATTGTATTTTTGAGACAATCAATATATATTGGATCTTACATGAGTGTTCATTTCATATGAGATTTTATGAAACGATCGGGTCTAAGAAGTTTTAATTCTCAGCGAGCAAAAATAAAGCTTTGACATAAGTTTCATAAAATCTCATATGAAATGAACACAAAATTAAGATACTTTTTATCACGTAAGTGCAAATAACTACATAGCAAAGAATTTCACGTCAAAATGTATTCCGAAAATCCAGCAAAGGCAGCCATTTGGTTCCATCGTCATCGTAATCCTTACGTCACATTATTTATCCTGATGTCATTTTAATGTTTCTGTCTGATGTCACAATGAATTTCCATCCAATGAAAATCACTCCAGGTCATATTATACTAGTGACATATGCAAAAATATTACACAGGCGAAATCATTTGATATCAGGCTGATTATGTGATAAAATTATTTACTAATACACTGTACATATATATTTCAAGAAAAATAGTAAAATAAAATAAAAAATCTAGATATTTTAAAAGAAAAACGTAATAACCTTGCTCTAGTAGCTCATAGTTGTTGACTGATATGTTCCTTGTTTTCTTTGTCTAGGCTAACAGTATAGTAATCATGTGTCATAGAGTGACCAACCAGGACTTAGCTGTGGAGGAGAACTTTCAAATGAGGTGCGTGAAAAAATTAAAACAAAGAAAAAATAACCCAAAGAAAACTTAAACATACAAGCTCCTGGTGACTTCAGAACAATCTAGTTGTTTAAAGAGTTTTGACATTTATCTGAGCTTGAAAATCATGAAACTTTGATAACTATAATAATTTGAGGACAACATATTTTTTCTACGTCGGCCGGCATACCTTTCAGTTAGGTTCCTTTTAACAACCAGAGCCATTTAAGGATGTGCCAGGTTTAAATTGAGGGAAGCCAGAGTACCTTGAGAAAAACGACTGACCTGTGGTCAGTACCTGGACGCCTTAACCACTTGGCCACTACAGCCCTTTCAGTATACCTCTTGCAAATTTATTTGTAATTTTATTTTGTTTGTTTATAAATAAATCACACCAAGCATGTATTTTCCCCTAAATTAAAGCTGTATAAAGTACCATGCTTAGTATTGTATTTATTCATTGAAATCAATATTTTTCAGAACCCCATTCGGACACAGAGAGTATGAAATTTCTGCCCACACATTCCTAGATTCTCACCGAGCAGAAAAGGATGTAAACCGATGGATGGTATTGATGGGCGTACCTGGTGACGAGATTCGCCCGGTCGGCCCGGACTGCTAACATTATCATCATCCAGAATGATCAAAACATTTCACCTGTGATCATGTACACACTTTCAAGACTCTGGAATTATTTTAATGAAGTGCAAATAAGGAAGAAAAACTTTTACAAAAGGATCTAGCACAGTTTAGAAACTCAAACAAAAGAAGAACTTTTATGAATTGTGTTGATATTTAGTATTGCTTTATAGAATATACAATATGTTGATCATGGATACAGCCGTGTTGTATAGGATTAA
The DNA here is from genome assembly GCF_041381155.1 of Argopecten irradians. NCBI lineage: Eukaryota > Metazoa > Mollusca > Bivalvia > Pectinida > Pectinidae > Argopecten > Argopecten irradians. The sequence goes on along the minus strand of NC_091143.1, from coordinate 18,910,734 downwards.
ATTAAAAGCTGAATGCCAAATACATTTGAATGTGTAACGAAGGAAAAGTGCCTCAGGTATTGCAATATCAATCATAATTGTAATTATTTTGAAAACCTTCTAAGTATTAGAAATGTTTCCGAAAAGTATTGTCACTATTCCAAAGGATTTCAGTAACCATGGTATTACAGTTAAGGACCGAAAAAAGATGTGATATGTACTATTAATTGTACACATTTTTTTTTTAATTTCATATTATATATGTAAATATTTGTAAAAATGTAAATTAACCTATATAAAACATATGAAAATATTCTTTGTTTGTTATTTTCCTTGACTTAAGTCCATTGGTGATGTGCTTTTGCCTTTTATATACATACTGATGGAAATTGCCATAGCGAAAGCTAGCAGTTTATCATTATTAATTGTTGCATTTCTTATAAAATTCATTTAGCAAGCATCTATTATAGAGACTAGTGAATAAAAGTCAAAATCTTAATGTATATTTACTGAACAATTATTTTTCATCTTGGTACTTTTCACGTCTTCTTTTGCCATCATAAACAGTTCCAGGTCATGAATATGTCTTTGGACCACTTGAAATGAATGAAATAAAGGATTTCTGTAAATCTGATTCCTACATGTTGAGATCCATTATGAATTACCCACCAGACACTTGTTTCAGAGTTCTGATGACTGGTTTCATAGTTTTGACAACTGGTTTCAGAGTGGTTGAGATGATTAAAAATGATAAAAGTTTTTTTGCTGTGTTACTCTCACAGCCAACTGCAATTTTCAGGATAAAGATATTAGACCAGTTAATGTCAGTTTTTGAGTGGAAAGCTACCAGAGCCTTAAACTTACCCTCTTCTACTTCTAGAATATGACATAGATCACTTGATTTGTAGTCTTCTATTTGTGGCAGCTCTTCCATCTACTGTGAAATCATTAATTTTCGTTGGGTTTTAATTTTCGTGGATTTCGTTATTTGACCAAAATCAAACGAATTTACGTCCCAACGAAAATTGTTCTTTTTTAATAAATGTATACGAATGTCATGTTAGTTTATGCATTCATTGGATGATTATATAAGTACCTAACTTCCTGCACGGCCTTCTCCACGATTTTAAATGTCAACAAAATTGTAAAATTTTTTAATCCACGAAAATTGAGCCCAACGAAAATAAATGATTTCACAGTATAAAGTCTTTTGAGAAGTCACTTCTCTTCTCAGAAGAATAAAAATCGAATCGGCCTCATGGATTTCAAGTGAATATCTTTTGATCTTTAAAAATGTAATTTCAAAGTTTAATAGTCAAATATATTAAAATTATCCTTGAAGACCCATTTTAGATGTACAAAATGTTTTGTAAAATTTGAAAGTGAAAATCCCTCTCTACCCGACATGAAAATTACACTCCCTTACAGATGCAGAATACACCTTGTGACCTATAGGTAGTGAAGTCACTTAATTAATTTTTGGGGTGGTCAGTGGTGCTTGTAAAATAAATATTTGCTTTGTATGTTTTAGACTTCATCAAGAAAAATTTGCCTCTTGGAATAGTCATTGTGTGTTAAAAAGACCTGTTTAAGTCATAATTTTCATGATTTATTAAATGATTTCGCAGTACTAATGAAATACTAAATTAGATGTATATGGCAGGTTGGTGTGCTGGGGTTGGTGGTCAGAGTTTTCCTCCACCATTAAAGCCTGGCACATCTCTAAATGACCCTGGTTGTTAAGACTATAATCAAACCAATCCAAACTTCAGATACAAGTACCTCAGCAGAACGTTGGTCATCTTTCAGGCCAAGAGACTCTTGTTTTCAAATTTGTGGTAGTCATCTATAACTTGATATTTTTTATGTAACTTATTGCTTTAGAATAAGAAAAAAATTAAAAAAATTAAAAGAACACACTGAAAATTTACAAGAAGAATAATGTTTTTATTCTTTGTGAAACATTTAGATCATTCAAAACTCACCAGGAATCAATTACAAATTTTCAATTATTGTAGAAAATTTACAAATCAATAAAATTAGCTTCAAACACACTTGAGGTATGGTTCGACATTTAATGGTGAGTTAAGAAGCCAAGGTTACACAACGAGTACAATTATAGGTAATTTATTTATACATGTCACTTGAGTATATTGGAGACGTAATAGTGAACACAATTACATACAAGGTATACATTTATATAGCAATAACGCACATGAAATACAAATTTTTTATATAGATCATCTAGATCTGAAAAATTATTGAAATTAATTTCAATTATCTTCAAATGTTCCATATATTACAATTTAACAATATCAATTTGAACAAATTTAAATGGTCAACTGCAATATATTACAATTTTAACAATTTTGATTATAATTTCTATTTACAAACAATAACAAGGAAATGTTTACTCCCTATAGGGAAGTAAAGGATTATCCAGTGTACAGATATTAACACATAATGTACAAAATTATTTTTTCTTGCTGTACTTACACAATAAACTTACAGAAATTAAAAAAAAACAATTGTGTTTGTACATTGTAATATCTTTTTTTTCCATTCCTACTTAATTTAGGATAAAAAATCCCAGGCCAGACATTGTACACTGAACTTGTGCCACAAGTCCAGGAGAAAGGATATCCTATGGAGAGGCAGTTAGAAAGTATATACATGTAATTGTATACTGACAAATTTTTACTTTAATTAACAAACCCTTTCATGCAATCTTTGCTAATAAATATAAAGGTAATCATAAGTTACAACTCTCATCAGCTATATCCACTTTATTTCATATGCAAGATTATCTTTCAAAATTGTACCTTTATAACCTGTAACATTGTTATGGAGTAATACGGATCTACCTATCTTTATCAAATATACAACAACTATTCACTACAAACTAAATTATACATTACAAGTTATACCCGATAGTGAATTTAGTTTGATTATTTTACATTTCACTCAAGTCAGTAATTATTATTATAGAAGGGAGATAACTCTTCAGATTTGAGACAATAGATATATGTATATTTCTCGTTCTCCGGTCATTCTACATCATATGACAGAATAAGTTACAAGATATATGTAGATACAATGTAACAAAACCAATGCTTCATATCTATGGCAAAAATTAATTTTCCAGTATTATGAAACGGATGAATTTCTTGTTGTATCATCAAGTTAGATTAATATGATTCAATACCAATCACACAAGGACAATGTGAAATATAACTAACACTTCATCTTATAAAGTGAACATTATCATCACACATCTTTTCTCAATTACTGGATAAATGGTCCTCATCAACTCTGAAATATTACTGATACATGTTTAACAAAATTATATCAAACCAGAAATATATCACTTACAGCATTAATATTGACGTTCACTCTTTCTAAGTCAAACAAAACGTTACAGAGTACAAGTATCCACAAGTCCATGTCTTTTATATATAAGAGGTATACAGTCAGGCTTGTTTTCTACATACTGTATTCGCCCTAATAAGCCCCCATCCCTCTTTATGAGGCCTCAATTTCAATTGCCCAGGCATAAAGAAAGACCAAAACTACACAAAACTGTATAGAATTGCAATAATTTTGTCTTATTAGCACCTTTTCATTTTTTCAATTTATTAAATGCTCTGGGCGCTTATTGGGTCGCACATGGTTTAAAATTATGAACAGAAAGCTTGCCACTCCCTTCAGCAAATCAAATTCTTAGATAGCCATAGCCATCTTTGATTTCAAACGAATCACAAGACTTGTACATTCTGGTGTGCTTTTTAGCAATGAAGAGAGAATATAAGGAGAACATCCTCACCCCCGCCCCTTGACAATAATAATAATATTAAAAAATGTTATGGTATATGGTATATGGCTTTTCTATATAAGCAATTAGAGGCTATAGAGTTTATACATAATAACTAAGTTACATACACTCTACTTATATTGCACACACAAAAAAGCGTTTCTGGCCAATCAAGATATAAAAAGTGTATATATATTTACTGAATGATGAAACTACAACAGCATAAATATGCAAAGGTGTATAGTACTATCATTCTGATAAAGATTAAATAATTTTGATATTAAATATTGCATAGATATTGTCTTTTCTGTGGCATTGTCTCCTTTTCTGTCTTTGTTTTGCATATTACAGAGTTATCTTCCTTTAACAGTTGGTATTGATTGTTACATTATGTGCTGACATTCCTCTGAAGAATATGACATTTTGCTCTTATGATGTAACAATCGATGCCTACAACTCCATAAAATACAAGACAAAACATCTGATCCATCAGGTTTACACGTAGTCATTAAAATGATTTAAGGAGTAGATTTACCTCCAATTCAAAATCATATTTTATCCCTACACACATCTCACAATCTAAACAAAGTTGGGCTGGTAGACTATCATGAATGTTGCATTTATAGTCAAGAAAAGTCACTTTACTTCTGATCAGTATGAGATAATGGTTATAATCAAATCTACATTATGCTTTTAATTCAATAGCCTTTAAAATTATTGTCCATTCTGTGAAAACTGTTTCTCCTGAGTCCTTAAATCACATAACTGATAATTATGAGGAGACCATTCTGTGACCCTGTGACCCTTGCCAGATTGCTGCCAATAATTCGCCTTATCCTTGTGATCCATCACTGCTGGGTTTTTCTCTTGCATTATAGCTCAACTTTCCTTCTCCAGATCTTGATTCTAACCTCGCCCTCATCCAAAAATTTCAGGTGTTGCCAGGCCTCCGAGTGCCTCATCTGAGTGATGTCCTCTCCATTCACCTCGCGGATTTCATCCTTGACCTTCAACTGACCACACTTCTCAGCTGGTCCATCTAATCAAACATAAACATACATCAGTAATTTCACTTTCACAGGGAAAATATCTTTAGGTCGATTTCAGATGAATTTTAGGTCAAGCTCTTTTCAGGTGAAATTGACCTGAATATATTTTGCCTTTGTACAGATGAATATTGATTTGTTTTGAGAGCAATCATGTATCCTTATAGTCCTTCCCCTTACAATGTAAAGACAGGTGGAACTGGTACACTAGCTCAACTTAAATATTTTAAAATGGTATGTTTAACAGTGGATCTTCTGGTCTTATTGATACACATGACCTAAATGTGTCTCTAAAACAAGACATCAGAACTCAAGCCATTAATTAATAAAAGTGTAGTGTTCTAAATATACAGTATAAAGAATCTATCATTCATAAAACTTGAATAAGACTGTAACTTTCAGAGGGACTGATACTTCAGTTAGACAAAACTAACAAAATATCCCTACTTTTAATGATCCTCCGAATGGTGAGGGGCATGTCGCCCCTGGGTGAGGCCTTTCCCCCCTCGATAAGGAAGCCCAGCCCAGTCACGCCCTTAGTCATGATCACGTCAAACTCCTCTTTGTCTGCATCATCTATAGGGTCATCAAATACTGGCATTTCATAAGTGAAGGGCTCTGAAAGTAGAGGTTTATATAATTATATAGCAGTCAATAATTCCATTGTTTTAAAACATTTTAGTGTTCTGTACCAGAGAAAACACAAGGAAATAATTAGATAACATGAAAAACAGGTTGTACATGTATGTAGAACATCTTCAGATGTCAAGGGATTTATTCAGTTGCATTACCAGATTTAAGATGCAATGCACTGTCTATTGTGAAAGGTCACTTATCTTAGGAGAATATTCTCTCTCACTGCCTCATAAATAGAGAATACATGATTAGTATCTTACAATACAAGGTTTATTTTGGTGTGAGACTCAGAGAAGCCGAGATGACGAGGCTTTTGCCAAATCATTTCGGCTTTCCGTATCAAGCACCAAAATAAAACTTGTATTGTAAGATACTAACCATGTATTCTGTTTATCCTGTAAGTGTTATGTCATTCAAAATAAAGCAAATTGCCAGTTATTTGTTTGGTTTCGGCAAGATGATTCTTTGATGTGCAGGAATAGATTCATTCACTAAACTGAATGAGAGTGTACTCCTTTTTGCTACTGTGGGAAATATATAAGCACCTTCACAAACAGTACCAGTAATTCTGTTCAGTGTGTAATGTCACTGAAACAATCAGGAAATACTGAAAAAACCCAATAATTATCCATCAAAGAATTACTTTACAATATATACCTTTGCCATGAGCCAAGAAAAGACGACACCAACACAAAAGATTTTCGATATGGTAAAAAAGACGTCATTCCGGTGAATGTTACATCACTTTTTAGCAAGACTCAATAATGTTTCATTCCCCAGAAGGTTATAGTTTGGGGTCAAGTTAGAAAATGTTCCGTCAGATTTGGAACAAATTCATGTGATTGTATTGACTGATAAATAATTTTGTATTGATGGAAAAAGCACAAGTTCATCCGGCAGTAATTATCCGTCAGTATGCGCGGTAGTTGCAGGATAAAAGAGCTTAGGGGAATATTCTCTCTGACTGCTTCAAAAAAGGTCACATGAGCTTGGAGAATATTCTCTCTCACTGTCTTATAAAAGGTTACATGAGTTTGGAGAATATTCTCTCTCATTGTCTTATAAAAGGTCACATGAGTTTGGAGAATATTCTCTCTCATTGTCTTATAAAAGGTCACATGAGTTTGGAGAATATTCTTTCTTAATGTCTTATAAAAGGTCACATGAGTTTGGAGAATATTCTCTCTCATTGTCTTATAAAAAAGGTCACATGAGTTTGGAGAAATTCTCTCTCATTGTCTTATAAAAGGTCACATGAGCTTGGAGAATATTCTCTCTAATTGTCTTATAAAAGGTCACATGAGTTTGGAGAATATTCTCTCTCATTGTCTTATAAAAGGTCACATGAGTTTGGAGAATATTCTCTCTCACTGTTTCATAATAGGTCACAATCATCACGTTCTTACTTTTGTTGAGACCAATATGATGGCACATTAAGTAGTTATATAAATTATCCAAAAATGGAGAGAGGAGAATGCAAGATCTGCAAAAAGCCATACTTACCAAACCAAGGTAGTTACCTACTTAATTGTATCTTACAGATAAAGTTTGTTTGAAGAATATTACTCTAGCTTTGTATTTGATAACCTATCATGTACAAACCTCGCTTAGTTGTTTTGACCTTTGGTTGTGGGGCAGTGGCAACTTCTGGTGGCAGTATAGTGGTGACCTCTGGTGGCACTGTGACCTTTGGTGGTGGCGAGCTCCGGACCTTTGGAGGTGGCGAGATGGGAACCTCTGGTGTGGAGGAGGTGGTGACCTCTGGTTGCAGAGAGGTGGCAACTTCTAGTGGAGGAGAGGTGGCAACATCTGGTGGCGGAGAGGTGATGACCTCTGGTGGGGGAGAGGTTGAAATCTTTGGTGGTGAGGAGGTGGGGACCTCCAATGACTGAGAAAGGTCAATCTCGGGTGGTGGTAAGGACTGCACCTCTGTTGGTGGTAGGCTAGTGATTTGTGGTGGTGGAGATGTAGGGATCTGTGGTGGAGGTAAGCTGTCGATCTCTGGTGGGGTCAAGTCATTGACCTCAGTAGCTGGGTCAACCACAATAACTTCGGACATTTTGACATCCATATCCTTACTCTCTATCTGGTCATCATTTCCAAGGTCATCAGGTACAACAGCATTTCGAATCTCCTGTTCAGGATCTGGTACTACTTGTTCACAAGGATTTGCTGCATCCACAAACTCAGACATATTTAACCTGTCAGATTTAGATACTACCAGTACAACATGGGAGGAGTTGGTGTTGTTTAAATTGTCCATAACCTCCTCCATTTGACCAGCAGTAACTGACTCCCCATTGGCTGACAGTAGTACATCACCGGCCACAATACGGCCATCCTTCCCTGCCAGGCTGTCACTGTCAACACTGGACACCTAACAATAATACCGTATGAACTCATTAGTTTTATTATCACTACATGTATTTCCATACAAAATTATGATATCAACACATATACTTACTGCCTAAACAGACTATTTTTTAAAATAAAAACTACCAAGTAAAACCTTTTATTATTTCATCATAGTTGATATCATGTTTTTACAGAATAATTAAAAAAGAAAATCTTGTCAATTTTTTTCATTAATAAAGTTGTGCTAAGAATGCAGACAATTTCAGTTAAATAAAATCAGTGGCTAATTATCAATTCTGAAAAGTTTTAAATGATATCTTATTGAAGGAATACACCTTGAAGTAGATTGAACATATCCATATCAACCCAACATACAAATATTCAAGACATAGCTTACCAACAAGATTATAATAGAAAAAAACCACAATATAAATAGCATAATAAGAGATGAACCCCAAAATGGTTTTTTTAATGTCTTGAGTACGTTATGCAAGCCAGGTTTTCACTGTTCTGGTGAACTTGCTTGTCAGTGTTTCTGAGTGTCGATGTACCTTAGTGTTAGTGTAAGTGTTGGTGTACCTATCAGTGTTTCTGAGTGTCGGTGTACCTATCAGTGTTTCTGAGTGTCGGTGTACCTATCAGTGTTTCTGAGTGTTGGTGTACCTATCAGTGTTTCTGAGTGTTGGTGTACCTATCAGTGTTTCTGAGTGTTGGTGTACCTATCAGTGTTTCTGAGTGTCGGTGTACCTATCAGTGTTTCTGAGTGTTGGTGTATCTATCAGTGTTTTTGAGTGTGGTGTACCTATCAGTGTTTCTGAGTGTTGATGTACCTATCAGTGTTTCTGGGTGTTGGTGTACCTTTCAGTGTTTCTGAGTGTCGGTGTACCTATCAGTGTTTCTGAGTGTTGGTGTATCTATCAGTGTTTCTGGGTGTTGGTGTACTATCTATCAGTGTTTCTGGGTGTTGGTGTACCTTTCAGTGTTTCTGAGTGTTGGTGTATCTATCAGTGTTTCTGAGTGTTGGTGTAACTATCAGTGTTTCTGGGTGTTGGTGCACCTATCAGTGTTTCTGAGTGTTGGTGTATCTATCAGTGTTTCTGAGTGTTGCTGTACCTATCAGTGTTTCTGGGTGTTGGTGTATCTATCAGTGTTTCTGGGTGTTGGTGTATCTATCAGTGTTTCTGGGTGTTGGTGTACCTATCAGTGTTTCTGAGTGTTGGTGTATCTATCAGTGTTACTGAGTGTTGGTGTATCTATCAGTGTTTTTGTTGGTGTATCTATCAGTGTTTCTGGGTGTCGGTGTACCTATCGGTTTCTGAGTGTTGATGTACCTATCAGTGTTTCTGGGTGTTGGTGTATCTATCAGTGTTTCTGGGTGTTGGTGTACCTTTCAGTGTTTCTGAGTGTTGGTGTATCTATCAGTGTTTCTGAGTGTTGGTGTAACTATCAGTGTTTCTGAGTGTTGGTGTATCTATCAGTGTTTCTGAGTGTTGCTGTACCGACGTGTCAGTGTATATGAGTGTTGGTGTACCTATCAGTGTTTCTGAGTGTTGGTGGACCTATCAGTGTGTTTCTGAGTGTTGGTGGACCTATCAGTGTTTCTGAGTGTCGGTGTACCTATCAGTGTTTCTGAGTGTTTGTGTACCTAAGTGTCGGTGTTTCTGAGTGTTGGTGTACCTATCAGTGTTTCTGAGTGTTGGTGTATCTATCAGTGTTTCTGAGTGTTGGTGTATCTATCAGTGTTTTCTGAGTGTTGGTGTACCTTAGTGTCAGTGTTTCTGAGTGTTGGTGGACCTTTCAGTGTTTCTGAGTGTCGGTGTACCTATCAGTGTGTCTAAATGTCGGTATCCTAGCTATGTGTTAGTGTTTCTGAGTGTTGGTGGACCTATCAGTGTTTCTGAGTGTCGGTGTACCTATCAGTGTTTCTGAGTGTCGGTGTACCTATCAGTGTTTCTGAGTGTTGGTGTACCTATCAGTGTTTCTGAGTGTTGGTGTACCTTTCAGTGTTTCTGAGTGTCGGTGTACCTATCAGTGTGTCTAAATGTCGGTATCCTAGCTATGTGTTAGTGTTTCTGAGTGTTGGTGGACCTATCAGTGTTTCTGAGTGTTTGTGTACCTATCAGTGTTTCTGAGTGTTGGTGTACCTAAGTGTCAGTGTTTCTGAGTGTTGGTGTACCTAATCAGTGTTTCTGGGTGTTGGTGTATCTAAGTGTCAGTGTTTCTGAGTGTTGGTGTACCTAAGTGTAAGTGTTTCTGAGTGTTGGTGTACCTATCAGTGTTTCTGAGTGTTGGTGTTCCTAAGTGTCAAATTTTCTACTCCCAAGAATCTGTATGTCTAAGAGTCAGAATTCCAAAGTGTATATATTTCCCACTATCATATGTCAATGTATAAATCTAGTTACATGTGTATTACAAATTTAGAAAACCAAAAAATACACATTTATCTCATCAAACATAATATCAAATAAGTTAACCTGTTATTTCAATGTTCCAATTATATACAATCAATAAATGATACATGTTATAGAGGGATGAGGTAATGATATATGATCACACTGGAAATGTATACAGTACATGTAGATATTGATTATATGGTAAGTACGGTGTATTAGTTAATTAATATATATATATATACAGAGTACAGTGACTTAATCTTCAACATTTCAGGTGTGATATAGTGTTAAGATATATGTATATATATTCAAATATTTTGATGTTTATCTCCATTTAGGCTGAAGTATTTTGTGTTATGCGCAGGCGCCAGTCAATTTTGCATTAGAGACTGTAGAGATGAGATTTATGAAGCATCACTCATTTACCCCGAGATTAGATTTATGAAGCATGTCAATTAGTGTTTATAATTACAACATTGTCTTTTGTCATTGGTATTGTCTGGGCAGTATTTTAACTAGTTCTACGTCAAATATGAAGATTTGAAATAAAATTCAGTTGAATGTAGGTTATTGTAATTACTAAATCAAATATATCATAAATTGTATTTACTTCAAAGAATGAAATTGGCAACTCATTAGTAGATTTTAAATGTGGAAATTTCTTTAAATTTTGGTGAGATCAAGTTTAAACACTTTAGCTATGAGGTATTTTACAGAAAAATTTCCCCATTTTCAGGTCCCTTTTAGCTGGTTTTAATAACAGTTTTTTGTGCAAAAAGGAAAATGTGTATTGATCACAAAATATACAAGGTATGACATTTGTGACATCACATAACCTTTCTTATGCCTTTTTAAAAATACTATCTATAGTATATAGGATATATTGATTGATGTGTTTGTTGATGAGTCTGTAGATGGATGATTTCAATGACGGTGGTGATGATAAGACAGATGAGATGATGGCTCTCATACATACCACAGCTTCCTGGTTCTGGCCGACGGTCAGTCTTACACCGATGGACATCATTGGGTCGTGTCGATATAGGATAATCACAACAATTTCGTCGTCCAGAGACAACCCTGTCTGGTCCATGACATTATTGGCACTATCCAGTAGGTTGGCAAGATTTTCAGAACTCATAATAGATTCGTCGATAGTTGTGTCGGAGCTAAAAGATCCCTTCAAATATGCTACATTTAATTCCTGTGGTCCTGTTATCAGGGACCATCGCCGTTTACTTCTCACATGTAAAGAGTCATTATCTGAAAAACTATCAGGGGTACCAACAGATTTGATAGCACTCCTCGCTGAATTACCAAACGATACATCTTTGAAACTGTCTGTAAGGTTTTCTTGAAACAGGGAGTTATCTCCCTTCCTTTGATTTTCAGCATTGTCATCACAAAAAGCCATATCAGCACTATCTAATGTATTATCCATATTGGAAAGGTTAGAGGATTCCTTATGTACATCATTTATCACAATATTTTCATCGTTATTCACATCTTTCTCCCGGCGTTCACCTGGACGATCTCGTAACCCAGGTGAATCCTGTTGGAAGAAAACAGAGTCATAACTAGTGTTACTGGAGTCTGTGGGCATGCGTCCTTGTGTTTGTGAGTCTACTGGTATGTCTTTACATGCTGAGGGAGATACACCACTTAACAACAAATCTTTTGATTCAGGCATGCAATCAGCACCATCAACGGTAGTGTTAGTATTTACATCACCGGGTAAATCTGCCAACAAAACATCGTCATTCACAACACCAACACTATCAGGAACCACATCCACAATGTCGTCTACTGAGCTCTCAGTCAACAGGTCTAGTGGGGGAATGCTGGAGGGGATGGGAGGAGGGAGGGAGGGAGGAAGGGAAGGAGGGAGGTCTTCACTAGAATCTTGCTGAAATTCTTTGTCCCTTAGCATTTCCTTTGCTATAGTTGTAGGCACAGCCGGGAGGCTCTGAGATGGCTCCTCATCCCCAACCTCATCTAGAAGGTCGTCTATCATGTCCTTGGCAATATTCAAGGCCACAGGCATGGTACTTTGGGGAGGAAGGGGAGGACACTCGTCTTCATTGTCAGCCTCTGAGTCAGCGCTCTCACAAACATGATCAGTTTGGTCAAAGCTATCATCCTGGGTGTTATTTGGCAAGCTGCTGTCAGTCAGTTTAGTAGCGTTGTCTTCATGCAAAACCTCAACCGAAGCACCAAGCATAGGCGTCTTACCTTCACCAGTCTCCACTGATTCTGGCACAGGTACCATCGTACATACTACTTCCTGTGAAGCTTGGTCAACCACTTCCTGTTTCTCTTGTTGATCAGTCTCAGGAAGACCGTCGGTGGCAGCATGCAACACATCGACAACATTTACTTCACTTTTATCATGCACCTTATCAACAACACTGACATCTGCATCCACAGACACGATTGGTGAGGATTCAACGATATTAGGTGCAGATTGTGGTGTTACAATATCAATGTCAGGTGCACTTGTGTCAGATTGTGAATCATCATTCTTACCTGGTCGAACAGAAGACTTTGTTAACATATTAAATTGACTAGGCTCCTTGTTTTTACGAGGACTAAGAGCAGAATTAACTTTTCTTGGTGAGATCTTTAAGGAAGCATCTTTTTCAGTTGGCGATGCTAACTTAGGAGAGATTGGTCCAGATGGAATTTGCCTTGGTGGGGAGGACTCGTAGGAAGATTTCGCTTTTGTAGAAGAGACATAGTCCACATGGCCACTTGGTATCAGTCTAGGTTCCTGATCACCATGACCAGACCTTGGAGGACTGGTCTTAGAGCCACCGATGGAAGAGAATATCACAGTATCTATAGGTCCAGAAGGGTCTGTATCCTTGTTAGCCTTCTCTGTTGGTGAGACATTTTTCTTAGATACCACAGAGTTACTTGGAGCGGTGTATGATGACCCTACTTCCGTGACACTAGACCTCTCATACGCCTTCACTTTCCCAGCGGCCGAGCCTACATAGCCACCCATAGAATGTCTGTTGGCAGCCACTGGCTCTGGTTTAGAGGGCTTGTCCATCCTTGGTTTTGGTGCAATAGGCGGTGGTGCTTTTCTTGTGGATGAATCAGAAGTTACCATGGCTTCAGTGGATGAGGATTTCCCGGCATCCTCTCTTGGAGTAGGCTTTGGCACTTCCTCCTGTGAGACAGATTTAGGTATATCTGCCCTAGGAACTGGTTTTGGCGGAACTTCTGTAGATTTTGCTACATCATCCCTAGGTAGAGGTTTGGGTACATCAGGTTTTGCCATGTCATGGCTGTTAGTAATTATAGTGATGTGAAGCTTGTTACTGACGGTTGGCACTACACTATCTGTCACCACAGTAACCAGGGTGGGTGTGGATATAGGCTGGGTAGGTTCAGAAGTGGTTACAATTGTCCTAGGGGTTACCTTAGGCCCAGAGGGTTTGACTGGGATCTGGGGGGAAACCTTTGATGCAATCAGCTTGGTTGATTTGGCTGTGTTGACTTCTGGCTGGTTGGCAGGTCTGGAATCTGAAATGTTGTGAATCAAGGTATGAAAACATTGTTTATATTATAGCTAAAACATTCACAATTGTTTGGAAAAAACATATACACTGTATAGAACTTCATGATGTAATGATCTTTAAAAAAACCAGTGTTTATAATAATGACCAAAAACATTATGCAATAATGAATTCTCATAATTTGTTTTATCTATAAAGATAGTACCAATGGAATAAATATTTTGAAGGGACCACTGCCATGCAAACACAATTGATTCTATCCTATCAACTCAAAATGTGGCATCTATATACTTGAAAGAGCTAACTATATGTGTAATTATCTGAATCAATAAGATTACATGGAAATAATCATTCCATTAGCCATAAATCACAATGAAATTTTAAAAAAATGCTCAAATGTGTATATTTGGTCACAAAGTGGCTTTTGTGAAAATCTACTAAATAGTCAGATACAAATGAAAATGATTCTATTAAAATATCTGTAATAATGGTACACTTGTAAACTCATCTCTATAAACTCAGTGATCAGTTCCATAAGTATCCTTTTCCATTTCTACATTACCTCCACTTGGATTGTTGTTTTCTCCACTAGGTGGAGTTGCTGAGGCGACAATTTTGGCGAGACCACGAGGCAGGAGACGTAAAATCTGTTGGACCTTGCTGTCATGGAGACCGGAGAGCTCTGTGTTGTTGATAGCCAGAATGTAATCCCCAGTCCTAAAATCATAAGAAATAATGTGTTATTTAATTCATTTCATGTGCAGGTTATTTATTCAAAATAATTTTTTATAGTATGCAAATTAAGGTAACAGGTACCGGTACATGTATATCTAACTATGAGGTATGAAAAACTTCATTTGATAATAAGACCCCTCCCTTTAAATCCTATCCTTTATTTTAAGGGTATGGGGCTGAAGTGTAATGTACTTTAGAACCATTTCTCATCAGGTAAAGTATGGTAATACATTAATACACATTTTCATCGGACACTAGTAAGATATTTCATACAAAAACATAATCATTGTGTTAAATTACTTTTTAAAATATCTATATAACTATTGTTTACTCTCCACATTAGTCTGCCATACAAAATATCTATATAACTATTGTTTACTCTCCACATCAGTCTGCCATACAAAATATCTATATAACTATTGTTTACTCTCCACATCAGTCTGTCATACAAAATATCTATATAACTATTGTTTACTCTAGATCTCCACATCAGTCTGTCATACAAAATATCTATATAACTATTGTTTACTCTCCACATCAGTCTGTCATACAAAATATCTATATAACTATTGTTTACTCTCCACATCAGTCTGTCATACAAAATATCTATATAACTATTGTTTACTCTCCACATCAGTCTGCCATACAAAATATCTATATAACTATTGTTTACTCTCCACATCAGTCTGTCATACAAAATATCTATATAACTATTGTTTACTCTCTACATCAGTCTGTCATACAAAATATCTATATAACTATTGTTTACTCTCTACATTAGTCTGTCATACAAAATATCTATATAACTATTGTTTACTCTCCACATCAGTCTGCCATACAAAATATCTATATAACTATTGTTTATACTCTCCACATCAGTCTGCCATACAAAATATCTATATAACTATTGTTTACTCTCTACATTAGTCTGCCATACAAAATATCTATATAACTATTGTTTACTCTCTACATCAGTCTGTCATACAAAATATCTATATAACTATTGTTTACTCTCCACATCAGTCTGCCATACAAAATATCTATATAACTATTGTTTACTCTCCGCATTAGTCTGTCATACAAAATATCTATATAACTATTGTTTACTCTCCACATCAGTCTGCCATACAAAATATCTATATAACTATTGTTTACTCTCCACATCAGTCTGCCATACAAATATCTATATAACTATTGTTTACACTATACATCAGTCTGCCATACAAAATATCTATATAACTATTGTTTACTCTCCACATTTGTCTGCCATACAAAATATCTATATAACTATTGTTTACTCTCCACATCAGTCTGCCATACAAAATATCTATATAAATATTGTTTACTCTCCACATCAGTCTGCCATACAAAATATCTATATAAATATTGTTTACTCTCCACATCTGTCTGTCATACAAAATATCTATATAACTATTGTTTACTCTCCACATCAGTCTGCCATACAAAATATCTATATAACTATTGTTTACTCTCCACATCAGTCTGCCATACAAAATATCTATATAACTATTGTTTACTCTCCACATCAGTCTGTCATACAAAATATCTATATAACTATTGTTTACTCTCCACATTAGTCTGCCATACAAAATATCTATATAACTATTGTTTACTCTCCACATCAGTCTGCCATACAAAATATCTATATAACTATTGTTTACTCTCCACATCAGTCTGTCATACAAAATATCTATATAACTATTGTTTACTCTCCGCATTAGTCTGTCATACAAAATATCTATATAACTATTGTTTACTCTATACATCAGTCTGCCATACAAAATATCTATTTAACTATTGTTTACTCTATACATCAGTCTGTCATACAAAATATCTATATAAACTATTGTTTACTCTCCACATCAGTCTGCCATACAAAATATCTATATAACTATTGTTTACTCTCCACATCAGTCTGCCATACAAAATATCTATATAACTATTGTTTACTCTCCACATCAGTCTGTCATACAAAATATCTATATAACTATTGTTTACTCTCCACATCAGTCTGCCATACAAAATATCTATTTAACTATTGTTTACTCTATACATCAGTCTGTCATACAAAATATCTATATAACTATTGTTTACTCTCCACATCAGTCTGCCATACAAAATATCTATATAACTATTGTTTACTCTCCACATCAGTCTGCCATACAAAATATCTATATAACTATTGTTTACTCTATACATCAGTCTGTCATACAAAATATCTATATAACTATTGTTTACTCTCCACATCAGTCTGCCATACAAAATATCTATATAACTATTGTTTACTCTCCACATCAGTCTGCCATACAAAATATCTATATAACTATTGTTTACTCTCTACATCAGTCTGTCATACAAAATATCTATATAACTATTGTTTACTACTCAGTCTGCACAAAATATCATATAACTATTGTTTACTCTCACATCAGTCTGCAACAAAATATCTATATAACTATTGTTTACTCTATACATCAGTCTGCCATACAAAATATCTATATAACTATTGTTTACTCTCACATCAGTCTGTCATACAAAATATCTATATAACTATTGTTTACTCTCCACATCAGTCTGTCATACAAAAATATCTATATAACTATTGTTTACTCTCCACATCAGTCTGTCATACAAAATATCTATATAACTAACTATTGTTTCATACTATCTATATACTATGTTACTCTACATCAGTCTGTCATACAAAATATCTATATAACTATTGTTTACTCTCACACATCAGTCTGCCATACAAAATATCTATATAACTATTGTTTACTCTCCACATCAGTCTGTCATACAAAATATTATATAACTATTGTTTACTCTCTACATCAGTCTGTCATACAAAATATCTATATAAATATTGTTTACTCTCCACATTAGTCTGTCATACAAAATATCTATGTAACTATTGTTTACTCTCCACATCAGTCTGTCATACAAAATATCTATATAACTATTGTTTACTCTCCACATCAGTCTGCCATACAAAATATCTATATAACTATTGTTTACTCTCCACATCAGTCTGCCATACAAAATATCTATATAACTATTGTTTACTCTCCACATCAGTCTGCCATACAAAATATCTATATAAATATTGTTTACTCTCTACATCAGTCTGTCATACAAAATATCTATATAAATATTGTTTACTCTCCACATTAGTCTGCCATACAAAATATCTATATAAATATTGTTTACTCTCCACATCTGTCTGTCATACAAAATATCTATATAACTATTGTTTACTCTCCACATCAGTCTTCCATACAAAATATCTATATAACTATTGTTTACTCTCCACATCAGTCTTCCATACAAAATATCTATATAACTATTGTTTACTCTCCACATCAGTCTGTCATACAAATATCTATATAACTATTGTTTACTCTCCACATCAGTCTGTCATACAAAATATCTATATAACTATTGTTTACTCTCTACATCAGTCTGTCATACAAAATATCTATATAACTATTGTTTACTCTCTACATCAGTCTGTCATACAAAATATCTATATAACTATTGTTTACTCTCCACATCAGTCTGCCATACAAAATATCTATATAACTATTGTTTACTCTCCACATCAGTCTGCCATACAAAATATCTATATAACTATTGTTTACTCTCCACATCTGTCTGTCATACAAAATATCTATATAACTATTGTTTACTCTCCACATCAGTCTGCCATACAAAATATCTATATAACTATTGTTTACTCTCCACATCAGTCTGTCATACAAAATATCTATATAACTATTGTTTACTCTATACATCAGTCTGTCATACAAAATATCTATATAACTATTGTTTACTCTCCACATCAGTCTGCCATACAAAATATCTATATAACTATTGTTTACTCTCCACATCAGTCTGTCATACAAAATATCTATATAACTATTGTTTACTCTCCACATCAGTCTGCCATACAAAATATCTATATAAATATTGTTTTCTCTCCACATTAGTCTGCCATACAAAAATATCTATATAACTATTGTTTACTCTCCACATTAGTCTGCCATACAAAATATCTATATAAATATTGTTTACTCTCCACATCTGTTTGTCATACAAAATATCTATATAACTATTGTTTACTCTCCACATCAGTCTGTCATACAAAATATCTATATAACTATTGTTTACTCTCTACATCAGTCTGTCATACAAAATATCTATATAACTATTGTTTACTCTCTACATCAGTCTGCCATACAAAATATCTATATAACTATTGTTTACTCTCCACATCAGTCTGCCATACAAAATATCTATATAAATATTGTTTTCTCTCCACATTAGTCTGCCATACAAAATATCTATATAACTATTGTTTACTCTCCACATTAGTCTGCCATACAAAATATCTATATAAATATTGTTTACTCTCCACATTAGTCTGTCATACAAAATATCTATGTAACTATTGTTTACTCTCCACATCAGTCTGTCATACAAAATATCTATATAACTATTGTTTACTCTCCACATCAGTCTGCCATACAAAATATCTATATAACTATTGTTTACTCTCCACATCAGTCTGCCATACAAAATATCTATATAACTATTGTTTACTCTCCACATCAGTCTGCCATACAAAATATCTATATAAATATTGTTTACTCTCTACATCAGTCTGTCATACAAAATATCTATATAAATATTGTTTTACTCTCCACATTAGTCTGCCATACAAAATATCTATATAAATATTGTTTACTCTCCACATCTGTCTGTCATACAAAAATATCTATATAACTATTGTTTACTCTCCACATCAGTCTGCCATACAAAATATCTATATAACTATTGTTTACTCTCCACATCAGTCTGCCATACAAAATATCTATATAACTATTGTTTACTCTCCACATCAGTCTGTCATACAAAATATCTATATAACTATTGTTTACTCTCCACATCAGTCTGTCATACAAAATATCTATATAACTATTGTTTACTCTCTACATCAGTCTGTCATACAAAATATCTATATAACTATTGTTTACTCTCCACATCAGTCTGTCATACAAATATTTATATAACTATTGTTTACTCTCCACATCAGTCTGCCATACAAAATATCTATATAACTATTGTTTACTCTCCACATTTGTCTGTCATACAAAATATCTATATAACTATTGTTTACTCTCCACATTTGTCTGTCATACAAAATATCTATATAACTATTGTTTACTCTCCACATCAGTCTGCCATACAAAATATCTATATAACTATTGTTTACTCTCTACATCAGTCTGTCATACAAAATATCTATATAACTATTGTTTACTCTATACATCAGTCTGTCATACAAAATATCTATATAACTATTGTTTACTCTCCACATCAGTCTGTCATACAAAATATCTATATAACTATTGTTTACTCTCCACATCAGTCTGTCATACAAAATATCTATATAACTATTGTTTACTCTCCACATCAGTCTGCCATACAAAATATCTATATAAATATTGTTTTCTCTCCACATTAGTCTGCCATACAAAATATCTATATAACTATTGTTTACTCTCCACATTAGTCTGCCATACAAAATATCTATATAAATATTGTTTACTCTCCACATCTTCATCGTTGTCATACAAAATATCTATATAAACTATTGTTTACTCTCCACATCAGTCTGCCATACAAAATATCTATATAACTATTGTTTACTCTCCACATCAGTCTGTCATACAAAATATCTATATAACTATTGTTTACTCTCCACATCAGTCTGTCTGCATACAAAATATCTATATAACTATTGTTTACTCTCCACATCAGTCTGCCATACAAAATATCTATATAACTATTGTTTACTCTCCACATCAGTCTCTATATAAATTGTTTACTCTCCATATAGTCAAAAAATATCTATATAACTATTGTTTACTCTCCACATCAGTCTGCCATACAAAATATCTATATAACTATTGTTTACTCTCCACATCAGTCTGTCATACAAAATATCTATATAACTATTGTTTACTCTCCACATCAGTCTGTCATACAAAATATCTATATAACTATTGTTTACTCTCCACATCAGTCTGCCATACAAAATATCTATATAACTATTGTTTACTCTCCACATCAGTCTGTCATACAAAATATCTATATAACTATTGTTTACTCTCCACATCAGTCTGCCATACAAAATATCTATATAACTATTGTTTACTCTCTACATCAGTCTGTCATACAAAATATCTATATAACTATTGTTTACTCTCCACATCAGTCTGCCATACAAAATATCTATATAACTATTGTTTACTCTCCACATCAGTCTGCCATACAAAATATCTATATAACTATTGTTTACTCTCCACATCAGTCTGCCATACAAAATATCTATATAACTATTGTTTACTCTCCACATCAGTCTGTCATACAAAATATCTATATAACTATTGTTTACTCTCCACATCAGTCTGCCATACAAAATATCTATATAACTATTGTTTACTCTCCACATCAGTCTGCCATACAAAATATCTATATAACTATTGTTTACTCTCCACATCAGTCTGCATACAAAATATCTATATAACTATTGTTTACTCTCCACATCAGTCTGCCATACAAAATATCTATATAACTATTGTTTACTCTCCACATCAGTCTGCATACAAAATATCTATATAACTATTGTTTACTCTCCACATCAGTCTGCCATACAAAATATCTATATAAAATATTGTTTACTCTCCACATCAGTCTGCCATACAAAATATCTATATAACTATTGTTTACTCTCCACATCAGTCTGCCATACAAAATATCTATATAACTATTGTTTACTCTCCACATCAGTCTGCCATACAAAATATCTATATAACTATTGTTTACTCTCCACATCAGTCTGCCATACAAAATATCTATATAACTATTGTTTACTCTCCACATCAGTCTGCCATACAAAATATCTATATAAACTATTGTTTACTCTCCACATCAGTCTGCCATACAAAATATCTATATAACTATTGTTTACTCTCACATCAGTCTGTCATACAAAATATCTATATAACTATTGTTTACTCTCCACATTAGTCTGTCATACAAAATATCTATATAACTATTGTTTACTCTCCACATCAGTCTGTCATACAAAATATCTATATAACTATTGTTTACTCTCCACATCAGTCTGCCATACAAAATATCTATATAACTATTGTTTACTCTCCACATCAGTCTGTCATACAAAATATCTATATAACTATTGTTTACTCTCCACATCAGTCTGCCATACAAAATATCTATATAACTATTGTTTACTCTCCACATCAGTCTGTCATACAAAATATCTATATAACTATTGTTTACTCTCCACATCAGTCTGCCATACAAAATATCTATATAACTATTGTTTACTCTCCACATCAGTCTGCCATACAAAATATCTATATAACTATTGTTTACTCTCCACATCAGTCTGTCCATACAAAATATCTATATAACTATTGTTTACTCTCCACATCAGTCTGCCATACAAAATATCTATATAACTATTGTTTACTCTCCACATCAGTCTGCCATACAAAATATCTATATAACTATTGTTTACTCTCCACATTAGTCTGTCATACAAAATATCTATATAACTATTGTTTACTCTCCACATCAGTCTGCCATACAAAATATCTATATAACTATTGTTTACTCTCCACATCAGTCTGCCATACAAAATATCTATATAACTATTGTTTACTCTCCACATCAGTCTGTCATACAAAATATCTATATAACTATTGTTTACTCTCCACATCAGTCTGTCATACAAAATATCTATATAACTATTGTTTACTCTCCACATCAGTCTGCCATACAAAATATCTATATAACTATTGTTTACTCTCCACATCAGTCTGCCATACAAAATATCTATATAACTATTGTTTACTCTCCACATCAGTCTGTCATACAAAATATCTATATAACTATTGTTTACTCTCCACATCAGTCTGTCATACAAAATATCTATATAACTATTGTTTACTCTCCACATCAGTCTGTCATACAAAATATCTATATAACTATTGTTTACTCTCCACATCAGTCTGTCATACAAAATATCTATATAACTATTGTTTACTCTCCACATCAGTCTGTCATACAAAATATCTATATAACTATTGTTTACTCTCCACATCAGTCTGTCATACAAAATATCTATATAACTATTGTTTACTCTCCACATCAGTCTGCCATACAAAATATCTATATAACTATTGTTTACTCTCCACATCAGTCTGCCATACAAAATATCTATATAACTATTGTTTACTCTCCACATCAGTCTGCCATACAAAATATCTATATAACTATTGTTTACTCTCCACATCAGTCTGTCATACAAAATATCTATATAACTATTGTTTACTCTCCACATCAGTCTGCCATACAAAATATCTATATAACTATTGTTTACTCTCCACATCAGTCTGTCATACAAAATATCTATATAACTATTGTTTACTCTCCACATCAGTCTGCCATACAAAATATCTATATAACTATTGTTTACTCTCCACATCAGTCTGCCATACAAAATATCTATATAACTATTGTTTACTCTCCACATCAGTCTGCCATACAAAATATCTATATAACTATTGTTTACTCTCCACATCAGTCTGTCATACAAAATATCTATATAACTATTGTTTACTCTCCACATCGTCTGTCATACAAAATATCTATATAACTATTGTTTACTCTCCACATCAGTCTGTCATACAAAATATCTATATAACTATTGTTTACTCTCCACATCAGTCTGTCATACAAAATATCTATATAACTATTGTTTACTCTCCACATCAGTCTGCCATACAAAATATCTATATAACTATTGTTTACTCTCCACATCAGTCTGCCATACAAAATATCTATATAACTATTGTTTACTCTCTACATCAGTCTGTCATACAAAATATCTATATAACTATTGTTTACTCTCCACATCAGTCTGTCATACAAAATATCTATATAACTATTGTTTACTCTCCACATCAGTCTGTCATACAAAATATCTATATAACTATTGTTTACTCTCCACATCAGTCTGCCATACAAAATATCTATATAACTATTGTTTACTCTCCACATCAGTCTGCCATACGTCACACACACTAGAATTATTGAATGAAAAGGAGTGGGACTAGGAAGGACTTATCACATCAGTAGATCTTACGCTAATGTTTACTCGATCATAAACCCCTCCAGTCACAACTTAATGTCTCTATTCTTTTCCCGTTGTTATGCTAATCCATATTCTAATGTCTCTCCTCAGGTTCCCTGACTTCTAACAGGTCCGTAAATTAAAATTTGAAGGTTAAAATGTAGCCAAGGTGATCCCTTATAAAACATAACGTAATGAAAAAGATAAAATGATAAATTCAAAGGTATAAAAGAACTCCTTATGTTAGGTCTTACCTACATTCATGGGCCTTATTTACACATACCCATGGATTAATAATTCATATTTATAGGCTTACATATATCTTCATATGGATTAATTAGTGACAGGGTATCTATGACATCAGGGCTTACATATCTATTAACATCTTATATATATTAATCTATAAATATCTATTTAAATAGCAACATTGTATAACGATAAACCTATAAAAATCTTTGCCCTTCATTCTGTATACCCGATATTTGTTTATAAACATTTCCACTAATTAGTTTATCGATTCTAACAAAGCCTTGGGTATCTCGAGAATGTCTCGTCTGATAACCCCGGTGTCATTATGGTGATTATCTCCCCTGATTATCGTGTTTTCTGCACGGGTCACTGCCTCGTTATATCGAGCTTTCATCTCTGCCGATAGACTGTGAAGATTTGTCACGCTTCATTGAGCATATTTAATGCAAACATAGCATATTTTCTCCAATAATTTCAGCCAAGCCCATTTTTAAAAACCAGTACGGAAAATGTTCTTTAGTTTTGATGGCTAAATTATATTATTATAAGTATTTAAAATAAAGGCATATACGGCTTGTAATTAAATTTATACAGGAGTTAAAAACTTTATGACCTGTAACAGTCAGGTTCAGTAAGTTAAAGGAAACAGATGGATCAAAGTAACAGTTCTGACCCAATAAGAGCCCTGGGGATAAAAAACAAGAACAACAAGGGAATAAATTTGAGGGAGAGTATTCTCCATCATTTATTGAAGTTTTTCTGTCTCCTCAAAACTTGAAGTAGCTGAGAGCTTATTCTTTTGATTTGAAATATAATCAATTTTACAGCACACTTGATGTCTTCAGATGTCATTATAAAGGACAAAATGGAGTGGGCTATGTATGGACATGGGCTTTTATAATGTTGAGTATAGGATGTCTAATAACACAACTAAAATCTTCCTATAGCTACATTGTCTAAACAATAATTAATATGGGTGGGTTTGTTTTCAGATAACCTTTAACCCCAGTTTTTGGATTTTGATGGTGAAAATAGCCAGAGTACCAAGAGAAAAAACATTGCAAGGACTATATTGTTGGCAAAAAGACACCATATACCACTCTGTCTGTTGAGGTGACTGATATTTCTTATACAAATTAATTTTTCTTCTGCTTGACATTTGACATTTTGCTCCAATTTCCAATTCCTCAATAGCAAACTGAGTGTGTAACTTTATTAGCCTTTATAAAACAGTATCCTGATTCTAACATGACTTTACAAAAACAGTTTTTTTTTGTTTTGTATTTTAACAGAAGATTTTATCAAATATAATTGCATAAGATATGATTTTCCTAACAACATAGCAGAAACAACCTTGAAAATCTCCTTTTAATAACATGGCCGTTATTGAGAGTCATCCTGACAAAAGACACTTCATTTTTTCTGAATACAACTCAACATTCACCTAATCATCACTCAAGCAAGATTGTGTCTCCTTAGCGTTTAAATGTACCAAGACCTAAGCATTCCTTCCCAGTATGTGACCTGTAAAGACACACCTTTTGTATCAGGCTGTTAAATATCTACGTTATTTTGAACAAGGCTTGTGTCAGCGAGTGAATGGAATACAAAAGCTTCTAATCTGCCCCTACATACTACATGTCAGTAATGTCACCCAACCCTACCACACTCCATTCTGTTTACTATTGCCCAGATCTGTCATGCTTTAAGACTTTCAATAAACAGGATGTCGTCCATTCTGATCATCCTTTCTATCATCAATAAACTTGTTGTCGATATTTGCTCTCACAGAATTATTAGGGACAGGAAAATAATGAAGTAAATAAAGACAAACTTTATAATTTAGATTTGCTCTACTAATATCTTGACAGTTGCCGAGTGTGTTATTGGGTAGCTATTCATCCTATACCCTCATCATAGGTGACAGCTGTTTATACTATTGTATTCAAACAACAATATACTATTAAACAAAACCTCATATTTTCTAATTATTGAATTTGTATAGAGTTACTGTATTTATTCTGAGATACGCCCAGGGTGGTACAAAAAACATGTCATTCCATGCAATTTTCACAAACTTATAATAAGTCATACTGAACTTATTGGCAGACATGAGTTCAACACTGGCTTATTGGCAGACATGAGTTAAACACTGGCTTATTGGCGGACATGAGTTAAAAACTGGCTTATTGGTGGACATGAGTTAAACACTGGCTTATTGGCGGACATGAGTTAAACACTGGCTTATTGGCAGACATGAGTTAAACACTTGCTTATTGGCAGACATGAGTTAAACACTGGCTTATTAGCGGACATGAGTTAAACACTGGCTTATTGGCAGACATAGGGTAAACACTGGCTTATTGGCGGACATGAGTTAAACACTGGCTTATTGGCAGACATGAGTTAAACACTGGCTTATTACAAAGCATTGGATTTATGATAAAGCAGGAACATATTGTAATATATCTGGCTTACTACAATGAATGGATCTTTCTACCAGACATGTGCTTACTGGTGGATCGCCAACTGTCAATTAAACCGCATGTGACTGCATTTTGTATGATACGATGTTTACTTCGACATGGAATAGTTACACATGCGTTTGCGAGCACGAGGCATGGCTTAAACACTGGCTTATTGGCAGACATAGGTTAAACACTAGCTTATTGGCAGACATGAGTTAAACACTGGCTTATTGGCAGACATGAGTTAAACACTGGCTTATTGGCGGACATGAGTTAAACACTGGCTTATTGGCGGACATAGGTTAAACACTGGCTTATTGGCGGACATGAGTTAAACACTGGCTTATTGGCAGACTTGAGTTAAACACTGGCTTAGTGGCGGACATGAGTTAAACACTGGCTTATTGGCAGACATGAGTTAAACACTGGCTTATTGGCGGACATGAGTTAAACATTGGCTTATTGGCAGACATGAGTTAAACACTGGCTTATTGGCAGACATGAGTTAAACACTGGCTTATTGGCGGACATGAGTTAATTAAACACTGGCATATTGGCGGACATGAGTTAAACACTGGCTTATTGGCAGACATGAGTTAAACACTGGCTTATTGGCAGACATGAGTTAAACACTGGCTTTTTACAAAGCATTGGACTTATGATAAAGCATGAACATATTGTAATATATCTGGCTTACTATAATGAATGTATCTTTCTACCAGACATGTGCTTATTGGTGGATCGCCAGCTGTCAATTAAACCGCATGTGACTGCATTTTGTATGATACGATGTTTACTTCGACATGGAATAGTTACACATGCGTTTGCAAGCACGAGGCATGGCTACATGTATATCACATCTGATGACCATTTACTTACAGGGTATGGGCTTATTGTACACATTCAAAGGCATATTGCAAGATATAAATGTGCTTTCTTTATGGCACATGCTTATTTAAGATTTAGGCTGCTTTACAAACATATGGAATTATAACCAGATAATTAGCAGTAAAAAATTGTACCAACCTGATGTTTTTGTCCTTAGCTATTGGACCTGTGGACTGAACCTCAGTGACCTGTGTATGACCTTCAGCTGTGACCTTGACCTTCATCCCCAGTCCTAGAATACCTTTCAGCACATTAACCTGAAATGGTTCTTCCTCCGACCTTGAAGACTTGGCATCTGTACTGGAGTTTGAAGAGAGGGCAGATCCATGCAATGTGGACAGTAGCGAGGGTTTAGTATTAATGGTGGTACTGTATTTCACAGGCTTTGGCTGAAAGCTTGTGTTAATCTTCAGTGGTTTGATAGTAGACAAAGGCTTCATCTGACCCGGTAGGCTTCATCTGTTGTTTTCTGGGTCCTAATTGTACTTAGAAGACTTGGTTTGGTCACAGCTACTGATGTTGTGTATTTTGTTGGCTGTTTTGGTGCAGATTTCTCTGGCTTGCTGGTAGCTTGGTCCTTATCCTCGCCTTCAGATACATAAGATGACACAGAGGAACGCGGAGAAGCTACAGGAGATTTAACAAGAGAGGTTTTAGTCGTTGATGCTTCTGAATCTTTGACAGGATCAACTGATAATGTAACACCTCTCGGAGAAACAGCCCTTGGTGATAGTGATGGTGATTTTCTCCCCGGGGATATGGCCCGTGGGGATGGAGATGGAGACCTCCTTCCTGGGGCTGCAGCCCTAGGGGATGGAGTTGGAGATGTCCTCCCTGGGGATACAGCCCTTGGTGAAAGAGATGGAGACTTCGACTCAGGGGATACAGCCCTAGGAGACAGTGACGGTGATTTAGTTCCGGGAGACGTAGCTCTTGGAGACAGTGACGGTGATTTAGTTCCTGGAGACATAGCTCTTGGCGACAGAGACGGTAATTTACTTCCTGGAGACGTAGCTCTTGGAGACAGTGATGGAGAGTTTCTGTCAGGAGACATATCTTCCCTGGAAACAGGAGACCTGGCTTGAGGTGATCTCTGGAGAGGAGACCGGGACTCCATGACGGGGGAGCGAGGTGAGACAGAAGGAGACGTCTCTGGTGATGTGGGTTCAGATACCTGCTTTCCACCTATATTAGTATCCATTAAAACAGTGTTTTCTAATGTCACAGAGTTTGTATGTGCCAGGGGCAGATTAGATTCACTGTCTATACATACATTGTCTTTAATATCATCAGATACACACACAACCGTTTTGTGTGTCGGCTGATTTGTTTCTGACAAACTTTTGTCAGGTATCTTATCATGCACTATGGTCAAGGAAATATCTTCGTTGTCATATTCGTCTGCAAATTCATCTATTCTTGGGGTGATGTGTTCTGTCATAGTAGAATCCTCCTCAGAACTTTGTCGTCCCTGGCTACTTTCTACAGAGATGCTAACAACGTTTTCACTTTGAACAGGTGAAATTCTCTGAGCATTATCTACAGGTGTGATTTGCTCGTTATATACAGGTGTGACAGACACTTGGTTGACAGGAGTAACAGTTACACTATTAGCCTCTGGTTTAGAAGGTTCACTTTTATCTGACTTTAAGTTAGATATGACATTGAGTAGTCCGCTATCTTGTTCTTTATTTGACGATTTTGCCCATTTATTTGCCATAAGAACCATTTGAACACCACTCCATGAATTTTCCCGTTTGGCTTTCTCAGGAACAATAAATGTCTCCTCAATATCATTTGTGCCTATTTTTTTTATCAAAACTTTTGAACTTTGCTCTTTTTTGACAAGAACTGGAGAAACCATTTCTTCCATGCTCTCTTCTGATTCACTAGATTTAGACTTTCGTGGCTGAGGTTTGGGCCTTGGCGGTATTTTCACTCGTGGAGGACTTGTATCAAGATGTGGCTTTGGCTTTTCATATAAAGACGCTTTCTTTTCCCGTTGAACTGACGCAGGCATGATGACATCTTCATCTACAGAAGATTCTGGAAGGTCAAACACCGAGGCTGGAATGTCACTGGATATACTATACTTGGCCCAATTGGGGACAGATATATCCCTTTTCACCTGAACTGGCACTATGTTATGATCATCGTCCGACTCTGTCACCACATTTTTACCTAACTTTGTATCATCAGTAGTTCCTCCATTATTAAAAGGTTGACTGTCTGATTCACAAGGAATATTTCGTGGTTTGCTTTGAGGACTGCTCTGTATATAAACATTAGAGTTAGATGACGATTCAAGATCACTTTGTTTGTGGGACACAAAAGAATCATCCTCAGATGTTAAATAGCTATCAAATACATCCATCACTTGCCTTTGTTCTCTCAGCGTGTCATAGCCATTCATTGATTTATCAGGAACATCTAACAAATCCCTATCACTATTTCTCTGTGGCTGTACTTGAGGGGGTTTATTTTCGATTCCGTTTTGTGCACTATAGTCCATTTCTTGTGGACTTTCCTGAATTTGTGTCAAGGGGTTTACTTTTTTCCTCTCAGGTGATCGATCTAAGCCACTGGAAACACCCACTGATTGTAAATCTCTTTTGACAGGTTCAATCCTGGGTGAAGCTGGGCCTGAGATTGACGGAGCGTAGTCACTGAGAATATCGTCAATATTTGTCGTCGGGACTTGTTCATCCCCTGTATCACCGGCTTCGCTCGTTAATCCGGCATCGTCGGAGAACTCAGCGGGAGGCGGCAGTGCCATACTCCAGGGATCTGAAGAATTTGATTCCATTTTAGCCTTAATAAGTTTTTGATGCTGGGATTTCAGGGAGTAGTCAGAATCCTGGTCTGACACATTAGATTCAGAAGGCTGCCTCTGCGGAGGATGTTTTGTCGGTGCACGATTTTGCAACTTTACGTTCTGAGCAAACACTTGATTTACACTATCTGGACTCCTCTCCTGACGATTCAAATGAAATCCACTCAACACCACATCATTATCACTTTCAGATTCAAGTCCAGAATTGGGGTAAATTTCTTGTTGGCTTGATGAAGAAACCTTCGATTCTTTTGATCCTAACCCATTGGCAACAATTACCGATATTTCCATAGGAGTGTCATTTTCAGCTTGACGGAGAACTTCAAGTTCAAGGTCACCGTGCTGAGCCTCAGTTTTAAGAATGCTCAAGCATTTTGCCTGTGCAAGATTTCTAAGACTGACACCATTGCAAGATACCAGTCGATCTCCAACTCGAAGCTTGGTGGACCTGGCCGCAGCTCCACTAGGAAGTAATCGCTTTACCTGAAAATATACAAAAAATGCTTCTTATAGTCCTTAGTGTCTTAAATGAAAAATCATTTTAGAACTGTCTCTAATAACCTTATTCAATCTGTATAAAATGCAGAGATTGTGACAGAGTCTTTTATCTTAATCAATCTTAACTTTTTACTTAGCCAATCATAAATGACGTAATAAAATGTTACAACATTTTTGATTGGCTATTAGTCTAAAAGTTTGAGATTGTTTTATGATCCTAGAGATACAAATAGGAGAAGTTATCATAACTTACCAGTGGATTTTGATTATTATATCATTTTGTTTGCTGAAGATATTCTGCTCACAACTAATGGTGCATCAACAATCAAAATAAAATATACCTGCTCACAAGAGCAGCTCAACAGAGTAGACAACGCTGTATCTAATATTAATATATGATCAATATAAATAACAAAAATATTACATGATATTTTATCCATAGAAATAGTAAACTGCTTGAATGTGTGGAATGTTTCCCCAATAAATCAAAGATTAAGTCAAATCCTATTATCCGTAGTCTCTCTATATATAAAGCTTCATGGTCTTTGATTGTCATTGAACAATCAAAAACCCCTTTCTGTAGCATTAACTCTCTGCTATCTACAGTAAACAAGTTTGTTTTAGGATGACATAGAAAACACAACAAATAACATTATTGTATATCTTAAAGTTCAAGTAAGTAAAATATCAATTAAATAGTTGGACCAAGTTCAAGATGAAAACTCTGACCTTACCTAAACCGTTCAGTAGACATATCTAATAATTCAAATTCAGTCTTTCTGTCTGAGACAGTCTATAAAGATCACCATTAAAAGTTTAAAGGAATTCACAGACGTTCTATCCTACTGTCCAAGTGTATTGATAATCTATGCAACTAAATACTGTCACAAAAATCTACACCTAGACACCGTCACACAACGATCCTAAACCAGTCGAACCTTACAACATGTACAGGGGCTGGGTCTAATCATATCAACTTCAAACTCTTAATCTCGCATATCCTTCAAGTAAATAAATCAAGATTTTTTCTTTTCACCGAAAAAAAGCCTCCAGCACTGACTTGTCATATATTGCTGGAACCTATTGTTTAAATTTAAATCTTAAACATAATAAGATATATGTTCTGAGTAAGGCTTATAACCCAGGCTGAAATAGTATCAAGGTTGATTTTTATTTCAATTACACATAGTCAGTGGATAAAACTAAATATGTTTGATTCATACATTCAGTGGATATATATGCATATTAAAAAAAGAATCACCTGTATTCAGGGGGTGCCGATTACAATTGCATATTATATATGTATTTTTTATAGATATCTATCAATATGAAGCATTTATATACTAGACATGCATTTTAGTGACATTAAAAAAATATTCTTTCCATCAAATTAAAAGAAATTGTTCTACATTTATGAAATAATTGAAATGTTTATTTTTCACCCAATTGCGAATCAACAAACAAATGGGCAATGGTGCGTGACAGTTATGCTTGAAACTGAAATCTATTGTTATTTTGTGGTGAGAAAACTACATCTGATACTCCCCCAGGTAGAGAGCCGTCTATCAATGGAAAACATCTACACATAATCGTGTTTGTCACGCCATTGAAGACTTACTTAAAACATGTAGGTCACATCTAAAATTATTATGCAAGACTTTCACTGTGTTTTGATATGGTTTTAGGGCATGAGATAATTTCTTAAATAAACATTGTCTTACTACGAAATGTAATTCAGTCAGATGGGGAATGATAGGGGAAGGAAACATAGAGAGAGAGATAGGGATGTATCATGAGTATATTAAAAACTAGGTTAATATGACTTATATTTTATATTTGACCTACATTTTAAGAAAAAGCTTGTTTGAGATTCATCTCCAAAACTATTTTGTCAACTTTATGCAGTGTCATAGGTTTGATGATATATGTATCCTCATCAATAAGTCCTTTAATCTAACTGCTTTTCTCTAGAATCTGATATATCAATTTTTGTCATCTACAAGGTGTGACGTCTCTGTAAACCTTGTACACTGTACTTTTAATTGTTAACATGTGGCAGAGACAGGAATTAATCAAGACATTAAAGAATATCACCTGAAGATCTTTCTCCACATCACAGTCTATATATAATAAGTGATGATTTAATAAATCTCTATCTTCATTTCATTGCTGAATACAAATGTGTATCATAAAAGTGAAATATCAATATAAATTTTTAGTCGTTTCTCTTTCTGACTACAAATGTATTACATTAACTGCACATATAACCTGTCATACTTGTTTGAGGCACACATAATAATTCAAACAGGAAAAGTCACTCCACAGGTACATGATGTAATACACATTAATAGGAAGATCTACAGAGTTTGTGATAAATGTCTGCATTACATCTGAACATTACAATACTTGTACACATGATATCCCACATACAACTTTTATATAACAA